>NC_133331.1:285896099-286205543 GCF_042186555.1 Aquarana catesbeiana | reverse complement strand
CCACATGAAATGTCCTGGTGGGTGGGATTTGGCCCAAGGGCCTTGTGTTTGACACATGTGGACAGTGGAATAAACCTTCTTTGTGAGGGTCTCAGACATCCAGGCTGTACCCTGCAGTTGCTGAGGGGAGAATTATACTATAAATGAAATATTGACATGCCGGACTATGAAATAAACTTTTTTAGGGTTGCACACATCTGGGCTGTACCCTACAATATGATCAGTGTGTAGTGGTTACTCCCGCACTATCACTGTGTGTAGACTGGGTGGTCAGGGTCCAGCTGCTGCGAGGACTCAGTAGCCTATCGGTAGCTATATGAATGAGTAAATTGTATTATGTGAGCACTACTGGGGACTTACAAGGGGGGGACTCCCACATGTAGCCAGTTCTCCCTGAAGACAGCGGTGTGCCTAAGTCTTCATCCCTTCCCTGGGAGATCTTCTGAGAGTCAGCTGGGTGGGCTGGTGAGGGCTAGTCTGGAGGACTGGAGTGGAGGAGTTAGCCTGGAGGGCTAGTGAAAGGGGAAGCTGCAGCCAGGTGGGTTGGCAGTGCCTGAAGAGGTGGTGCTGGGATCAGCAGCCACAGGAAGAAGAGTACAAGCTGGTCACTATTTTTTTTGACAGAAATAAAAAAGATGTATCTCTGCGCTGAGGTGAGACGGCAGCTGACACAGATAAGTAATATACCAAACTTATAAATAATCTTAAGAAAAAGTGTGTAGCTCCAAAAATAAATGAACAGCGATGAGATGTGAATACTGTGTTATAAATGGACAGCACAAAGTCCAAAAAAAGTGTTAAAGTGAAAAATGCTAAAATGAAAACAAATATTATATTTTTATCAAGAGGTCCCTCCTCAGGACCCCTTGATAACGTCCTATTGGACGAAAAGCTTTGGGGAGGAGACACTAGTGCCAACGTCAGGCCACTGACCGATACCAGGTCAGCAGTGGCACCCATTGTCATATGTTTTATGATTCGTTTTATTTTGGCTTTTAACATACAAACCCCATAAATACTACACTATGGAGACTTCATCTGGCTCCTCGTGACCTTTATTTACTACAGCTACATCTGGATGGTGCGAGTTGCTGAACAGCCTTCCCCATAACAGATGGCGGATCTACACTGAGTGTGTGTTTTGCTGCTGTAATGGCAGCCAGCTTTTCCGGTGAGTGTCCATATCACAGGGGTGCAGTGGATGAATCTGGAGCACTGTACTGGATCACCTCTTCACTTTTCAAGTCACCACCAATTATTTGTGCACATCTTTGCACTGAACTGATGTGTTTTCATCAATAAGTTTATATTGCTGATCCTTTCATTGGACTGTGCATTTATACCTATATTTTGCACTATATTGTTTATTTATTGTTGATTTCCATCCACAAGATTGGACTTTTATATATACTGTATCATTTTTAGCATTTTTCACTTTAACACTTTTTTGGACTTTATTTCAATGTGCTGTCCATTTATAACACAATATTCACATCTGATCGCTGTTCATTTATTTTTGGCGCTACATAATTTCTCCTAAAGTGGTTGTAAACCCTTTACAACCACTTTAGGCTACAGGCAAGCCTATAATTAGGCTTACCTGTAGCTGCACTGGATATCTCCTAAACCTGCACATTTTAGGAGATATCCCTGTATTTGCATGTGCCGATGTTATCGTCACATGCGCACTTAAAGTGGAGAGCTACCTAAAAAAAAATTGCATCAAAAATCTTAATTTAATTTTTAAAAAAAATGTGAAAAAAAATTTAACCTACCTGAAACCCTTGTTGTTAGGCAGTCTTCCTAATCAGCCTCTTCCTATTATGTGGCGTGTCCTGCTCCTCGGTGAGCAGCCCCGTTGCCTTCTGGGAACTGTGTGTGTTCCCAGAAAAACACGGGGCCATTCACAGAGTGCCGCGCCGCTCGCACGTGCGCAGTAGGAAACTTGCAGTGAAGCCACATGGCTTCACTGTGTGTTTCCCTTAGTTATGGTGTCGGCAGCCAATCCGATGGACGGATCGGCCTCGGGGGGCCGACATCGCAGGCTCGCTGGACAGGTAAGTGTCCTTATTAAAAGTCAGCATCTACAGTGTTTGTAGCTGCTGATTTAAAAAAAAAAAAAACTTCCGGACCTCCTCTTTAACCACTTCAATACCAGGCACTTAGACACCTTCCCGCCCAGGCCAATTTTCAGCTTTTAGCGCTGTCACACTTTGAATGACAATTGCGCGGTCATGCTACACTGTACTCAAACAATTTTTTTATCATTTTGTTCCCACAAATAGAGCTTTCTTTTGGTGGTATTTGATCACTTCTGCGGTTTTTATTTTTTGCGCAACAAATAAAAAAAGACCCAAAATTTTGAAAAAAAACAAGTTTTTCTTTGTTTCTGTTAAAATTTTTTGTAAATAAGTAAGTTTTCTTCTTCAATGACTGGCACTGATAGGCAGCACTGATGGGCACTGATAGGTGGCACTGATGGGCACTGTCAGAGCAGACCCCCCTGTCAGGAGAGCCACCGATCAGCTCTCCTCTACTCGTGTCTGTCAGACGCGAGTGAGGAAAAGCCGATCAAAGGCTCTTCCTATTGACATCGTGATCAGCCATGATTGGACACGGCTGATCACATGGTAAAGAGCCTCCACCGGACTAACACACCGCTTCACCGATCGCCGTGATGCTCGCCCCCGCGGGCGCTCGGCACCATGTTATCCTGCTTAACGTCATATGACACCCAGTCAGGGTAATTGAACCACCGCCCGGCCGTCAATCTGCTATAGGCCGGGTGGGAAGTGGTTAAGCCAACTGAAGCAATGGTGCGTACGTGTCGTTTCTTCAGTTGTACTGTGCAGTTCCCGATAGCTCCTGCGCACATGTGCGGGAGTGACGTCATCGCGGCTCCAGCCAATCACAGCACCGGAGCTGCGATACCCCTGGGAGAGATGTCACTGGCTTGAGGGGAAGACGAGGATGGCTGCGGGGGCTTCGTTCTCGGGTAAGTAATTCATAATGAGCTAGTATGCTATACATACTAGCTCATTATGCCTTTGTCTTGCAGGGTTTTTTTTTACCCGGGTTTACAACCACTTTAATGCCCTGTACACACGACCGGTTTTGCCATCGGAATAAACTCTGAAGGTTTTTCCAACAGAGTTCTGACGGAATTCCGCTCAAGCTGTCTTGCATACACACAGTCACACTAAAGACCAACCGTCCAGAACGCGGTGACGTACAACAAGTACGACGGGACTAGAAAAAGGCAGTTCAATAGCCAGTAGCCAATAGCTTCCGTCTCATACTTGCTTCAGAGCATGCGTCATTTTTGGTACGTCGGAACAGCATACAGACGAGTGGGTTTCCCGATAGTAATTAGTTCCGTCGGAAAAATTTAGAACATGTTCTCTATCTAAGTCCGTCTGAATTTTCGACTGAAAAAGTCAGATGGGGCATACACACGATCGGATTATACGATGAAAAGCTCCCATCTGACTTTTTCTGACGGACATTCCGCTTGTGTGTATGTGATATTACTGTATTTTTTTTGCTACACAACAAGGGGCCTTGGGTTCCTGCTTGTAATGGGACCTTGCTAAAAATCTGACTGAGAACCTGTCAGATCTACAAACAGTGATTTAGCTGGAGCCAGCAAGCAAGTGTGTGCAGGAGGAGTGTAAAGGATACTGGCTACATGTGGCAGTCTCCCCCCTTGTAAGTCCCCAGTAGTGCTGACCTACTCATGCTGTTCTCTCCTACTCCTGTGCCTCCAGGAAGGGCTTCTTCCATGTAATCCTTCCAGCATCTGAGCCCCAGCACAAAGTCACCCCCCCACAAACTAGGGGCACCCCTGAGGGCCACCAACAGCCTCCTCAGCACTATATCTCCATCTTCCACCCGACTGCCCGTGCTGGGATGGCCCATGTCTATTTATGAGGTAAACTCTGCCCCCTGTCAGGGGGCAGAATTTACTTTTGGTTGATGCTATCTACCTTAAACTGACAACGTCATTGCTATGGCTCTCCTTCCATGATTGAACCTTTTGTGCAGCATTGCAATGACAGCACCCTTGTCTGTGTCCATCTGTCAGTGGATACAAGGGCCCCTAATACAGAGACCACAGCTGGCCCTGACATTAAAATTATAACCCAGTTTCATTCTAAATTGAATCTTTGGCATTGGGGGATCCTGTAGAAGGACCTCAAGCTAGGGCATGTGCTTCCCAGGTAGACCCAGGTTCATCTATAGGAGAGCCCCAAATATCAAAAACAGGTTTGCTGCAGTAAATTACCCCCCTGACAGACTCACCCGGGATAGAGGCTTTTGGAGGGGACTGAATGTGAGCCTCTTGCCTACAGATTATGGGCCCCCGGCATTTGGGGTACCCTTGAGGTGTTGTTACTTTGGCTTTGGGTCCTTTCTGCCCCCAGGACACACAGACTCTGGGGACCCTGTATTTGCCATGGTAGCAATAGTGACTGAGTCATTCTGTTGGCACTCATACTGTGAGAAGATGCTAATGTCATCAACTCCACTCACCTGTCTGATGTCAGCTATAATGTGTTTAATGTAAATGAGTTTAGTCTGGCTTACCACAGGTTCTAAGGGTATTCAACTCATTGCTGTTTGTTCTAATTAACCCTGTGTTGATGTTTATGGTAATGTGTGTTGAATAGTCAATGAGCTAGGAGACTTAGTCACCTAGTCTGGGTAAATGATTTAGTAAACTAGCTCATGTTAATTAGGTTACAGTTGTATTGTTAGAGGAGGTTCCAACGGCATATAAAGTCAGCAGGAAATGTTAGCAGTGAAGCAAGTGTTGCCTTGTTTTATGCTTGGGAGCGGTTGGAATATCTGATATCTGTATCCAGACTACAAGGAAGTGGTATACTGACGGAAACACTCAAGCGGAGTGTGGGACGTTCCGTGACATTGGTGGCAAGCAGCGGGATGCTTCCTGCAGTCTGGGACATACAAACTTCCATCTGGATCCAAGGTCCAGATAGCAGGAGAGGAGAGGTACAGATACCAGCCGCCATCGAAGAGGAATTCAGAAGGAGGTTGCGAGAGATGCAGATACAGCACAGAGGACCAGTATCAGAGCAGGTCCTGCTGGGATGGTGTGATTCTATTCGCTGCAAACTCTGGAGGAAGCGCTAGCCCTTGAGCAGTGACACCAGGGAAAAGTTCTCCCCTCCGTCGAGGAAAGGTACTGGTTGCAGTACGGACTGCGGGTGCGGTTTTTGGGAGAAAAACCCCAAAAGAAGCAGACAGCTGAATTAAGCAGGCTGGTCTGGGCAGAGATGAAGCTGGATGAGAGCTACAGAGCCCTCCGGTGGCATGTATCCCAAGCATGTCCCTGGATAGCAGATGATAGCTCAATGGAAGGCTTAAGCTACGGCGGCTTGGGACTGTTGTATGTGAAGCTGACAGGGGACTCTAACTTTGGGAGTGATTTGGAGTGGCGGTTGGACGAAATCATGGATTTCAGAGAAGGGCTACTGAAAATCTCGGAAGTGCATTGGGCACTGGAAGATATAGAGTTTCTGGCCGTTCAGGAATGGGAGCTGGAGATCGCTTACAGATGGCTGCTAGACATTGCTCAGTGCCAGGGCTGGGCTCCCTTTGCCTGGGACTATCAGGAATTACCAGTTGACAACTCTGAAATCCTGGCTGAAGAGTCAGCAATGTGGCAGAGTAATAGTGTGTTTTGCCAACCTGCACCAGCAGCTATGGAGGCGGAGGTCTTATGGCGGATGCAGCAAGTGCTGACTGACCTTGATGATCCTGTTTCTGCATGGGATGACCTTGGATGGAGGAATGTGCAGCAGCATGCCAGAGAATCGGCAGTGGAAAATCTGGAGATTGCCATCCCAAAGCTGAAGTGCTGACAACAGGGCAGAGCTCTGCTAACCTCTGCCCAGCACTGATAGCATCTTCTGAGCTCCATGGACAGGAGATGGTGAACCTCTATCCCCAGACACCAGTTGCAGAGACAGGGGATTTGATAGACTTTTCTGCTGAGGAAGAACAACCTAATGAGCCTCCAGCAGAAGAGCTGGTATTGGGGCCAAACTTCACTGTGCTCTGCCCAGCACCAACAGCAGTATCTATGGAGTTACAACAAACTTCTTCCGCTGAAAATCTGGTAACGGAACAGTGGGTCCAAGACCTCTGTCCCACACTTTTAGCAATTCCAGAGATTGGGATTTTAATAGACGTTTCTGTAGAGAAGGAACAACCTAGCAACCCCCCAGCAGAAGTGCTGGCAACCGGACAGAGTGTCCAAGACCTCTGCCCCACACCTGTGGCAGTTTCGGAGGCTCAGGGTGAGAAGGTGGCAATCACTTCCCAGCAGCAGATACAGGGGGAAAAGGGAGAGGAGGTGTGTTTTGTCCCTCCCCAACAGTTGGCCAGGGTGGAGGAAGCTGACTTTCCTCCCCAGCAAAGATCCATGCACCTGGGAGACAGTACCATAGACATGTCGTCCCAGCAGCCAGATGAGGGAATGGAAAAGGAAGCAACCAGCTCACCTCCCCAATGGCAGCTACACAGTTTGGGAGTGGAGGAAGCCAGCTTCCTGCCCCAATGGTTAGCCGGAGCGGAGGATGAGGAGTCCCCAACAGAAGTGCTGGCAACAGGGCAGAGTGCTACCAACCTCTGCCCAGCAACGGCAACAACTGTGGAGTTCCAGGGAGCCGGGGCAGTCGGCCCCTCTGTCCAGCAACAAACTGATGTAGTGGAGATGCTACTCCCAGCTGAATCACTGGCAACAGGGCAGAGCACTGCTGGCCTCTGCCTAGCACCTACAGTTTCTTCTCAGCTTCAGGGAACTGGGACAGTGGGCCCCTCTGCCTAGCAACAGGCCAAGTCATGGAATGGTAAACACCACCCAGATGAAGCGCTGACAGACAGACAGAGAGTCAATGACCTCTGCCTCACACCTACTGAGGTCAACTATTCCTTGCAGCCAAGAAAGTAGATCGTGCAGACAGACTTTGTGAGTTCACTCTGCCTGACTAACGCATGTCCAGACCAGGTGGGGGTCTGGGACCTTGTTAGTCAACTTTTGATGGGGGAGAAATGTGACAGACTCACCCAGGATATAGACTTTTAGAGGGGACTGAATGTGAGCCTCTTGCCTACAGATTAAGGGCCCTGGCATTTGGGGTACCCTTGAGGTGTTGTTACTTTGGCTTTGGGTCCTTTCTGCCCCCAGGATACACAGACTCTGGGGACCCTGTATTTGCCATGGTAGCAATAGTGACATACTGTTGGGACTCATACTGTGAGAAGATGCTAATGTCATCAACTCCACTCATCTGTCTGATGTCAGCTATAATGTGTTTAATGTAAATGAGTTTAGTCTGGCTTACCACAGGTTCTAAGGGTATTCAACTCATTGTTGTTTGTTCTAATTACCCTCTGTTGATGTTTATGGTAATGTGTGTTGAATAGTCAATGAGCTAGGAGACTTAGTCACCTAGTCTGGGTAAATGATTTAGTAAACTAGCTCATGTTAATTAGGTTACAGTTGTATTGTTCGAGGAGGTTCCAACGGCATATAAAGTCTTGTAATTTTGATTTGATTCTAAATTTAATTTAATTCTAAATAAATATTCCATGTTAGCAGTGAAGCAAGTGTCTCCTTGTTTTATGCTTGGGAGCGGTTGGAATATCTGATATCTGTATCCAGACTACAAGGAAGTGGTATACTGACGGAAACACTCAAGCGGAGTGTGGGACGTTCCGTGACAACCCCCTCCAAAAAAAACTACATCTGACTCTCTAGCCATCTTCTATAACATAGTGGGGATGTTCCAATGTAGGAAATTTAAAAATAAAATTTGCAAATTTGTCAATCATGGTTTAAAAAATGTATTTAACCACTTACGGACCGCCGCACGCCGATATACGTCCTGACTTTGAAGAGGAACATCATTGTTATGGCAGAAGCTAGCTGCCATAACCTTGGTATCCTCTTCTTCAGCCGGCGGTCCGCTTTCCGATAAGAGTGGTCTCTGCAGCAGATTCGCCACGAGATCACTTTTTTCGGTGGAGGGAGAGTCCCCCCGTCCAGCCGCGCTCCGGTGCTCCCCGCCGCTTACCGGAGCCATCGGCAGTGGCGGAGGGGATCGGATGTTGCTCCTTGCTGGGTATGGAGTGGAGTGAGGGGAAGATGGCCCCCACCCATCTCCATAACATTGCAGAGCGGAAGTGACGTCAAAACGTAACTTCCGCTCATAGCTCTTAAAGGGCCATTTTTTTTAAATGACAATTTATTTTTTTTTCTTTTAATTGCATTTTAGTGTAAATATAAGATCTGAGGTCTTTTTGACCCCAGATCTTTTATTTAAGAGGTCTTGTCATGCTTTTTTTTTTCTATTACAAGGGATATTTACATTCCTTGTAATAGGAATAAAAGTGACACTTTTTTAAAAAAAGAACAGTGTAAAAATAAAAAATGAAAGGTAAAATAAATAATAATAAAAATTTTTTTAAAACACGCCCCGTCCCGCCGAGCTTGCATGCAGGAGCCAACGTGTACATGAGCAGCGCCCGTATCTGAAAACAGTGTTCAAACCACACATGTGAGGTATCACCGCGATTGGTAGAGCGAGAGCAATAATTCTAGCCCTAGACCTCCTCTGTAACTCAAAACATGCAACCTGTAGAATTTGTTTAACGTCGCCTATGGAGATTTTTAAGGGTAAAGGTTTGTCGCCATTCCACGAGCGGGCGCAATTTTGAAGTGTGACATGTTGGGTATCAATTTACTCGGCGTAACATTATCTTTCATAGTATAAAAAAAATTGGGCTAACTTTACAGTTGTCTTATTTTTAATTCAAAAAAGTGTATTTTTTACAAAAAAAGTGCACTTGTAAGACCGCTGCGCAAATACGGTGTGACAGAAAGTATTGCAACGACTGAAATTTTATTCTCTAGGGTGTTAGAAAAAATGTTTGGGACTTCTAAATAATTTTCTAGCAAAAAAAACTGTTTTTAACTTGTAAACAACAAATCTCAAAAAGAGGCTCGGTTCTTAAGTGGTTAACCAGTTCCTTTTTGTCCTGTGTCACCAAATACGTGATCTACTGCCTCACAGGCCCCTGTGGTCACCTTTACATGAGCCGTACAATATGCACTGTCCAGGGACGTTTTGGTGAATATAGGACACTAATTGGGGAGGGCAGTACAGATCACAGCATCCCCGACACTTTTTTAAGAACATAACATAGCTTCTCTATGAAGGACCTTCAAGTTTACATCATACAGCATTTTCCCTTGTGCATAGGCGTGCGCGCAGCCTGATGCATTAGGATGTGCACCACAAAGCTCAAATACACATGGGAATATATATATATACACACATATACACTGTATTACCAGAAGTATTGGGACACCTGCCTTTACACGCACATGAACTTTAATGGCATCCCAGTCTAGTGCCCTGTACACATGGTCGGACATTAATCGGACATTCCAACAACAAAATCCTAGGATTTTCTCAGACGGATGTTGGCTCAAACTTGTCTTGCATACACACGGTCACACAAAGTTGTCGGAAAATCCGATCATTCTGAACGCGGTGACGTAAAACACGTACGTCGGGACTATAAACGGGGCAGTAGCCAATAGCTTTCATCTCTTTATTTATTCTGAGCATGCGTGGCACTTTGTGCGTCAGATTTGTGTACACACGATCGGAAATTGCGACAACGGATTTTGTTGTCGGAAAATTTTATAGCCTGCTCTCAAACTTTGTGTGTCGGAAAATCCGATGGAAAATGTGTGATGGAGCCCACACACGGTCGGAATTTCCGACAACAAGGTCCTATCACACATTTTCCATCGGAAAATCCGACCATGTGTACGGGGCATTAGTCTGTAGGGTTCAATATTGAGTTGGCAATTTTTTTAATTTGAGAATCTTGCAAACAAGAAACACATTCCAACTTTTTTTTTATACAAAAATACAAAAAAAATAGAATTTTTTATTACAGCTTACCTGTAAAATCCTTTTCTTTCGACGGACATCACGGGACACAGAGCCACAGTAATTACTGATGGGTTATAGGGTATCACTAGGTATTGGACACTGGTCACACCCTAATCAGGAAGTTCAACCCCCTATATAACCCCTCCCCTTCCAGGGATACCTCAGTTTTGTAGCAAAGCAGTATAGGTGTATTAGAAGAGGGGCGGGACCTCTGTGTCCCGTGATGTCTGTCGAAAGAAAAGGATTTTACAGGTAAGCTGTAATAAAAAATCCTATTTTCTTTTCTCGGACATCACGGGACACAGAGCCACAGTAATTACTGATGGGATGTCCCAAAGCAATGCCAACTGAGGGGGGGGGAAATCACAACCAAGTAGGGTGCTATCAGACCTGAGGACCCTGTACCGCTGTCTGCAGCACACTACGCCTAAAGGCGATATCCTCATGCCTTCCTACATCCACCTGATAGAATCTGGTGAATGTATGAACTGAAGACCAGGTTGCGGCCTTGCAGATCTGAGCCATAGAGGCCCGGTGATGCACTGCCCAAGAAGCACCAATAGCCCTTGTGGAATGTGCCTTGATCTGAAACGGAGGAATCTTCTGTTTCAAACCGTAAGCTTGAATAATCAACTGTCGAATCCATTTAGAAATGGTCGCTTTTGACGCTGCCTGTCCTCTATTGGGACCCTCCGGCAGCACGAACAAGACATCCGTCTTGCGAATCTGAGCAGTTGCCTCCAGATAGGTCTTGACTGCTCTTACTACATCCAAAGACTGTAATGACCTTTCTTCCGAAGAACAAGGTTCTGGAAAAAAGGAAGGTAGCACAATGTCTTGGTTTAGATGAAAATCTGAAACCACCTTCGGAAAAAAACTAGGATGAGGGCGCAGTACCACTCTATCCTTGTGTATAATCAAGTAAGGCTCTTTACAGGAAAGAGCTGCTATTTCTGATACTCTTCTAGCAGAAGAGATAGCTACCAGGAAAATTAGTTTCCTCGTCAGTAAGACCAAAGGAATCTGACGTATTGGTTCAAAAGGTTGTTTTTGTAACACCGATAGAACCAAGTTCAAGTCCCAGGGGTTCAGGGGCGCTCTAACCGGAGGAATAAGACGCATCACCCCCTGTATAAAGTTTCGGATCAGAGAATGCGAAGCAAGCGGCCGTTGAAACAACACTGATAAGGCCGACACCTGGCCCTTGATGGTACTCAAGGCCAGCTTCATCTCTAATCCTAATTGTAGAAAAAAACAGAATTCTACTTATGACATATTTCCTGGGATGCCAACCCCTGGATTCACACCAGGATACATAAGCTTTCCAGACTCTATGATAAATCATTCTGGAAGCTGGCTTCCTTGCATTGATCAAGGTAGATCTGACAGGACCTGAAAGCCCACGATTTTTCAGAACGTGGGATTCAATAGCCCACCCGTCAAATCTAGCATTTGTGAGGCAGGCTGGAACACCGGACCTTGAGCTAACAGGTCTGGGTGTATCGGTAGGGTCCACCGGGAACCCACCCTCATCCCTGCTATTTCTGCTTATCAGGTTTTTCTGGGCCAAACGGGGGCCACCAGAAGTGCCGACTTCCCTTCTTGCCAGAGTCTGCGAAGGAGCCGTGGCAGTAGCAGAATGGGAGGGAATGCATAAATCGGTGAGAGCCGATGCCACGGAATCACCAACGCATCCGTCCTGCCTGCAAGAGGATCCCAGGCAAGGGTAGGAAGGATTTCCCCTTCTGTAGGTTTTCGGGTATGAGCCATCAACTGAGGCTCTAACGCATCGCATGCGATAGGTGCATTGGAAAGTTTAATGCCTACACCTTCCTGTTCCAGGTCAACAGAATACTGTGTTGCAACAGTTCTGCTTGGAACAGCGCATAGGGAACTGCTTCGAATTAAGCCACCATCTTCCCCTGCAGCCTCATACAAAGGCGGACAGAAAGACTCTTCTTGGCCCTGACTGTCAGAATCAGCTCCCTTAGAGCAGTGATCTTTGCCTGTAGACACTTCAGTTAAGCAGGAAAACTGGGCACATATAGGCCTGTATCTCTGATGCCTATTGATATCAGAAATTCTCCTCCCTGCAGGACGGAGATTTCTGTCTGAATTGATTCCAAACGAAAGGACTGCATCCTTGGGAATAGTTTCAGATCTCTCAAATCCAAAATGGGTCTGTCGTCCCCATTTGGTTTTCGGACCATAGAAAGATTGGAACAGAGTCTCAATCCTTGATCCTTTGTGGGAACCCCCACAATAACCTCTTGTGACAAAAGTCGCTCTATCGCTAGAAGGAGCGACTGCTTCTCTTCTGGTTCTCTGGGAACACCTGATCTGAGGAAACGAGGAGAGGGACATTCTTGGAACTCCAGTCTGTACCCTAAGGTTACCATGGAGATTACCCATCTGTCCTGGAAGTCCTTCTGCCAGGGCCCTGAGAGCTGTAGCAGTCTTTCCCCCCACTCGAGCGAGCGGGGCGCCCCTTCATGAAGAGGTCTTAGTGTCTTGCTTAGAAGACCTTTTCCCCCAGGATTTCTTGTGTCCCTGGGGTTGACTCTTGTTTCTTGCCCCAGACGGAGGAGACCGTCGTGACTGCCTGGAGGCTGATGCCCCTGGCGCTGGGGAAAGAGTCCGTTTAAAAGAGGGACGCTTACTCTTCTTCTTATCAGGTAAGAGAGTGCTTTTCCCACAGGAGATCGTCTTGATATAATTATCCAAGTCCTCTCCAAACAACCTTTCACCACGGAAGGGAAACCCAGCCAGAAGCTTCTTACATGGTGCTTCGGCTGACCAGTTTTTCAACCATAAGATTCTACGTATATGCACCAACCCAAGCGAGAGGCGAGAGGTTTGCACGATAGAATCTCTAATGGCGTCAACAGTATAACATAAAGCCGCAGGAAGGTTAGCAAACCCCTGGGCCTGCTGTTCAGGCAATACTTTGATGACCTGCTTAACATGGTCTCTTAAGTATTGACAGACTCCAATCGCTGCTACTGCAGGTTGGGCCACTGATCCTGTTAAAGAGAACACATCTTTCAATAAGAAGTCCATCTTTTTATCCACAGGATCTTTGAGCATCTGAGCGTTGTCTACAGGACAAGTCAGATTACTATTTACAGAGGAAATGGCCGCATCAATGGCCGGTATTCCCCACCTCTTAATAAACTTTTCTTCCATAGGATAAAGTGTAGAAAACTTTTTTGGCGGAAGAAATCGCTTATCTGGGTGATCCCACTCAGAGTAAAGCAGCTTTTCAAGTAATTTATGAACAGGAAAAGCATGTGCTGCTTGGAAAGGTTTCAGTGACCCCAAAGCAGAAGAGGTTTCTGTAGTAGTTTCAGGTAGGGGCAACTTAAATGTGGAGCGGACCAAACCAGTGAGGATCTGCACTAAGACTTTCTCCTCTTGGGAAGTCGCAGAGGGTCTCTCTCCACCTGAATCCTCCGAAGAGGAATCATCTGTCCCATCCCGATCCTCTGAAAGGGATTCATCTCCTTTATCCCAGAGCTCCTCTGACTGAGGGTCTTGGGGAGCAGAGGAAGGCCTTGTGCGTTTTCTTCCACTCAGTGAAGATGTAATCGCGGCCATTAGTTTTTTCTCTAATCCAGAAATGGTTGAGGAAAAAACTTCTTGCGTAATGTACACAGGGGCTGAAGTGCCAGCAGCAGATGTAGCCCCTAACCCCAATGGCTCTCCCTGTCCAGCTGCCCCTGGTCCCTCAGGAGGGGATGGTGTAGCAGACAGGGGGTCCTCAGAACCTGAACGAGACCCCCTAGTGCCTCCGGTTCTAGGGGTGCTTGAACCTCTTCTACCCATAGTGCAAAGCAACAAGGTGTGAGGTATCAAAAACGAACACTGACTGCTGAGCGATGTAGTCTGGCTAAAGCCTTGCTACCAAATGCCCAATCCGGTGTTCTTTAGTGAATGCAGCCTAGGGGAATGCCTGTGTCCCATCTTACATGTGACTGTCAGCTCTGTGTCTCTCCAAAGCTCAGAGCACCTATACAGTGTGCTTTAAATAGCCATGCTTTCAGGCACTGTGGGCGTCTGGGCACGCTGACGCTGTGCTGATGCCCCGCCCCCCCTCCCCCCCCTTGTTTTTGAAAAACGAATGCTTCCCGCGCGAGCCGACCCTTTCTGACAAGCCTGAAGGGAGGCTGGGGTTGGGGGAATAGGGAGGAGGCCGGCATAGATGGGCCCTGCATCGCAATGCGGCTTCGGTGGCGGCGGCGGTAGCGGCTGTGACAGTGCGGTCTCACCCGCCTTACAGCCTACCTGAGCCTTTCCCTAGCCTGGGGGGACCATCCCAGCAGAGAAAACCCCCCACCATCTACCTTTGGAGCTGGAGGAAGAGCCTGTGCAGCGGACGCTGAGACAGATCAAGCATGAGAAGGTTTGTGCTCTTGGCCGCCCCCGGTGGTCACAATAGGCACAGCATGCATTCACTTTAAAGGAGAAGAGCCACTAGAATTTAAAATTCTGTGGAATCTCCTCTTACCTTATCCAGGCCGCAGGGTTCAGTTTACACAGACCCAGCCTTCGCCTCTCACGGTGGGCTCCATTTGTGAAAAACCGTCAGAGACTGGGGCCCCCATCAGTAGGGGGATCCTTCAGTTCTGGGCCTGTAAAGCACCTCGCCAGAAATTAGGAAGTTTAAAGCCATTTTCTGATCCGCGGGTCCAGCTCTCTAAAAAGAGAAGCGTTACAGGTAAAACCTCGTTTCTTCGGACACGAGGCCCGGGTACCATTCAATTCGGCCATGAAAAGACACTTTGAATGGATCCGGTCGCCTGGCTTGCCCCAGTATAGGATCTTAGGATATTCCTTTTGGAGCTTCAGCACAGGACATCTTTGCACGTCCAACACCTAAGACACCGGTGTAAAAACTGAGGTATCCCTGGAAGGGGAGGGGTTATATAGGGGGTTGAACTTCCTGATTAGGGTGTGACCAGTGTCCAATACCTAGTGATACCCTATAACCCATCAGTAATTACTGTGGCTCTGTGTCCCGTGATGTCCGAGAAAAGAAATAAATATTATACATATATATACATACATATACACACACATATATATACACATACATATATTTCCTTTTTTTTAAAATATGCTTAACATATTGTATATACGACTAAACATAATAATAAAGGCTTACTTCAACCTATAATATATGAACAAAAGGGTTTTTTTTTTAAACCAAGAGGAATATCACTGTATTATATTATACTATATACATATATCACTAAATAGCACAGACATCTTCAACAATTCTACACATTACTCAACTTGATTAACATTCAGACCAAGAAACATAGATTATCATGTGTATGTAGCCTTTCTTCAAAATTATGTTTATCCTTGAAAATCTAAAGGAGTGTCCAGAGAGAAAACAGGGAAAGAACCCAACACCCAGAGATCAACAAACAGCAGCTACAGGCCTGATATTCCTCCACACCTTTATCCAGACCCTTTGCCGCCATCTGTCTTTCTCGAGACCCCAAATTTTCCCTACCTCACCAAGAATCTCACACACCACCACCGGAACAGGAAGGACTTTCTGCCGAAGGGATACCTGACACCGTGCATTCCAGGTGTAATATTGGACTACTAAGCTGACTAGAAAAAGAGTGTCCAAATCAAATCCCTTGCGATTCTGCAATGCTCCATACACCCACTCAGCATAAGACATGCTAGGCAGGAAAGGAATATTCAGAGCCCTCCCCACCTTTTTATAGACTTCTATATTGAAAGGGCACTGAAGCAAGAAGTGGTCCATGGTTTCCACTTCACCCTGACACTCCACTCTTGGACAACCACGATTGTCCAAAGAGCGGCACTTCACGTTCCCCCTCACATAGAGCCTACCGTGGAAAGCGAGCCAGGCCTGGTCCCTAAATTTCAAGGAAATCCGCTCAGAATTTATTAAACGTAAACCCTCCCTCATAATATGACCTGGGCAATCCCTTAAGGCCAGTGGCGCATGAAAGACAGTACCCACGATCTTCTCCCCCAGGAGTCTCCTAGGAAGGGACCTGATATCCTCTGCTGTCACATGCCACCGTTTAAGAATTTTCAGGCACAGGGCAACATAAGCCGGGAGCTTACCATGCTTGACCCTTAGCCTTTTCACTGGCCCGCCACTCTCCCAACAGCCCAGAAAAGGTCTAAACCAGATCTGGAAAATACCTACCCATCCAGGCGGTCTCTCTGCTAGCATGTTACCAAAATTGTGTTTCAAAAACATCAGAGAGAAGAACACAACCGGGTTGACCATCCCTAGGCCACCCTTCCACCTAGATAGGTAAGTCAAATTCCGCTTCACAAGATTCAGCCTGTTCCCCCATAATAATTGGAAGAAACAACTATAAATCCTGGTATAGCAAGACTCTGGCAAGATGCAAACAAAGCTGACATACAAAAAGGTAGGAATCAGGTAGGTCTTAATCAAGTCCACCCTTTCCCTCAAGGAGAGCCGCCACCCTTTCCAGCATTTCACCTTGATATCAGCATCATTCAGCCTGGCTTCCCAATTTGACTTACTGTAATCATCAGGGCCAAACTCGATGCCTAATACTTTGACTTTCTACTGAGGCCTCGGGAAGGTGTCCGGAAGTGCGAAGCTCTCACCTCCCTCGCTCATCCAAAAAACTTCACTTTTATCACGGTTGACCTTGGAGCCTGATGCCTCGGAATACTGCTCTATAACTGAAACCACCTCCTGTGCCTCCTCTGTCCCAGAGATAAAGACAGAAATGTCATCAGCATAGGCTACAACCCTCAAGGGCGGCTCACCAGTAATGCCCACCGGCACCCCGCACAACGGTCCGCTCTCTAGCCTTCTGATGAAGGGGTCGATTGCGAACACGTATAGCAAAGGGCTCAGCGGACACCCCTGGCGCACCCCCGATCCAACCCCGAAGGGCCGTCCAACCCAACCGTTAACAAGCATGAAGCTCTCTGCCTCTCTGTATAAAGTCTTAAGCCATCCAATAAACCCACCCTCCAGGCCATACTTGTCAAGGAGAAGCCAGAGGTACTCATGATTGACACGATTAAAAGCCTTCGCCTGATCCAGTGCCAATACTTTCCCCAGCCTTCAGCCCTGCAACGTTCCAGAGCCTCCCGGACAGTTAACACCGCTGAAAAAGTGCTTCTGCCCTGGACCGAACAGTGCTGATGACGAGAAAGCAATCCGTCTGCTACTGACGACAAGCGCCAGAAAATTATCTTCGCCAGAATCTTTCTATCGACATTGAGAAGGCTAATGGGGCGCTGTAGGAAATTTCGACTTCTAAGACCACCCAGGTAGGTGCAGGTAATGCAGGAAGACCTCTGTAGACCCCCAGGCCTGGAGATATCAATAAAGTGACACAGGAGACAGGTTTGCTTAGCCACTTAAAGATATCTAATTAGCAATATTCAGAGATACAGTATTTATGCAGTTTGAGGGGATGGGAGGAGTTTTACTACACTTATACATGTCATTGAAATGAAAATAGGTTCAGTTAATATTTACCTATTAGCTGGTGTTATAAGACAAAATCTTGCATCATTTTCACTATAAGAATATATATGTATTCTTAAACAGATGTTGAGGGAAGCATTTATCTTATCAAGAACAAACATGAGCTAGGACAAACTCCACATTCTAGCTATATTTAAATTTATATGTAACCCTGAGAAGGCTTTCTATAGATAACAGCTTAAAGATGATGTGGGTTTCAGTTGAAACTCATATTTGAGTTTTCTCAATTTTCCTGTAAAACATAAGATGGTGTCTTAGAATTAAAATGGAGTCCCTCATGATATGTGCTATGTTCTTTACAATCCCCTCTTTGAGACATTATTATATGGCTCACTATCTTTCACAGTTATGTAAATTTTCTTCCATCATAATACATACTCAGATAAATTCTATTTGCAGCAGCAGGATCAGGGGTTCGGGATGCCTTAACAATTATGCACATTATAAGCTTATAACAGGCATATAGGAACAAAACAAAAAGAATAATCATAATTATAGTTATGGCAGCACGTTTTATCCATGCCAAAATTCCTATGCCAGAACTTAGGTTTGCAAAAGGATCCCATGTCTTAGCAATGTTTCTAGCTTCATCTTGTAATTTGCTTACTTCTTTCCGGTGTTGTGCAATTATATCATAATAATCTGGTACCTCAATACTTGTGTTATGAAACCAGGTACAACACTCATAATCTTCTGTGTTTTCACATAACCCAGTTAAAGCAGCACTCATGCTTTCTATGGCTAACTCGTGTAGTTCTAATTGTTTTCTAATTGCCCTAGTTTCTATATTTAATTTAGTAATATCATCAGAACTCTTTTCCATTATTTCATCAATGATTCCAGTGTAATTATTCAACCTTTTCATTAAGTCTACTCCCCACCCAGTCCATGAGGGGAACCAAGCCCATGCCATATCTTTTGTAAGAAATAACTCCCTTTTATTGCGGTGTTTGAAGGGGTACCTAGGATGCATGCTAGCTTCAAGGAGGTGTCTTCCCTTGCTATCTCCTACTACGCCCATGATGGGGACTAGGGATGCAAGATAACACCATCCTTGGGGTTCAGTGGGGATCCAAGGGTGACAGATTTTTCCACAACAAATATAAATACTGTTTCCTAGAGCTAAGGATCGTTTGTTGAATATTGTCATCATTTCATCAGAAAAACTGGAAAAAGTTAAACTCGACAATAATTGTCCTACTGTGGAAGTGGAACTGGAGTTAAGAAAGTTTATTAGAGTGGTGTTTAGGGCAGGTTCTTAAGTATGAAAGAAAGGGCTTTCAATTGAAGTCATTGAAAAGTTAATATTAGCTTGTTGGCAAACTTCAGCTCCGTTTGTGGAGTTTCCCAACCTAAAACACCAGTCTGGGGAATGACTTCTACCAGTAATTTGGAAAGTAAGGGTATTATTTGAAAGTGTTCTTTTTTTTTTTTGCTACTTCAGCTTTTACAATGAGAGGGTTTAAATCACCATGTATAGGTCATTTCTTCCCATTATAGCGTCACATCATGGTAGCAAGATATAATATTCTTATTTTCATTTAAAAAAAAATTTATTTTGACACTTGCAATAATAAAGGGACAGAAAATCCCCAACTACTCCCAAACCCAAATGATATCTTAAATACCCCTATCCCTCCTCCCCCCCACCCCCCAATTTACCCCCCCAGTTTACCCCCCCCACCCCGGTCCCGCAGAAATGCCTCCTCTAGTATATGCGTCTTCATATAAACTTCTCCGCAAACGTCCAGGTTTTTTTAAAGGCTAACCATTTCGCCCATTTTGTTCCCTCCCGAACGTAATCCATCTCCGCCGAAGAATCTTCAGCATCACCTGCCTCTAAGATATAGATTCCATTGACCCTGATTAGCCAGTCACGAATGTTTGGGCCTTCCATCTCTTGCCATTTTTTTGGTATTAAGCTTTTTGCCGCATTTAGGAGAGTGGGAGTCAGAGAGGCGTTGTACTTGCCCGTCTGACCCCCAGTCCCATGGAACAAGCATACCCAAGGGTCTTCCCTGATCTCAATCCCCGTTATCTCTTGTATTGTCTTAAGTACCTCCTGCCAGAACCTTTTAATCGTTGGACAATCCCACCAAAGGTGAGCCATTGATCCCCTAGTGGAACATCCCCTCCAGCAATTTCCAGAAGATTCTGTTTGCATCTTATTTACTCTATCTGGCGTCATGTACCATCTGGCTAGGCATTTGAAATTTGACTCTATTGTTCTCACATCTACTGCTGACTTATGTGTGGCGTTAAAAATATTCTGCCACGTTACATCGCTAGGTAAAGAACCTAGCTCAGATTCCCACTTATTACAATATAGCGGATTTACGCCTACCCCCTCATCCCGCACTATTTTATATAGTTCTTTCGTTTTCTTTGTGATTCTGTTTTTCAAAAACAGTTTCTCCATAGGTCTAAGATTCTCCTTATCTCTGATTGGACCGGGGAGGCTTTTAATAAAAGTCGCCATCTGATTATACCGCCATGTGTTGATATTCATTAGGTCCTTGAGTAAGGATAACTCCTGAAAAGTGACAATTTTGCCATTTCTTGTAATATCCAATAATTGTGTTTCGTGCTTCCTTATCCAGTTCCCTCCCACTTCCCTTAACCCTGGTGGAAAAAACTTGTTTTCCTTTAAATAAATGAGTGGTGAGTTAAATTCCCATGCCTTTTGTTTGTGTAATTGATCCCAAGTCCTAAAGGTGTGACGTGTTATTGTATGTGTATTCGGACTTAATTCCCTAAAGTGTGGTGGGTTCCAAATTAATTGGTGTATTTTTGCCTTGCTCAAATCTCTCTCTAATTTCACCCATCTTTTTCCTATTGGTTCCTTACCCCATTCTAACATTTGTGAAAGTACTATTGCTCTGTGATAATTTTTAAAGTCTGGGAGGGCCAGACCACCCTGTGATTTATCCCTACTCAGGACCTTAAAGGCGATCCGTGGCTTCTTATTTTTCCATATAAATTTGGAAATAATATTGTTCAGGGCCCTAAAAAAGGACTGTGCTAGCGGAATTGGAAGTAACTGCATTTTATATAGAATCTTCGGAGCCAAGATCATCTTAACGGTATTGACTCGACCTAGCCAAGAAATCTGGAAATGCATACTTTTCTTTGTTTCCTGCTTAATCTCCTCAAGGAGGGGTATGAAATTTAAACGGTATAATTTCTTAAGGGAGTTTGCTAGTGCTATTCCTAGGTAACCTATTTTTTTACACCACGGAAATTGGAAATATTCTTTGAGTTTGGTTACCTCTTGTCTCTCAATGTTGATATTTAGGGCCGCCGATTTACAAAGGTTCACCTTGTAGTTTGACAGCTCCCCGTATCTCCTCAGAGTGGCCAGGAGGTTCGGGAGTGAAATCCTCTGATTCGCGATGTAGAACAGTACATCATCGGCAAACGCCGAGAGCTTGTGTACATCACCTTCCACTACACATCCGCGTATATCTGGATTTTTCCTGATCACCGCTAGTAGGGGCTCTAGAGTCAGGACAAACAGGAGAGGAGACAGGGGACATCCCTGTCTAGTTCCGTTTTCCATCCTAAACTCTCTTGAAAATACACTGTTTACCTTGACAAATGCAGATGGGGCCTTATACAATGCCTTGATCCAGTTTAGCATTGTATCGCCCAGTCCGATTGCCCTCAATGTCTTTATCATGAACCCCCAGTCTACTCTGTCGAAGGCTTTCTCTGCGTCCAACGACAGTAGCAGACTGGGGGCCCCCCCCGTTTTCATCGCGTCTATGACCAGTAGTGACCTCACACCGTTATCCTTCCCCTCTCTGCCTGGGATAAAACCCGTCTGGTCTGGATGGATCCAATACGTCATTTTGTCCCTCAATCTATTAGCTAATACCTTGGCATATAATTTTGTATCGGTATTAAGTAAAGCAATCGGCCTATAGCTCGAACACAGTGAGCTATCTTTCGCCGCTTTAGGTATTAAAGTAATCGATGCTGTCAGTGCCCCTTCACAGAATTCCTCCCGGCCCCCTATCTTATTCCATATCTGACAAAGCTTGGGGATCAGAGAATCTTTAAATTTTTTATAAAAGTAGGCGTTAAAGCCATCTGGTCCTGGACTTTTTCCAGAGGGGGATGTTTTCAGGGCCCTCTCAATCTCCTCCACCGTAATCGGTTCTTCTAATTGGTAGGCCTGCCTCTTTTAAAAACTCATCTATCGTTTCTTCTTTTTCCAGGTTATTTGCCCCACCTTGTTTAACTTTATAAAGAGCTGTAAAATATTTCTGAAATTCTTCAGCTATGTCTCTAGAAGTATATTTAAATATCCCGTTTTTATTTTGAATCCTATCTATAAAATTCATATCCCTTTTCTTTTTTACGACTGTTGCCAGATGCTTCCCTACCTTGTTACTCCATCTAAATCTATCTTTTGCGTTTTTATACAATATGCGTTTGGATTCCAGTTCCATTAGGTCTTTTAGTTCTTCTCTTTTATGGATTAACTGCACCAGGAATGAATTGTGGCCCCCGTTAGCTAATTTATGTAGTTGTTCCAGCTGATATATTTCTTCAATTAGTTCTACCTTCCTTTTTTTTTCTCTTTTTTCTCATTAGCTTCTAAAGAAATCAGTATGCCCCTTGTGTACGCTTTTAACGCCTCCCATAAGACTGAACCAGAGACCTCTCCGGTATCATTTATCAAAAGGAAGCCCTCTATTTCATCCTGTATCTTGCTATAGACGGTTGGATTCTCAATTAGCTTTTCGTCCAACTGCCATGAAAATGGTGATTTCCGGTATCCGGGTATCACCACCTTCATCAAAACTGGTGCGTGATCAGATAGTGTGGTGACGCCAATTTCCGTTTCCTTGACAGAATCAAGTAATCTATGGTCTACCATAAAGTAATCGAGCCGAGAGTAAGACCCATGTGCTGAGGAAAAAAAGGTATAATCCTTAACCTTTGCGTGTTGTACCCTCCATGCGTCCATCAAATGGCAGCTGTGCAGTTTCTGGCCTACTTTTTTTAATAGTTTCCTACTCATTCTCTGTATACCAGCTGTGCTATCCAGAGCTGGGTCTAAGCAAAAATTCAGGTCTCCTGCCACAATCACCTGCCCTGCCCTGAAATCTGATAGCTTATTTAAAACGTGTAGCAAGAATTGCGCTGGGTTGTTGTTTGGACAGTAGATGTTCACCAGGGTAAGAACCCTTTCTCCCACTCTAATCTTCAGAAAAAGATAGCGGCCTTCCCTATCCTCACATCTTTCTAATAACGCAAACCTGGTCCTTCTCGAGAACCCAATTGCCACCCCTTTGGCCCTCTTAATAGGTGAATCACTATAGAACCAATTGGGGAAGCACTTGGAGAATAATCTAATGTGTGAGTCCTGTGAGAGATGTGTCTCTTGAAGAAACACTACATCTGCCTGAAGTTGTTCTAATTCTCTCAAGATTTTATGATGCTTAAGGGGGGAATTTAGGCCTTTAACATTATAAGTAATACTTGTAAACTCTGTCATTTAACTTTTAAGTAACACTGCTCATTAGATACGCATATTATTCTTTGCACCCTTTTATTTGATACCTGCCGGACCCATTCCACCCTCCTCCCCTCCCAAAACTCCCTCCTCCCCAGTCCCCCTCCTCCCCCTCGCCCCCCCACCCTCCCCCCTTTCCCCACCTGCCTGGACCTAGCAGCAAGTCCACAGCCGAGAAATATTGCTTCTCTCAGCATGCGACCGGCCAGACCAATGGGGTGTGACTCTGATGACGGATCACCACGGTCGCCATGCCCCCCCCCTAGATGAAGGAGGGGGGGAGGAACATCGCGAGCGGGCGACCAAAAGGCTGCCAGTCTCCACCACACAAGGCGCCCCCCCTCCCGACCCACGCCCCCCCCCCGTCCCCACTCCCCTCCCCCCATATTAGGATTCCTAGGTGTCTGAACACCGACCTGATCATCTTCCTACTAGTTAAATACGGCTGGAACAGGGATCTCAAGATCTTTACAAAAGTCTTGCATATTGTCTATATATTTCAGTCTGAATGTTCTACCTGCTTTCACTACAATCAGTGAAGTTGGGAAACCCCAGCTATATTTCATATTTGCCTTTCTCAATTCTTCCAGGAGGGGTCGCAACTGCCTTCTCCAGGCCAGAGTCCCTGCCAAAATATCAGCAAAGAACTGGATTTCTGCCCCTTCAAATTTTACCGGCTGAACTTTCCTGAGATTACTCCAGATTCTTGCTTTATCTTCATAGTGATGGAACCTAATAATTACCTCTCTAGGTTTATCTTCACTGACAGTTGGAGGTTTTCTTAACCTATGAACCCTGTCAATCTTCAGCTCTTCATTTGGGTTTCTGTCCAAGATCGGATTGAAGATGGCTTTCATTTTAGAGTGTAAATCTTCACCCTGTTGTTCTGGCAGGGCGCGCAGCCTCAAATTTTGTCTGCGACTCTGATTTTCTTGCGCTTCTAATTTATAAAAAATGTCCCGTTGGGCCAGTTGCAGGTCTTTTACCTGTTGTTTTAGGGTGACTATTTCTCTGTTCTGTTTTTCTGCGGCCTCCTCCGCTGATTTCACTCGCTTCAGCAGGTGGCCCATGTCGGTTCTAACATTGTGGATTTCTGTTTTAATTACATTTTCCAGTTTGGCGAACATCTCTAGTAGCTCTGATTTAGTTAGTGGTACTTCCATGTTACTGTCTTCCATCGTACTGGGGGCTCCACCTTCCCCCCAGGTGATCCCCCATGGGCCCCCTGGCTCTTCCCTGTTTCCTTCTTCTTGTCTTTCCCACTTTGCTGTTTATTATCTTGAGCTGGATTTTTAGGGCTTCCCTGATTTGTCTCCTTCAAATACTTCTGGATAGAACTAGAGTTCAAACTCTCTTGGTTGCTTCACCTCCGCTCCTCTTTGAGGGCGCCCTCGCATGTTTACTATCTTCTATCTCCACTTTTCCCTCCTCCCGCCTGCCTACTCTGGACCCTCTCCGTCACCTCCCCCCGCTATGCTCTGTGTCTCCCCACCGGCTTTGGTATTAAATCTTGCCAGACCCGGTGGACTGCCGTTTACTCTTGGTCAAAGATGGAACAAAGTGCTTTAAACTTAAGCACTGTCGTTACTGACCCGGCTATCAGCTCTTGTACTCTTATCTCCCTATACTCCCAAACCTTCAGTGTACGCATGCAGTGAGGGGACAGAGGGAGAGGAAGAGCGGAACCATCCCAAAAAGAAACGGCCGGCCAAATGAGGGAACCATAAACAGTAACGCCGTCCGCTTGCTTGTCCTCTTTTTTTTTTTTTTTTTTCACAGTCCTTGTAACTTTTTGAAGCAGCAGTGATCTACAGTTAGTACGGCCTCTCCTAACTTCATGCCTTCCTTCCGTCTTTAAGACCTTGATCTACACCATAGCCCAGCAAACAATTCTCTCGTACAAAATTCCACTGTTACTTCTTTTACTAGACTCCTTCCCGCTCCACAAATATCCACAATATTACTGCGTTTACTTGCCTGTCTTCGCGGGGGTTCCCTCATAGGCTCTTCCGTCTCTATTTCAGGCTAGTCCCGGCATCACTGGAGGCTGTGGACGCTCCTCTTATAGGCTGCTGTGAGTCCTCCGCTCCTGCCGTACTCTATGCTTGAGATCCGGTCCGCATTCAGCCCTCCAGGGGGCTTATGGTTTTATCAATGGATGGGAGGGGTGAGGGGCCATCCGGAGACCCTCTAGGGAAGCTGTTATGATCCCCTCATCAATCCGAAGGGCAGAGGGGAGCGTGAGGGAGAGCCACCCCGCGTGTCCTGGCGGCCCGTGATCTACTGACAGACGCCGCTGCCACTGCTCTGATTACGGCCCCGGCACACTGTCAGTTCCTCCTCTCGTAGCAGCCTTGTTCGCCTGAGCTGCTCTGCCGTCCGCTTCCTCGGCTCCGTCATCAGGCCCCTCCCCCGATACGTGTGCGTCACATCACACACCTGGCCCCACCCTCATTTGAAAGTGTTCTTATGACTTCTGTAAGGACGACAGGAGGTGTGCCATTAAGGAGTGGGGTGAAGTTTAGAGGTACTGCCATTAAGGGGATTCTAGCAGTGCTAGGATGGAGTTTACTACATATCCAACATTTTTCAAATCCAGATTTCTGGGCGTAGCTATATTTAAACTTCAACAATAACATTTTATCTGTAAAACTTTCTGAGTTTTCATTTCTCTTGTGTCTGTCATGTGTATTATTCTGTTGTAGAGTGTTAGAGGCCCCACAAATACCCTTTATGAGTCCCAAATCTTCAGAATGATAAATACAGTTAGTTATCAGCCAAGTTGGCAGGAACACAATCAGGGCAGCCCAGCATAGGAGGCACAAGGCCTTCCCAGAAGTCCGTGGTGAAATAAGCGACGTCATCTTGTTCAGAGTCTTGACCACCTGCTTCACTCAGTGTTCGAGGATTTATATCACTTGCTTCACCTCTCTGTGCTTTATCTTTGCCTTGCTTCTTAGGGTCCTGGTTGACCTTCTTTACGCGACTTGCATGAATCCGGGCCTGTTGTCCTTCTACCAAAATAGCTGTGCGGGTGACTGCGATCACTGTGGTTGGGGGTCCGAAGGGAAACTCTTGTTTCTTGGTGCGGTTCAATCTCTGGACCACCACGGGGTCACCCACCTGGAAAGGGTGTGTAGGTTCCTGTGAAGAAGAAGGAGAGGTATGAGCAACATTCCTTTCAACTTTATCCAAAGTTTCAATAAGTTTTTTTACATATTCTTCCTGAATAAGATCTAGGTCCCCTCTTTCTAACATAAGTGGCTGTCTGGCCCATGGGGTGGGGAATGGCCTACCCATTAAGACTTCAAAAGGAGAGTATCCTGTCTTTTTAGAGGGTGTCATTCTTACCTCGGCTAGTACAGCTGGTAGGACCTTCTTCCAATTTGCATACGTACCTCCAGTGGCCTTCCTGATCTTATCTTTAATGGTTCTGTTCATCCTTTCCACTATACCTGAACTCTGGGGGTGGTAAGGAATATGAAACTTCCATTCTATTTTCAGTGTTTTTACCAGGTCTTGACAAACTTTGGCCACAATTGCAGGACCATTGTCAGAGTTGATCTGTAGTGGGCAACCCCACCTTGGGATAATTTCTTGTATCAGAATCCTCACTACTGTTTGTGCATCTTCCTTTGTAGTTACAAACAATTCTATCCATCTTGAGAACATGTCCACTATTATTATCAAATATTCCTGTCTTTTACCTAGTTTGGGCATGTGTGTAAAATCTATCTGCAGATGAGTGAATGGTGTAGTTGGATATATCAGATGTTCGTGTTTTGCTTTGTGAGGGTTGCTAGGGTTATTCCGAATGCATGTGATGCATCTGGAAACCTATGCCTTAACGAGAGAGGGAAGACCTGGAATGTAAAAATCCTTATCTAAAAGTTCACATGTGACTTTCCACCCTCTGTGACCTATCCCATGGTATTGTGAAATAAAAATGGGTGCACTGGCTACAGGGATACATGGTCTCCCCTCTTGGCAGACAAGGTCAGTTTCTGGGTTTGTCTGCACACCTATTGAGTTCCATTGCTGGATGTCTTGTTCTGTGGCATATGCTTGGAGATCACGCAATGTTTGATCCAAAAGAGGAATTTCTGGTGAGAGTAATGGCATTTGTATGTTTGCAGGCTGTGTGGATGCTGCTTCTCTTGCTGCTTTGTCAGCTAAGGCGTTGCCTTTGGCTATGTCATCCTGTTGCCCTGTATGTGCCCTACAGTGTAGTATAGCTATGGACCTTGGTAATTGTATAGCTTCTAACAGACTTGTGACAAGCGTGGAATGTGAGATGGATTTACCGTCTGCTGCTATGTAGCCCCGCCTTTTCCATATGACTCCAAAATCATGCGCAACACCGTAAGCGTATTTGGAGTCTGTGTAAATGTTTACATCCTACCCTTCAAAAAGCTGACAAGCTCGAGTAAGGGCTATAAGTTCTGCAGCTTGTGCTGATTGGAATGGGACAGGGTTTGCTTCCAGTATTTTATCAGGCAGCTGGACAACAGCATACCCTGCATGGTATGTGTTATCATTTGGTCTTGAACAAGACCCATCCACAAAGACATTCTGTGCTCCAGGGAGAGCAGTTGAAGACATGTCTGGTCTCGGGGATGTGTCTTGGTGGATGAGGTCCATGCATTCATGTTGAGGCACTACCTCATCTTCTTCACCTTTCAAGCCTAGCAAGGCATTCGGGATTTGAGCTGGGCCAGAAGTGGGAGAGGCATATTTGATCTCAAGTTTTGGGTTAGAAAGTAAAATTACTTCATAACCGCTCAGCCTCTGGGCTGACATGTGCTGGGTATGGATGTTCTTTAGTAGAATGGATACATTGTGAGTGGTGTGTAGTGTGGTGGCATGTCCTAGAGTGAATGATGTAGCCATTTCCACCACCATCGCACAGGATGCCAGAGCTCTGAGACACGCCGGCATTCCCTGTACTGGCATCGGCACAACTTTTGAAAAAAACGCAATTGGGCGGAGTTTCCCCCCATGCTCCTGAGCCAGGACCCCCACCATTGTTTTACAGTTGTCCCTTGCAAACAAGTGAAACATTTTACCATATTCAGGTAGTCCAAGTCCAGGAGATGTGACCATTGCAGTTTTAAGATACACAAAAGCATTGTACATTTCATCATTCCATTTCACACAAACTGGCATGTCAGTAACTGTGGCTTGCCTCAGGAGATTATCATAGTAGGAACAATCAGGTATCCATTGGCGGCAGTAACCAATCATTCCAAGAAAGGATAGCATGTCCTTCTTAGTAAGTGGGCGGGGCAGACCCACGAGAGCCGCAGCTCTCTTGTGACTGATTTTCCTTTCTCCTTTGGAGAGTACAAAACCAAGGTATTCAACAGTTTCCTGACACCATTGTAGCTTTTTCTTAGAAACCTTGTGACCATTGTCTGCTAACCAATGTAACAGATCTAAACCATCATTTTTACATGCTTTCTGGCTTGGACTACACAACAACAAATCATCAACATATTGAAGTAGGACGGAACCATGGCGGGGTGTCCAAGACCGCAGGGTTGCCTGGAGGGCCACTGTGTATACTACAGGGGAGTCTACATAACCCTGAGGCTACACCACGTCATCTGGCGGTTTCTGAAATTGAATGCAAAGATAGGCTGTGTCTCTTCGTCAACAGAAACGGAAAAAAATGCATTACAAAGGTCGATGACCGAAAAATACTCTGCATCGGATGGTATGGAGGTTAAGAGTGATGGCACGTCAGGCACTGTGGGAGCGATGGGTATCACT
Source organism: Aquarana catesbeiana (assembly GCF_042186555.1). NCBI lineage: Eukaryota > Metazoa > Chordata > Amphibia > Anura > Ranidae > Aquarana > Aquarana catesbeiana. Next base: position 286,176,718 of record NC_133331.1, on the reverse strand, counting down.
AGGTTGTTTATAGCTCTGAGGTCTTGTACAAACCTGTAAGAGCCGTCCGGCTTCATTACTGGGTTAATGGGGGTGTTGTAGGGTGACAGTGTCTCTTTAAGAATTCCTTGCTGCAGGAACCTTTCCACCATTGGGGCCACTCCTTCCTCTTTTTCTTTTGCAATGGAGTATTGTTTGTGATAAACCGGCTGTGCCCATGATTTTAAAGCTGCCTTGTATGGGGTACAAGAAATAAGACCTACAGCCAAGGAGCTCTTAGACCATACCGGATCATCTGGTGGAGGGAGATCACTATACTCAGTGTAATATATTGGTATTACCTTGGAGTGTACGAAGACCCCTCCTTCAGTAGTCATTTTCAGTGTTATATCCAAACTTCCCATCAAATCTCTACCCAAGAGATTCACAGGACAATTTGGTATAATCCTGAAACAATGATGCAAGACTGTTGCACCTCCCCTTTCAACATCACTTACTGGTAAAGGTGGTGTTTTGTATGTTTTGGTAAGTATCCCATTAATTCCCATGGAAGGTTCAGCAATTTTAGTCTCACCTCTGTAGTAGTCCTCACTGAGGGTGCTCCGAGTTGCCCCTGAATCGGTTAAAAATGGAACAGGCCTATTTTTGACATATAGGGTCACAATTGGTTGCTCATTGTAAGAGTGTGAGATCAAAGGAAATGCTGGGATACTACCTTCCGGGCAGCTTCATTTCAGTTGCTGTTGATTCCACTGTATAGGGAATTGGGGACCCTGTTGCTTTGGGGCAACTTGATTCGGTTGGCTAGATTGGGGTCCCTGTGTATGCATTTGATCTTGATCTTGAGTATTTGGGTTATTCCATTCATAAGGACATTGATTTCTCCAGTGACCCTCTTGTCCACAGTTAAAACAACATGTGCGGGACTGCTGGGGTGGTCTGGAAAAACCATGCCCTCTCCCTTTTGTTCTTCCTCTTCCTCTGCCTCTGTTTCCACTGCCCCATTGTCCACCATTATCTTGGGGAGGCTGAGTTTGCACTCCACCCTGATAAAGGGTACTCACTGCTTTCTCTTTTATTATATCAAAACACCCTGCTGCTTCTTTCTGTATTAAAGTTTCCTGAAATTGGTCAATCGTCTGTGTGGTCCATTCAGATATCATCTGTTTTACCACCAAGGCGAACTGGGGTTTTAGATTATTCATATAAGTTTGAATAAACAAAGCTCCCACATCAGTAGTTGTAGCTAATCCAGCTTCTGTTGTCCAATTTTCATGAAACCTTTTCCAGAACTCAACTACATTTTCTCCTGACTTTTGTTTGCATGCTATGGCAGTAGGAAGGGAACTTTTATTTTTAAATACTCTCATCATTTCAGTCTCTAATTCTGTCCACATGGTGTTCCTACCTGGTACTGTGCTTAACCCATATGCTCCCGCGTTTCCAGTGTCAATAGTGTTTATACTTGGAACATTTGCCCAGCTCCAGGAACTGGTGTGTCCTATGATACCATCAATGATAAGACGCATGTCTTCCTGTGTGTAATTTCTACCCTTACAGGCCTTTTTTAAGTAAGTTAAAGTGCCTCCTGCAGAGGCGGTGGGTTTGGGGCAATGTTTTACTATCCTGTCAATGTTCTCAATGTCTATTACCTTTTTTAATAATTCATTTCCAATGGTCATGAAAGGTGCTTGAAGGTTAGTGTTACTATATACAGTTCCACTCTTTGTTTTAGGGGGACTAAGTATTTTATCCCCTTTAAGATCTTCTTCCTCCTGCTCTTGGCCAGGTGGTGAAACTACCCCTCCTATAGCTCTCTGATCATCTTCTGGTTCACCTACCTCGACTCGGGCCCTCTGTGGGTGCTGTCTATCTTGTTGTGGAGCGGGAGGCATCTTCTGTTGTGGTTGTGGAGCAAGGGGGACCTGCCATTGTCTGGTTGCATAATGTCCAGCCAGAAGATCAATATCTTCCTTTCTTAGACTCGGATAGACATGTACATATGCAGGTGGAGGATGACTGACTATTGGCAGGGGTGGGGCTATTGGGTCAGGGACAAATCTCTTTTTATCGGCTTCTTCTCTATGTTTCTGGTCATAATCTTCCTTACTTAAACATTTGGTGGGCTTTTTCTGTTTCTTATTATCCCTCTGAAACCAATATGGGGCGTATTTTAACCAGTTCTCTCCTCCCTTTTCCATATAATCCATATCCCATTGAGGATCCCCGGGGTACCAAGGGAAAGCTCTCTTATCTCCTAAACACAATCCTTTTATCATATCTATGTGAAATTCATCATTAGCGCCATCCCGGGGAAAGGGGTCTACACTGTGTATGGCTTCGGTCCATCCCGCTAAATTTGAAACCCATGGGACTATGAATTCATAATTAGTACCACAAATTCTGGCTACAAAATCCTTACACATTTCTCCTGGATTGGGAAGAGGGGGAGGATCTTCTTTACCTTGTTTCTGACCCATATTGACAGTGGGAGCCGACTGTTTTACCACCCAGTCTTCTGATCCACACACACACGACAGATTATCTTATAACTTCTAATGCGACAGATAAGAAAAAGCAAAAGATTTTGGGGTGACCGGAGTCTATTTCCTCATTAACCACTTCATATCCCTTCCCAAAAGGAATGTCTCTATATATGTGTATGCAGTACTGCTTATCTTTGTGGGTTTCCCAAAAACCCTCCAATATTAACCTCTGGCGTGGTTCTTATCCCCTACTAATTTATCGGTCTAAAAAGCTTTAATCAGAGCTGAGGCAAGAAATATTTCATCAATAAAGACAAAATAAAGACTTACCTTCAGATGATTTTTTTCGGCTTTTTTTCCCGGCGAGCCCCCAGATTCTGTAGGAAATTTCGGCTTCTAAGACCACCCAGGTAGGTTCAGGTAATGCAGGAAGACCTCCGTAGACCCCAGGCCTGGAGATATCAATAAAGTGACACAGGAGACAGGTTTGCTTAGCCACTTAAAGATATCTAATTAGCAATATTCAGAGATACAGTATTTATGCAGTTTGAGGGGATGGGAGGAGTTTTACTAAACTTATACATGTCATTGAAATGAAAATAGGTTCAGTTAATATTTACCTATTAGCTGGTGTTATAAGACAAAATCTTGCATCATTTTCACTATAAGAATATATATGTATTCTTAAACAGATGTTGAGGGAAGCATTTATCTTATCAAGAACAAACATGAGCTAGGACAAACTCCACATTCTAGCTATATTTAAATTTATATGTAACCCTGAGAAGGCTTTCTATAGATAACAGCTTAAAGATGATGTGGGTTTCAGTTGAAACTCATATTTGAGTTTTCTCAATTTTCCTGTAAAACATAAGATGGTGTCTTAGAATTAAAATGGAGTCCCTCATGATATGTGCTATGTTCTTTACAGGCGCCAATTCTCAATCATCGAGGGATCCTTGCCTTTTGACAACAGAATCACAGCAGATTGTCTCATGGAGGAAGGGAGCGAACCCTCTTGCAGACAGCCGTTAAATACCTCCACAAGATAAGGTACCAAGCTGGATTTAAAAATCTTATAAAATTCAGCCGTCAATCCGTCTGGCCCAGGGGTTTTCTTAATAGCCAGACCATCTATAGCTTTGACTACCTCTTCTGCTGTGATTCCCCCTGTCAAACTTGCAAGCGGAATGTTATTTCCCAGACCTGGTGTAGAATCCAGAAAACTTGACATCTTTGCCCGATCGAGGTACTTCTCCCCCAGAAGATCCACATAAAAAGACCTTGAGACCTCCAGGATCCCTGACCTGGATTTCGTCAAAGAGCCCGTACTATCCTTTAGCCCAACAACCGTCTTAACTGCTGCGCTTTGTTTGCAGTTCTGATAAGGGTCGGGCGAGTGATATTTCCCGTAGTCCCTTTCCAGAACCAAAGAAGCGTGTCGGTCATACTGATACTTCCTAAGGAGAAGTTTCACCTCAGAGATTGCCCCGGAATCTCCACCACTCGAGACAAGGTGATCAAGTTTTCTCCACAGCTGCTGGTAGGCAATGTACTTACCAAGCTGTTTCCTTTTTCCTATGGCCTTGAAAAACCCACTAATCCGGCTTTTGGCAAGCTCCCACCACTCCGACTTACTGCTGCAGAAATCCAGGATGGTTACCTGAGCCTGAAAAAAATCCTCAAAAGATTGTCTTACCTCCTCGTCATCCAGCAGAGCCGAATTCATCCTCCAAATACCCTTTCCTTTAGGTGGTATATCTGAAGCATTGAGAATAACAGACAGCAAAAGGTGATCAGAAAACTCCACCATACGACATTCAGGAGCCGAAAAGGCAGAGTCCCCTTTTAAAAAAAACCTATCTATCCTGCTCTCACAACTGCCTCGCCTAAATGTGTAGCCCGTGCTGTCTGGGCAACGCTTAATATGCGCATCTTCCAGACCTGCTTCCCTGGCTATCGTATTAAGAAAAACGCTATCATATCTCAGGCTGTCAGTGGAGCCTTTCCTGTCTTTGGGCCTAGTAACGGTGTTAAAATCACCTCCAAAGACAACTTGCCGAGATGTAAAATGGAAAGGCTTAATCTTTGTAAAGAGGCATTTCCTCTCCCATCTAGTCTGTGGTCCATAAATATTTATTAAACGCAGATCATGCCCCTTCACAGAGACATCCAGGACCACACACCTTCCAATCTCTACCTCGATAACCCGCCGACACGTTACCATGCCAGTAAAAAGTACTGCAACTCCGCTGTAAGGCTCAGCCGCAAGAGACCAGAAGGAGGGCCCACGCCTCCACTCCCTCTTTGCCAGGTGGACATCGGCAAGTCTATTTAGCCGGGTCTCTTGCAAAAATAAAATATCAGCATCCATCTCGCTGAGCAAAAATAAGGCCATATTACGAGCCCTTACAGATTTTATGCTGGCAACATTAATCGTTGCCAGCTTTATCGGAGTGGGAACTGCCATCAGGATGATTGAGGTAGGCGTTTCTTAGCCTGAGCTCCCTCCCCCCTTACTGGAGACCTTGACCTCTTTAGAGAACACTCTACCTCATCCTCCTCCATCTGAGACACGGAATTAGAAGACTCCTCCTCCCCCTCAGATAAGGACCCAAACTTGTTTCCCAGCGGTAGATCATCTACCTCTAGGGATGAAACCGAGGAGGCAGAGGTCAGGACTACCTTATTCCTCCTTCTCCCCACCATGATCCACTCTCCCTCCTCCCCTGAAACATTACCCTGAAAGACCTCATCTACATTATTAGCAGTGGCAACTTCCCCCTTCTTCACCTTAGAACCTCCACTAGAGGTTTTACGCTTAGGGGAGGCCCTGATGAAGCTGCCACCTCAGATCTGCACGAATCTGCCCCTTTGGCAGCCTCAGCCAATCTGGATGACTTATCTACTTTTGGAACACTGAGCACTTGAAACACTGGGGAAGAACACACAACAGAAGTAGACACACAGTAGGGAGCACAGACTGGGGAGCAGACACAGTAGGGATCACACCTTCAGGCTGGGAAACTGACACCTGGGGGGGCCCTCAGGACTAGCTGAAACAGCTCCACCAACCCCTTGCTGCCCCCCACGTTCCTCCTCCTCCATCCTCAGAAGTTCTTCCACCACCTCTGGCTGATTATGGAGGGCTTCAGGGCAAAGACTATAGGGGTGACCTAACTTGTTACAAAGATTACAACGAATACTATTGCAGTCTTTTGCAACATGCCCTGAGCCCTGACAGAGGGAACATTTCTGCACAGAACATGAGCTTGAAAAATGCCCCTTTTCACCACAGCGATGACACAACTTTGGTTGCCCTGCATAAAAAATAATAATCCTGTCACGACCTATAAAGGCAGACGAAGGGATGTGCTTAACAACATTACCCGTGACATGCAGTTTTACCAACACCGTCCATCCTCCTGTCCAAATCCCCCTATCATCTACAACTTTCCTCAAGGGAACTTGGACATCAGCATATCTCCCCAACCACACCACCAGATCCGCAGCAGGAATGGACTCATTGCGTACTAGAATGGTGACGTTCTTATATAATGGCTGGCGAGAGATTACTTTGGGTGACAAACCTGCCCATTTTGGGGACTCCTTCCACCTCTGCTCATATCTCTCCCAAAAGACATCTAATCCTTCCACCTTGACAAAGGAGAGGTCATACTCATATGACCCAACTGGGCTGATAAGGGCAAAAATCTCCTCCACTTTAAAACCCATCCCCAGAATACGGTCCACCACATCCCTCCTATTTGGGGGGGGCCTTCTCCAGTCCACCTCAATTAGACCACATTGCGGCGTTTAAAGGAGCTACCAGATGGTGTCAGATTGGCCTGACCTTCGTTCACATCAGTCCTAGTGACCTCAGAATAACTGGCCCTACTCACCCTTGGGACAGGTGCAGCCACCGCTGCAGCATAGGAAATAACTGCACTCCTTGCAACATCCCGCACATCACTTTTAGTTACAGACCCCTCTTTAGATAAGTTAGAAACAACATTATCATCAACAGATGGAACAGAGACTTCTGACACAGAAATATCATCTACATTACCCTTGGTAATTCTTACTTCATTACCAGTAACTAAAGGGTTACTAACAGCGGAGATGTCTTTATCAGCACTCTTCACAGCAGAGTCTGCACACCCCTCACTGGCTCTATGTACACAGGTGGGAGTCTCAGCCAGGAGATGAGCTTACTCTCCACTGCCCTCTACAGCACCATCTATAGGAACTACATCTCCATTATGTTGTATAGGCAAATCTTTAACAAAAACAGCTTTTTCAGCCAACCAATGTTTCAAAGGTTTTGTGCTGACATCACTATCCTCTTCTTCATCCTCAGATGATCCTGACACTGCAAACTTGCGACCATGCAAAGGGGATTCCATTTCTGTGATAAACTTAAGCATTCCTGCTCCCTTCACAGACTCAGATGGATCATCTTGCTCCATAGCCTCCTGCTGCGGTGACAAGGGCACAGAACTTGCTTGACCCGATGACATACTGGCAAAACACCTGACTGTTGATCACCCGCAGCCTGTGTGCCAGAGCTTTCTCCACTTTCTGCAGGCATACTGATACTTGGCTCAGAATGTAAAGATTTTCCAGCGTGCTGGCCAGAAACAGTCCAAGCCCGAAGAAACTTTTTTGCTTTGCACTGAGATTTCTTTCTCGCACTCTGGTGATGCTTCTCCTCCACTGGACTCTATGGCCCCTCTGCGCATTGTACGGAAGCGATCCTCATTGCCATATTTCTCCTTGAAAGCTCCGCGGGTTTCTTTCAATGCAGCCACCAGCAGACTCTGCTTTTCCACTTTAGCCTCCAAAGCTATTAACTCAGGCCGCATCTGTCTTCTCTTAGAACTGTGAAGCCGGTCATTTGCAATTTTTTTATGTTTGAAGTCAAACTTCAACTTCGCCAGTACTTCCTCCTCCTTGGCAATTCTCGCAATCCTAGCACAAACCTTCTTTCTGTAGGCTGACAGGCTTTCGCCTTTAGCTGGGCCATTTCCCAGGTCCTCAAACACTGGTATGGGAGGATCAGTACTCTGGCCATCTGGGGGATCCTCCCCTGGGTCCACCCCAGATTCCTGCATCCACTCTGGGTATAGGGAGTAATCAAGCTCCCTGGATCAGTAGGCCTCTCTGGAGCTCAGGAGATCAGCAGTAGTGCAGCCACACCCTTTGCAGCTGTAACAGCTTCAACTCTTCTGGGAAGGCTGTCCACAAGGTTTAGCAGTGTGTCTATGGGAGTGTTTGACCATTCTTCCAGAAGAGTATTTGTGAGGCCAGGCACTGATGTTGGATGAGAAGGCCTGGCTCCCAGTCTCCACTTTAATGTGAAGGCCATTCAGGTTCCTCCACCCTAAACTTGCTCATCCATGTCTTTATGGACCTTGCTTTGTGGTCCAAATCATTTGGTGGAGGGGGGATTATGATGTGGGGTTGTTTTTCAGGGGTTGGGCTTGGCTCCTTAGTTCCAGTGAAGGGAACTCTGAAAACATCAGCATAACAAGACATGTTGGATAATTTCATACTCCCAACGTTGTGGGAACAGTGGGAAAAGTTGTTGCACTTGAAGTTTATTTGTATTGCATTTATCTGTAGAGGGGTTTCCACCATCCCTGCTAAGTAAAAAAATGTCTTATTCTCATTTTGATGTGTATTACATGTGGAATCACATATCACTGGAATTATTGCACTTGTAGTTAATCTGTATGGCAAATATATATAGGAGTGGTTTTCACCATCCCTGCTAAGTTTCATTTTTTATTTATTTTTTCAGTTTGATGTGTATTATATGTGACGTTACACATCACCGGTATTTTGGTAATATTCGTCACTGATCCGTGATCTGTACAGGTCAACCTCCGTGGATCGGCACACCCACGATCCGCGGAGCGCTCGGCGGCCTCGGCCATAGGAAAGGCTGCGGCTTCGGCCTAGCTCTGGAGCGGCGGCCATCTTGGTACACCCGGAGGCGGCCACTGTATCGTCAGGAAGTGACGTTTCGTCGCCGCCAACTTGCTACACCCCACACTCCTGCACAGTACTGTAATGAGAGAGCGAGAAGGGGGCAAGCGGACATCTTGGTACACCCACCGGAGTTTTAGATTTAAAAGCTATTTTCCACACAAAACTAAGCTTATATGCATAAATACAGTATTTGTAGATTGGACGGACTGTTTAGATGTTAAATTTTAAAAGCAGCAGCAAACCTGTTGACCTTACATGGTTGCTAATGTGACAGAACACCTCTGATTTTCACATTTAACGTTAAATGTGCCTAGCTGCTGAGTACAAGTGCCCATCCCTGCTTTCAGTGCACTGATTGGAAGCACTCATAGGCACTGATAGACAGCACTGATAGGAAGCACTAATAGGCACTGATAGACAGCACTGATAGCCAGTGGCGTAGCGTGGGGGGTGCAGGGGGTGCCGTGGCCCCGGGCGCGACATTTAGGGGGGCGCCAGTATGTGTCACTGGCTGCCTCCTCCTAATTTCTAATTCCTGTGTCCTCGGGCTCGCCATGTTAAGTGTCCGGCGCCCTGTGATTGGGCGTATGGGGGTCATGTGAGGCATAGGGCTGGCCTGTCCTCGATCGCTCCTGAAGTCCCGCCTCCACACATGACCCCCCATACGCCCAATCACAGGGCGCCGGACACTGAACATGGCAGCAGGCAGAGCGCAGGGGAGAGAAGAATATGAGCCACCGCTGTGTTCTCCTCCTCCCCTGGATCGATGCAGCCAGGATAAGAAGGTGAGTGAGACTCCCTCGTGAGAGTCTTGTTACTGGCCGGGGGGGCGAGAGAGACTGTAGGCAGGACAGTGTAGTATAGTGGTTAGTATAGTGGTCATTATAGTGTAGTTTAGTATGGAGGTCAGTGTAGTGTAGTGGTCAGTATGGGGGGCAGTGTAGTGGACAGTGTAGTGTAGTATAGTGGACAGTGTAGTATGGTGGTCAGTATAGTATAGTATAGTGGACAGTATAGTGGTTAGTGTAGTATAGTATAGTGGTTAGCATAGTGGTCAGTATAGTGTAGTTTAGTATGGAGGTCAGTGTAGTGTAGTATAGTGGTTAGTATGGTGGTTAGTGTAGTGGACAGTGTAGTATAGTGGTCAGTGTAGTATGGTGGTCAGTATAGTGGACAGTGTAGTATAGTGGACAGTGTAGTGTAGTATGGTGGACAGTGTAGTAAAGTGGTCAGTGTAGTGTAGTATGGTGGTCAGTATAGTGTAGTATAGTGGTCAGTATAGTGGTTATTGTAGTATAGTATAGTGGTCAGTATAGTATAGTGGTCAGTATAGTATAGTATGGAGGTCAGTGTAGTGTAGTGGACAGTGTAGTATGGTTGTCAGTATAGTGTAGTATGGTGGTCAGTATAGTGTAGTATGGTGGACAGCATAGTATAGTGGACAGTGTAGTATAGTGGACAGTGTAGTATGGTGGTCAGTATAGTGTAGTATGGTGGACAGTGTAGTATAGTGGTCAGTGTAGTGTAGTATAGTGGTCAGTATAGTGGTTAGTATAGTGTAGTTTAGTATGGAGGTCAGTGTAGTGTAGTGGACAGTGTAGTATAGTGGTCAGTGTAGTGTAGTATAGAGAACAGTGTAGTATGGTGGACAGTGTAGTATGGTGGTCAGTATAGTGTAGTAAAGTGGACAGTGTAGTATAGTGGTCAGTGTAGTGTAGTATAGTGGACAGTGTAGTATGGTGGTCAGTATAGTGTAGTAAAGTGGACAGTGTAGTATAGTGGTCAGTGTAGTGTAGTATAGTGGACAGTGTAGTATGGTGGTCAGTATAGTGTAGTATAGTGGACAGTGTAGTATGGTGGTCAGTATAGTGTAGTGTAGTGGACAGTATAGTGGACAGTGTAGTTTAGTGGTCAGTATAGTGTAGTATGGTGGTCAGTGTAGTGTAGTATAGTGGACAGTGTAGTATGGTGGTCAGTATAGTGTAGTATGGTGGTCAGTGTAGTGTAGTATAGTGGACAGTGCAGTATAGTGGCCAGTATAGTGTAGTATAGTGGACAGTGTAGTGTAGTATAGTGAACAGTGTAGTATGGTGGTCAGTATAGTGTAGTATAGTGGTCAGTGTAGTATAGTGGTCAGTGTAGTGAAGTATAGTGGACAGTGTAGTATGGTGGTCAGTATAGTGTAGTATAGTGGACAGTGTAGTATGGTGGTCAGTGTAGTGTAGTATAGTGGTCAGTGTAGTATAGTAGACAGTGTAGTATAGTATAGTGGACAGTGTAGTATGGTGGTCAGTATAGTGTAGTAAAGTGGACAGTGTAGTATAATGGTCAGTGTAGTGTAGTATAGTGGACAGTGTAGTATGGTGGTCAGTATAGTGTAGTATAGTGGACAGTGTAGTATGGTGGTCAGTATAGTGTAGTGTAGTGGACAGCATAGTGGACAGTGTAGTTTAGTGGTCAGTATAGTGTAGTATGGTGGTCAGTGTAGTGTAGTATAGTGGACAGTGTAGTATGGTGGTCAGTATAGTGTAGTATGGTGGTCAGTGTAGTGTAGTATAGTGGACAGTGCAGTATAGTGGCCAGTATAGTGTAGTATAGTGGACAGTGTAGTGTAGTATAGTGGACAGTGTAGTATGGTGGTCAGTATAGTGTAGTATAGTGGTCAGTGTAGTATAGTGGTCAGTGTAGTGAAGTATAGTGGACAGTGTAGTATGGTGGTCAGTATAGTGTAGTATAGTGGACAGTGTAGTATGGTGGTCAGTGTAGTGTAGTATAGTGGTCAGTGTAGTATAGTAGACAGTGTAGTATAGTGGTCAGTGTAGTGTAGTATAGTGGACAGTGTAGTATGGTGGTCAGTGTAGTGTAGTGTAGTATAGTGGACAGTGTAGTATGGTGGTCAGTATAGTGTAGTATAGTGGTCAGTGTAGTATAGTGGACAGTGTAGTATAGTGGTCAGTGTAGTGTAGTATAGTGGACAGTGTAGTATGGTGGTCAGTGTAGTGTAGTATAGTAGACAGTGTAGTATAGTGGTCAGTATAGTGGAGAGTGTAGTATGGTGGTTAGTGTAGTGTAGTATAGTGGACAGTGTAATATAGTGGTCAGTGTAGTATAGTGGTCAGTGTAGTGTAGTATAGTGGACAGTGTAGTATAGTGGTCAGTGTAGTATAGTGGTCAGTGTAGTGTAGTATAGTGGACAGTGTAGTATAGTGGTCAGTGTAGTGTAGTATAGTGGACAGTGTAGTATAGTGGACAGTGTAGTATGGTGGTCAGTGTAGTGTAGTATAGTGGACAGTGTAATATAGTGGACAGTGTAGTATAGTGGTCAGTGTAGTGTAGTATAGTGGACAGTGTAGTATAGTGGTCAGTGTAGTGTAGTATAGTGGACAGTGTAGTATAGTGGTCAGTATAGTGTAGTATAGTGGACAGTGTAGTATGGTGGTCAGTGTAGTGTAGTATAGTGGTCAGTATAGTGTAGTATAGTGGACAGTGTAGTGTTGTATAGCGGACAGTGTAGTATGGTGGTCAGTATAGTGTAGTATAGTGGACAGTGTAGTGGTCAGTGTAGTGGATAGTATAGTGGTCAGTGTAATATAGTGGACAGTATAGTATAGTGGTCAGTATAGTGGTCAGTGTAGTATAGTGGACAGTATAGTATAGTGGTCCGTGTAGTGGACAATGTAGTGTAGTGGACAGTGTAGTTCTCAGTGTAGTGGTCAGTATAGGAATCAGGTAGGTCAGTACTATTGTATTTGAAGGGACTCAGGGATAGCTAAAAGTCTGCAGGTCCGCAAATTACTTGCCTTGCCCCGGGTGCTGACAACCCACGCTACGCCACTGCTGATAGCCAGCACTGATTGGCGACACTGATTGGCAGCACTCATGGGCACTGATTGGCAGCACTGATTGGCAGCACTGATTGGCGACACTGATTGGCAGCACTCATGGGCACTGATTGGCAGCACTGATTGGCAGCACTGATAGGCACTGCATGGTGGCACTGATTGGCACTAATTGGCAGCACTGATTGGCACTGATAGGCAGCACTGACACTGATGGGCGGCACTGATGGGCACTGATATGCAGCACTGATAGGTGGCACTGATGGGCATTGATAGGCAGCACTGATAGGCTGCACCGATAGGCAGCACTGATGGGTACTGATTGTCACTGATAGATGGCACTGATAGGCAACACTGATTGGCAGAACTGATGGGCACAGATAGACAACACTGATGGGCACTGATAGGTGGCACTGATTGGAAGCACTGATAGGCAGCACTGATTGGCACTGATAGGCAGCAATGATTGGCACTGATAGGTGGCATTGGTTGGCACTAATAGACTTCACTAATTGGCAGCACAGGTGGGCACTGATAAGCAGCACTGATGGGCACTGATTTATGGCATTGGTTGGCACTGATAGGTGGCACTGATAGGCAGCACTGATGGGCACTCATTGCAGCACTGATGGGCACTGATTGTCAAAAATGATGGGTACTGATAGGCAGCACTGATGGGCACTGATAGACAGCACTGATGGGCACTGATAGGAAGCACTGATAGGTAGCACTGATTTCAAGCACTGTTGGGCACTGATTGGCACTGATAGGTGGCATTGGTTGGCACTGACTGGCAGCACTGATTGGCATTGACAGGTGGCATTGATTGTCTCTGATAGGTGGCATTGGTTGGCACTGACAGGTGGCACTGATGGGCACTGACATGTGGCACTGGTGGGCATTGATTGGCACTGACAGGTGGCACTGATGAGCAATGATTGGCACTGACAGGTGGCACTGGTGGGCACTGATGAGCACTGACATGTGGCACTGGTGGGCACTGATTGGCACTGAAAGGTGGCACTGATGGGCACCTTGTACCCACTAGTTTAAAGGGGCTTTCCACATTCCACAAAGCCCCCTGTCTGCAGCCCCCCACAACCCCAGCCTAGGGTTGTGTGGAAGAGGCCCTTGTGAATATGGGAACAAGGTGGTTGACATTTGGGGTGCCCGAGCCCCTTCTGCCCCCAAGCATCCACCCCCCTTTCATGGGCTAGCTTGCTGTGTGTTTGGCTAGGGGTTTGTTAGTGTTTGGGAGGGGCACAATATTTTTTTCGTTTGGGGTGGGATTTTTCACATGGGGATTGACCTTGTATGTATTTGTGGGGGGCAGGCTATTTTTTTTTTTTTTTAATCTTGCAGTTGCAATGTAGATTTGTAACTGTTCTCTAAAGCCTTACATCTTTGAAGCAGCATTTTGGATAAATGCTACAGATGCACCACTTTACAAGCAGACTAAGCTCTAGCTTTTCAGCAATTTAGCATTTTAAAGGCACTTCTCCTTGTTTCGTTTTTGGGGTTATCCAAATTGGTGACATTGATATATGTCCCTTAGGGTGGGCCCTGGGCCCCCTTACCCATTTAAAGGCCAATAACTAGAAGATAAGCCAGCCAAGTGGGGACTAGCAAAATTAACAATCAGTTTGCATACACTGCAATGGTATTTGTTGTATAACTTTTACCCATGTTAGGCTCTTTGTTTGCCCCCTTGGACTGGGGGTTGTTTGTCCCATCTGTAGTTTTGTAGCATGCTGGATGATGTGCTTAATTTTGGACAGGGGGTGGCTTATTTTGTGTTAGCTGCATTTGGGTTGGTCTGGGCATGCTCATGGACTTTGCATTTGTTCTTCTTTTTGTGTGTGAACAGCACTTGGATGTTTATGGGCATGCTCAGAGAGTGTGTTTTTTGGGTTAGTAATTTAAGGACATCCTTAACAGGTGTACCCACTTTGAAGTTCTGTCTCTACATTGAGTAAACTTGCATTTTGTGTGTTTCATGGACTGTGCATGTCTTTTCACTTGCCTCATTAGCATGCAAACCTATGTTATATAAAGCATGCAGATAGCATTCTTTACCTTACCCAGCAAAGAGGTGTGTGTGTCCTTATAGAGTTTGTAACACATGTCTTTTCTTTTTGTATTTTGTTTGTTATGTCTTTGCAAAACAGATGTGTTTTAGAGCAAGTTTTTTCTTTTACTTTGGTTTATTGTGTTTTTTTTGGCGGGGGGGGTATTTTTCCCCTGAAATATTTTTGATGTTGTAGATTGTTTCACTTTACACTTTCATTTAATTGTCTGTTCTGCACTATTTTGCAAAATCTTCCTCAAGATGTTGTGACTAATTGTTAAAATCCTTAATAGATGTCTATTTGTGGGCGCACTCCTGTTAATTTCCTTTGAAAAATGGTCAGACCTCAAAACCATATTCTGTTAGTGTCTCAAATTAACATACATGTGTCTGTTGCTTTCCTTGCTGTTTTCCAAGTCCTGTTTTGTTGACCAATAAAATTTCTAGCAAATTTTTATGTTTTATGTGTTTTGTTAATTTTCATGCAACAGATTTCCCAGCTGCAGCTTAACTAGGCTGAAAGATGTGATTTGTCTACAAGCTACTTTCCTGGTGCCTTCATGGTAGCACATGCATGGATTGTGCGTATGCTGCCATGGATAGTCACCAGGAAAGGAAAATTACAGAGTGGTAAGTATTCAATTTTCCATTATAGCATAGTGGTTCTCAGCCTCAGTCCTCAAGTATCCCAACAGGACATGTTTTGGGAATTTATCTTAGCTAAAATAGCTGTCCAAAATACAAAGCCATTGACTGTGATTTAAAGCACCTGGGCAAGATGAAGGAAAACCTGTAAACATGGCCTGTTGGGGGTACTTGAGGACAGGGTTGAGAAGCACTGATTTAGAGCACTGAGCTAAAATCTAGCTCAAGACAATCCTAATTGTCGGCATTTGAGGGAAACCAAGTGAGTGTTAGAACCCCTGCTTGTCTTTTTTAGGTTGGGCTTTGTGTCCCTTTTCTGAAAATTGGCTTCACTTCCTGTCACATAGCCAAACAGGAAGTGAGGGGAAAACCCTACCAATGTCTTTCGTTGGGGACATACAGGTCAATCTAACTAGTGTCCCCATTAGGCAAATTGCACTCTACCACTTTGTTGTGTACACCCCAAATTATTAGGTATTTTGGGGGTTTAATAAAGGCAAATCCACTCTGCAATACAAGTGTACTCGCTGTAAATCTGAGGGGAAGCACTGGTGATTTTATCATCTAATCATGTAGAAGCAAAGATGCTGTTTTTTATTTTCATTGCATGTCCCCCTCAGATCTCCAGCAACTGCACTTCCAAGTGCACTTGTAGTGCAAAGTGGATTTGCCTTTAGTAAAAAAAAACCCAAAGTCCAAGATACCTAATAATTTGGGGTGTACAGAACAAAATGCTAGAGTGTAATTTACCTAATGGGGAAACTATTTAGATTGACCTGTGTGTCCCCAAGGAAAGACAGTGGTAGGGTTTTACCCTCACTTCCTGTTTGGCTATGTGACAGAAAGTGAATAAATTTGAAGGAGAAAAAGGGAAAATTTTGGACGTGTCTTCACCCTATCAGGGGTGCAGACATCCCCAAAAACTGACAAGACTTCTAATCCCTCTGCACTCTATCCCCAAGCAAAAATAAGAAAGGATTTAATTTACCGTAGTTTAACTTTGCAAAGACACATTCCTAAGTTCAACTGTGATGCATGTCAATGGGCCATTTAGACCTTGTTTAATAGACAACACCAGTTGCCTTTCACTAGAAACATTTGTTAGTCCAGTCCTGGAAATCTGCCTCTGCTTTACTATTAATTTACATAAATATTGTGTTCCTGCAGCTAGATGCATTTATATTTGTGACCGCTGTGTATGTGAGATGCACCCGGAGGTATGTACCCATGGCACATATCTGGTTCCTGGAAGTGATGGCCAGCACACAGGAATGACATCACGCCCCTACAGGAAGTTGCTTGTACTGCTGTTAATTTCTTCCCACCACCATGCTCCGCTCACTGTTCTCTGAGGAAGAGATGATCCTTATTTTTTTTAACATGGGGTGGTGTTTGTGTGGGTCCCTAACACACATTCAGACATATTAGGGCCAATTTAGACAGGATCCGATTTACCTACCAGCATGTTTTTAGAGTGTGGGAGGAAACTCACTCAGGCACAGAGAGAACAACATGCAAACTCCAGGCAGATGGTGTCGTGGGTGGGATTTGAACCAGTGACCCTTTTTGCCGTAGTTTGAAGATTCCTGATCACTTTAGCATGTCATGAAAAAAGGTGGTTTTTCATGTGCCTTGTATAATGGCCAAGAAATATCCTTAGGAACATGGATTAGGGTCATGGCACATCTACATTCCAAATTTGGCACTTAAGATGCTCATGCACTATACAATCTGATTGGCCAATCTCTGTACAACTCGATATTTCGGCAAAATAGGTAATAGGAAGACGCACTTGAACAATTTATTCAAATTATAGGAAATCAAACAGGCTCTTGCACTAACTCTAATTTTTTGAAGATCTAAGTGATTGCAGTGTATGGTCACCCGTTCCTATGACAACGTCCAATAGGACGAAACGTACGTCGGAAGGCAGACGCCATCGTTTCTATCCCACTGTGAACGGGTGCATGCAGGCTGGCCGGCTGATTTATACTACATGCTGTTTTATTTGTTCTTTCTAGTAAGTGCGCTACTTTTACTTTTTTCAATAAACTGTTTAAGCGGATTCACACTATGGAGGATGTGTTTTTTATTCCCCTGGGTTCCCATTGCTGAGGTATTTGGCCTTGTTGTCGGTGAGTCCCGGGTGATCCTCCCTCTATGCTGAGACCGATGGTGGTGTCCCCACTGAGTGGATTTCTGGCATAAGCTTCATTACAGCTTACCTCTGGTAAACATATATCTGCATAGGTGGTGGATTCTTCTCACGAGATATCTCTACTCACTAAAGTCTTCAGTCACTGTTGGTGGAATTAATTACAATAAGGACTGTTGATATCTCACATAACTCTTAAAGTCACGGACTCTATCTTTTTTGTCACTCTTTATATTTATATTTATTTGCATCTAGTTTTTTAGCACATTTCTTAGATTATTCACTTATCACATATATATTGTGCTGACATTTGAGTTCAGAATTTAATATATTATGTTGACTATATCACATTATTTGTAATATTTGAGTATCCACTTAATACTTAATTTTTAGCGCGGTTCTTTTATAAATTGTTTTACTTATTTGATTCTTTTACCTGAGAATTAGAACTGCAGCTTGGGGGTGTAGGGAAGCGCAGTAATTCTTTATTTTTCTTTGGTAATAGGAAGACGCACTTGAACAATTTATTCAAATTATAGGAAATCAAACAGGCTCTTGCACTAACTCTAATTTTTTGAAGATCTAAGTGATTGCAGTGTATGGTCACCTTTAAAGATCAAGATCTGAAAATATTAGTTTATTGGGCTTAGAAACATTTCTCTTTTTTTTGTAATGTATTGAAAGATTTGGGTAAAAATAGAAAAAAAAACACATTTCAAAGATATATTAGAAGTGATAGGAATGAGATTAGCATGAAAAGGATTAATTACCTGAGAACACCTACTAATTGCCTAACAAGACACATCCAATGAGATGAAATTACCCAAATTTTATTGGGCGTGCGCTATTATCATGCGCTTCAAAGTGCGCCAGTGGTTAATGACTTTTCCGGCGCACCAATTAAGGTATGAACCGGCACAGAGCATTCGTCTTAGTAAATCGCCCCCATTATCTTTTTTACTTTTTGCTATAATAAATATCCCAATTTAAAAAAAAAAAGAAAAAAAATGTTTTCCTCAGTTTAGGCCGATATGTATTCTTCTACAAATTTTTGGTAAAAAAAAATCGCAATAAGTGTATATTGATTGGTTTGGACAAAAGTTATAGCGTCTACAAAATAGGGGATAGATTTATATCATTTTCATTATTTCTTTTTTTACTAGTAATGGTGGTGATCAGCGATTTTTATCGGGACTGTGATATTGCGGTGAACAGATCACTTTTAAAACATTTTTGAGACCAGTGACAATTATACAGCGATCAGTGCTATAAAAATGCACTGATTACTGTATAAATGACACTGACAGATAAGGGGTTAACACTAGGGGGCGATCAAGGGGTTAACTGTGTTCCCTAGGTGTGTTCTAACTGTGGGGGGATGGGACTGACTAGGAGGAGAAAGAGATCAATGTTCATACTTAGTATGAACACACGATCTGTCTCCTCTCCCCTGAGAGAACCTGTGTGTTTACACACACAGATCCCAGTTCTTGCTCTATCACGAGCGATCGCGGGTGTCCCCTGGTGATCAAAAGGTAAACAGACGTAAGGTAACGTAGTTTCTCCCAGGGGGGCCAACCTGCCACAGTACAACTTCAGCGGCTGGTTGGGAAGGGTTTAACAAATTTTTCTGAAAATTCGTAAATTTGAAAATTTGAAAATCTAAAAATTTGAAAATTCAAAAGTTAGAAAATTTAATTCCTCCTTTATTAAGGAATTATTAATTATTAATTTATCCTTAATTGTATTGTAACTGTACTGTCTGCCCTCATGTTGTAAACTGTTAGCGTTATATAAATCCTGTATAATAATAATAATAATGTACCTTTTATTATACTAATTCAATTAAAGCTGTTAACCATTGAAGACCATACACAAAAAGGAGGGGTTGGATGTAGGGGGTGACAAGTCTCATGGGGACATTTGGTTAGCCCCATGTCCTCAGCAGGAGGCAGCTGCTTTATATAAAAAATCTATTTACATTGATGTTGAGGTATAGTTCTGGAGGCCAGTTGGTGCTTTGTATTTTCTTTTTTTGTATTTTCTTTGTGTTTTTTTGTATCCAGTGTATTATCCTTGCTTTTTAAAAATCTCAAATTTAATTTCCTGTTTCTCCAACAAGATTTGATGATTGTGAGACGACATTACTGTGCTGTGATGATCTCTGCTCAGCTATCTCTACAAACCAAACTCTGAACACACTGGAGATAAGTTTTGTTATTGATGAGGAGATCTCAGAATCAGATGAAAGATTTTATATTGATGAGAAGATCTCAGAATCAGCTGGAAGAATTGAAGGTCTCCGACATCTGGGCTGCACTGTGGAAATCGGGTACCATCAATGATATGATAAATAATAACCATTATATAAGGAGTAACATCCATTCCATGAGAAGTAACATCAATTATATGCTAGTCATAGAGTGCCAAGAAGATTATAAGCTATTATCAGTTTAGAGTTTAATCGCGCTAAGCCTTCATACTGTACAATAAAGCTCCACTCTGGACAATCTTGAAGATAAATCCATTAAAGGTTTAATTCCCTATTATGCACCACACCAAATGAACCCCTTAAAATAGGTTCTTTTCCATGGTCTCTGTTTAGTATTACGATTTGTATTACATATTGTGTGCCTCTAGGTTTGTCCAAGTATCTTGTGTATGTTTCAGGGGAGGGTCATGTAAGATGCACCTCACCTGGCAGCAATTACAGTACATCCGTTCTTCACCGCACCTGGTAAATGGGAAATCCTGAACCCCAGATAAATTGATATCGAACAGCTCGTCTCCCGATGTTCATAAGTTTCTAGTTCCTCCACATAAAGGGGTCCCGGAAATATAAGAGGGACTTCCCCCTACGACTACCTTATCTCCAAGTAAATCACATTTTTATGGCAGCAGTAATGCAGGTCCAGACATGAATGTAGTTCTGATCCTTTAATTTAGCTTGGTAGGTTAGAAGGACAGAATGAGGTAGGATACTGAAAATCTTCAGAGGGGCTCTCACACTCCTTGGCTAGTAGTCACAGGGTGGGACTCGGCATCTGGGATCATCTGGCAGCTTCCTTTTGAGTGCAGCAGCTATAAAATGGGAGGTTCAGGTTTTCCTCTGTTCCAGGGTGATTCTAGTAGGACCTCTTAGGTCTGCATTACCTCTAGGCACACAGTCTTCTCATGGAGGGGATGTATTCTCTAGGGGCCTGGGGCCTTTCTCCAGGCACACAGCCCAACCACAGAATCTCTTCCCAGAGCGAGAGGTAGGGCTGGAAAAAGGCCCTTCTAGAACAGTGCCTCCCTGTTTTGTCAGAGCTGGGACATTGCACTGGGGACAAGCTTACCATGGGTTAGTAATCCCACCAGATGTGCTACCGGCACAAAACTAAAAATATACTAGTTTGCTGCAATCATGTAAGCCTACACAAAAATGGTAGAGTATCAATATAATATAAAGTGGATTGCGCTAACTACTGTGTATGATACCACTGCTAAAATATGCAAAAATAGAATATCTATCCTATGTAGCGTGCTTTTCTGTATCAATTAATATTGTGCCAAAAATATACTGTCCACTTAGTGTTTACTAGTGACAAAATAATATTCCAAAAAACTATTTAAAGTGCTAAAAAATGACAAAGATTAAAAAATGTGCAATGTGCCAATGTTACTTAGTGACCATCAAATATCACATATCAACATTCATATATAATACTTGCTGCATAAAATGTGCTCAGCATGTGCAAAAACACTACAGCCCACTAGATGTCCTCAGTGGGTAATTACTTCTGTGCAATGACGTAGGTGCTACCAAAAGCTATTTAAAAAATTATTACTAAACAATGTGCCAATATTACTAACAAAATATCACATATCAACATGCATATGTACTACATAGTGCAAAAAAATAATTATATGTCCTTGACATTTGCAGAAACACGACAGTACACTGGATGTCTTCAGTGAGTGATCACTTCTGTGCAATGACGTTCCTTTTCAGTATATTGTCCTCCTAATTCACCACTTATGGGGACTTCACCACCACCTCATGCAATAACTGCTGGATTTGCTTGGTGCCGGCTTAATGGCACCATAACATGTGAGTTTTACCATGTTTTTAACTTTTTTAATAAAATGAAATGACATACTATACCATGATGGCTATCCATATGTCTTTATGAGCACTGGACAGAGCAAGAGATACTAATACATTGCTTGGAAAGGCTGCTATTGGACCATCACAAACGGACTGGTTATCCTTAATGAACCAAAGGCGTTTATTCTTACTACATCTGGTGAGTGGCCATTGCATGAGGTGGTGGTGAAGTCCCCATAAGTGGTGAATTAGGAGCACAATATACTGAAAAGGAACGTCATTGCACAGAAGTGATCACTCACTGAAGACATCCAGTGTACTGTGGTGTTTCTGCAAATGTCAAGGACATATAATTATTTTTTTGCACTATGTAGTACATATGCATGTTGATATGTGATATTTTGTTAGTAATATTGGCACATTGTTTAGTAATAATTTTTTTAATAACTTTTGGTAGCACCTACATCATTGCACAGAAGTAATTACCCACTGAGGACATCTAGTGGGCTGTAGTGTTTTTGCACATGCTGAGCACATTTTTTGCAGCAAGTATTATATATGAATGTTGATATGTGATATTTGATGGTCACTAAGTAACATTGGCACATTGCACATTTTTTAATATTTGTCATTTTTTAGCACTTTAAATATTTTTTGGAATATGATTTTGTCACTAATAAACACTAAGTGGACAGTATATTTTTGACACAATATTAATTGATACAGAAAAGCACACTACATAGGATAGATATTCTATTTTTGCATATTTCAGCAGTGGTATCATACACAGTAGTTAGCGCAATCCACTTTTATATTATATTATCATGGGTTAGCCAGCTCATAGAACAAAGAGGACTCTCGGTATACACTCCTGATTCAGCACTCCAGACATTTCTAGTAGGGTTGTCCCGATACCACTTTTTTAGGACCGAGTACAAGTACCGATACTTTTTTTCAAGTACTCGCCGATGCCGATTACCGATACTTTTTTTTTAATGTCACGTGACATTTTTTTTTTTGCTATTTTTTTTTGGGGGGGGGGGGGTGAACGTTGTATGTGTGTGTGGTTTTTTTTTGTTTTCTTTTACAATTTTTATTTTTTACAATAATATTTTTTTATTATTTGTTTTTTTTTTTTTTTTCTTTTTTTAAATCAGCCCTGTTGGGGGGCTTTGGTGAGATATCAGGGGTCTTAACAGACCTCTGATATCTCCCCCTTGAAACAGAGAAAGAGACAGAGGATAGAGATTCCCCAGTCCCTTTCTCTGCAGCCTCAGCTGCACTGAGAATGAATGGAGAGAAGACAGCGGCTCCTCTCCATTCATAAACTGACACATCGTAATCACAGGAGATTACAATGTTTCAGTTATGTGAATGGACAGAGTCAGCTGACTCTATCCATACACAAAGGAAGGAGGGGGAGGACGGAGGAACTGAGGGGGAGAACGGAGGGAACAGATGAGAGAGGAATGCAGGGGACAGATAAGGATAGAGGAATGGAGGGGGAGAGATAAGGAGAGAGGAACGGAGGGGGAGTACGGAGGGGACAGATAAGGATAGAGGAATGCAGGGGACAGCGGAGAGGCACAGAGGAAAGGAGGGGGCACGGAGGAGGATGCAGTGACAGTCAGCGGTGAGCGATCACCGCTGTATGTCACTAAATCTGGTGAAAGCCGCTGGGGGAGAATCCTGTAACTCCCCCACGCGCCGATCACAGCTGTCCTCCAGGTATCGGGGGAAGCATCGGGAACATTTGCCCGAGTACAAGTACTTGGGCAAATGCTCGGTATCGGTGCCGATACCGATACTAGTATCGGTATCGGGACAACCCTAATTTCTAGTCTTCTCTTTTTGCTCCCTTTGGTCTGTTAAGTATACAAATGAAAGTGATTTGCTCTTGATAAGTACAAAAAATACCTGTAAATCTTGTCAGAAATGTATTGTAGTCCTGTGTCCAATGCTCAGTTCCTGTGCTATCTCAGGAGAGTAATGAGCCCTTCCAGTCCCTATCCTGGGACTACAGAATAACAACCTCTTTATGTTGTGGAGATGGGAGAGTGGGTGTCAAGAGAAACCTGGGCAGGACTGACAACACCCAGTCCATGTTGTCAGCCCAGAACAGGACTTGGGACCTGAGTGCATTTTTGGAAGATCACCAGGTGTATTTCTGTACTTGTAGAATTACTTTCCATAGATAAAATAGGCAAAGTGTGCAAATGTTACACAGATGTACTGCATGTTTTTTTTTTTTGTTTTTTTCATATGGCCCTGACCTACACTTCAGTTGCAAGTGAAGGAATATATAAATTGTCTGCAGAATATTTACTGGGATCCTACATCCTATTCACCAGAGATAATTCTCATCTTCAGAATGTCATGAAATCTGTATTCTTTTAGGGTATTTTTTTATTTTAAAAACAGTCAAAAGCCACAAGGTACTAAGTCAGGGGAATACGGTGGTTGGTCAAGTTCTGGAATGGATTTCTAGGGCAGAAACTCATGAACACTTAAAGTGGTTGTAAACCTTGTGTTTTATTTCATCTTAATACATCCTATGCATTAAGGTGAAAAAACACCTGGCAGTGACCGGCCCCCCAGCCCCCCGTTTTACTTACCTGAGCCCTGGAACTTCACTCGGTGCCCGGGGTTCTCGGCTCTTGATTGGATAGATTTATAGCAGTGCAGCCATTGGCTCCTGCTGCTGTCAATCAAATCCAATGATGCGGGCACCCGGGGGACGGGGCCCAGTCATACATTCGGCGGCTATGGATGCTGAATATTGGACTCGGGAGTGCGCCCGCAAGGAAACCCCCCCCGGCAGAGCGCTTCACCTAGGGGGTTATCTGATGTGGGGAGGAGCCGTGAGAGCAGCCGAGGGACCCCAGAAGACGGTGTTTGGGGCCACTCTGTGCAAAGTGAGATGCACAGTGGAGGTAAGTATGACATGTTTGTTATTTTTTTTAATAATCAAAGCTTTACAATCACTTTAACTCATCATGTGCAGGAGCATTGTCGTGGTGGACTACTTGTGGAGGAGTGTCATGGTGGAGCACTGTCATGGCGGAGGAGTGTCATGGTGGAGCACTGTCATGGCCCACTTGTCAGGCCAGAGTTCCGGTCTTTTCCTCCAAACATATTCCTGTAATCTTTTCATTTTCCACATTTGCATCTGTCCTTTGTGCTTTTGGCTGCCCACGTCTTGTGTCATCTTCCTGCCCCTCCTTAAACCATCTATGCCATTCAAAAACACTTGATTTCTTTATGGAATGTTCTCCATAAGCCTGTTGTAAACAGAGCTAAAGTTTCACTTGCACTTTTACCAGTTTTCACACAAAATTTGATTTATATCCACTACTCCAGATTCCTGTCACTCATTTTCTGCCAACATTGTACCGCACACACGTGTCACACCAGGAGAGTACAAGTTAGAACATGTCAGAAAATGCTCGATCAGGATTGGCTGTGTGACTCACCACCATAGTGCTACACCACGACCATTCCAAGAATTAAATTGTCACCTCTCATATTACTATACAATTCCAAGATATACTGTTGCTGACTATCTGTTGTGTCAAGACAAGAAGTTGTACCACAATCATTTATAGACCTTCAGAAATGCAAGTCTGACATTTCCGATGAGTGATGAATCTGATGGGTATTTGTGTGTAATTTTATGTGCGGCTTTTGGAGTATTATTATTGTTTTGTCAGGACATTGCCCTTTGTAATGACATCAGACAAGAAGGTGGAGTGGTAATCTAGGTGGCTCAGAGGAGAGAAGGTGTAGGGATGGGCAGACTGACTTCAGCAAATAAATGGCAGGGACTGTTTGTTGTGGAATTCAGACAAGACCACTTGTCTTATGGTGAATGAGAAAGACGTTTTATTGGAACATACTGTACATGTGTAGGGACCTTCTCCACAGGAGGATGCCCAAAAAGTGTTATTTCTATTTTTATATAAATCATTTATGTGTATTTATACAGTGTAGAAAGCACATACAGGATTGGCCAACAGTAGACATTAGACATCAGCATAACTAATTGGAATAGATTGCCAGTATGGGATGCCACACTATAGATAGACAACAACCAAAGTACAGGATAACTTTAACACATGATACCAGATGGTCATGGTAGTAAAACATTGCAAGTATCCTGGTTTATTGTTATTATTATTATTCCAGATTTATATATCGTCAACAGTGTGCGCAGCGCTTTACAATATAAAGAGGGACAGTACAATTACAATATAGTTCAATACAGAAGGAGTAGGAGGGCCCTGATCATGGAGCTTACAATCTAAAGGGAGGGGGAGGTGGTACAAAAGGTAATAGCTGCGGGGGGATGATCTGATGGAAGTGACTTAAGTACAGTTTTTAGGTGGAGGTGGGGTTGGCTTCCCTGAATAAATGAGTTTTCAGGGATCGCCTAAAGGCAGACAGGGTAGGAGCTGACCAGACACACTGGGGTAGGGAGTTCCAGGGGATGGGAGAGATTCTAGAAAAGTCCTGGAGGCAAATATAGGAGAAGATAACAAAGGAGCTAGAGAGCAGGAGGTCTTGGGAGGAGCAGAGAGGATGATTTGGGCGACATCTGCAGATAAGGTTGGTGATGTAGCTGGGGGTGATGTTGTGGATGACTTTGTGGTTAGTATTATGAATTTTGGAATAGTGGAATGAAGTGAAGAGATTGGCAGAGAGGGGCAGCAGTCATGGATTGGTTAGTAAGGTGTATAAGTCTAGCAGCAGCATTCATAATAGACTGAAGGGGGATAGCCTGTATAATGGTAGCCAGTGAAAAGGGAGTTGCAGTAGTCAAGGTGGGATATAACCAAGCCATGGATAAGTTGTTTTGTTGTGTCGCTATTCAGGAAGGGGCGAATTCTGGAAATGTTGCGGAGGTTAAGGTGGTAAGATTTAGCCAGTGATTAGTTGTGGGGCCCAAAGGAGAAATCAGAGTCGAGGATTACACCCAGCACCCTGGCATGTGTGAAGGGACCAATGGCTGTGTTGTTGATCTCAATGGTAAAGTCATGGGGGGAGGGGATCGGGGAGGAGGAAATATTACAAGCTTAGTTTTAGAAAGATTGAGTTTGAGTTTATTTTATCTCGAAAGGTCTTATAGAGTTCATGACACAAGAGTGAAATGTTGATTGACTCAGGTATGTGTTATATTTTAATAATCAGGTTCATTTCTTTATCTGTAACAGAACGAGATATCCTGCTCTTTATTTTCCTGATGAGTTTATTAAAGAAAGTTATGTTGAAATTAAATACAGAAGACCAAGTTTACACATGGGACCTTGTTGATCCATCTACAGATATGAAGGTAATGCAACGTACTACTGCAGATTGTAATAATAGTATGTTCAGACTTCAATTAATTCAGCCTATTAATAAAACAGTTTTGGATGTGGGGTGCTGCACATCACATCAATGAAGTATACAGGGTGTGTGTAGTATGCCCAGTTCTTCTGCCTCACTCCCTCACATGTGCCGCCAATACCCACCTGTCAGTGGACGTGTTAGTGCACACACCCAATCACAGACTTACCTCCAGCTATCTCTATAGGGAGACT
Source organism: Aquarana catesbeiana (assembly GCF_042186555.1). Classification (NCBI taxonomy): domain Eukaryota; kingdom Metazoa; phylum Chordata; class Amphibia; order Anura; family Ranidae; genus Aquarana; species Aquarana catesbeiana. The sequence goes on along the minus strand of NC_133331.1, from coordinate 286,149,883 downwards.
CATCCAAAACGTAGCTGGCTAGACACACACAGGCAGATGCAAATCTCGCATACATTCTGGTGTACTCTGATGGTTATGTGGTAGTCAGTATTAAAGTGGAGGGCCACCCAGAAAAAAAAATTACACCAAAAATTATAAAAAATAAATTAAAAAAAAACATTTGAAAAAAAAAATGATTAAACTTACCTAAACCCTTGTTGCTAGGCAGTCTTCCTAATCTGCCTCTTCCTTTTCCGCGGCGTTTTCTGCTCCTCGGTGAGCGGCCCCGTTGTCTTCTGGGAACTGTGTGTGTTCCCAGAACACCACGGGGCCATTCACAGAGCGCTGTGCCACTCGCGCATGCGCAGTAGCAAACTGGCAGTAAGCCGCAAGGCTCCACTGCCTGTTTCCCTTACCTAGGATGGCGGTGCCGGGACCCGAGAGCCGAGGGACGGGTCAGCCTCGGGCGGCCGACATCGCGGGCACCCAGGACAGGTAAGTACTTATTTAAAGTCAGCAGCTACAGTGTTTGTAGCTGCTGACTTTTAATTTTTTTTTGTACGGCCAGAATCCCGCTTTAAATACACAATATACAGTGTTAATAAATAAATCAGTGCTGACATAATCCACTCTTCAAGTGAATGTGCATATCAAAATGACAAAGGAATCCACCATGAAAAAATGAATTAAAAAATTCAACCCATGCCCAAACCAATACAAAGTCCAATGGAGTGTTGTCTAAAAAATTTCCTCCTACAAGTACTTCTTCCCATGTGCTTGAGTTAGTTACAGGGGGTATATAAAAAAAATCACCCCCCTTTAAAATAATGAAGACAGATACAGTTTTTGTTTTATCCAGCTGTATTTTCTAGTGCACTTTATAAAATCCAAGTGAAAGATATAACACCAACATGTCAGAAAAAAAAAATTCAAAAATAAAATCACTGAGTTGAAAAAAGGATCACCCTCCTTGTGTCAGTATTTTGTTGGACCACATTTTGCTTTAATTGCAGCCTTAAAGTGGAGGGCCACCCTAAAATAAAAAAGTGCATGAAAAATCCTAAAAAAAAATTAAAATTAAAAAAAAAAAATTTAAACTTACCTAAACCCTTAGTTGCTAGGCAGTCTTCCTAATCTGCCTCTTCCTATTCCGTGGCGTGTCCTGCTCCTTGGTGAGCGGCCCCGTTGCCTTCTGGGAACTGTGTGTGTTCCCAGAAAACCACGGGGCCATTCACAGAGCGCCGCGCCGCTCGCACATGCGCAGTAGGAAACTGGCAGAGAAGCCACAAGGCTCCACTGCCTGTTTCCCTTACTTAGGATGGCGGTGCCAGGACCCGAGAGCGGAGGGACGGGTCGGCCTCGGGCGGCTGACATCGCGGGCACCCAGGACAGGTAAGTCTACTTATTTAAAGTCAGCAGCTACAGTGTTTGTAGCTGTTGACTTTAAAAAACAATTTTCGCTGGCCGGAATCCCGCTTTAAGTCTGTTGGGATTAGGGATGAGCTGAACACCTCCCCGGTTCGGTTTGCATCAGAACATTCGAACGGACCAAAAGTTTGCGCAAACTTTCGAACCCCGTTAAAGTCTATGGGACTCGAACATGAGAAATCAAAAGTGCGAATTTTAAAGGCTAATATGCAAGTTATTGTCCTTAATAGGGTTTGGCAAAAAAAGTTTTAAAAACTGACGTTTTTTCGGGAGCAGTGATTTTAATGATGCTTAAAGTGAAAAAATAAAAGTGAAATATTCCTTTAAATATCATACCTGGGGGTGTCTATAGTATGCCTGTAAAGTGGCGCGTGTTTCCCGTGTTTAGAACAGTCCCTGCACAAAATTACATTTCTAAAGGAAAAAAAGTAATTTAAAACTGCTTGCAGCTTTAATGTCATGTCTGGTCCCGACAATATGGATGAAAATCATTGAGAAACCCCCCAGCCCATTACCAGCCCCTTTGGGTTTTGTATGGATATTAAGGGGAACCCCGCACCCAAATTAAAAAAAGGAAAGGCGTGGGGCCCCCAGGCCCTATATACTCTGAACAGCAGTATAAAGGCGGTGCAAACAAGACAGGGACTGTAGGTTTGTTCTTAGGTAGAATCTGTTTATAATTTTGAACTGGTACATTTTTTACGTGTAGCTCCAGCCAAAAAATCTATTTTTAAGCTTTTTGGAAAACATAGGGAAGGATTATTACCCCTGTAACATTTTTTTTTGCTGTCTGTGCACCTGTTCAGAAGATTTCACCTCACTTTCTGTCCCAATGACAATTGGATTTTGAAAATTTGGGGTTTTTAGTGAAACAAGGAACTCTTATAGGAGAGAATTTCCCTTCCTAGGGGTAGATTTCCTCTTACTTCCTGTTGTCTCCTTCCGTTTGCAATTAGGAGTTGTTTGTAAGTTGGATGTTTGAAAGTAGGGGCCTGCCCTATATACTCAGCAGAAATTTGGGCCTTAGGTGTTGGTGTTGCCACAACACTGTAAGCCCTCACAGTTACTCTTGGTGGGCGCAGGAACGGGCCCTGCTGTGAAATATTAGATCAAGAATTGTAATTACATGCCCCTATTAAACGGGCTGAAAAATTGGGCCTAAGGCACTGGTGCTGGTGCCACAACACTGCAACCCCTCAGAGATACTCTTATTGGAGCGCAGGAATGAGCCCTGCTGCAAAGTATTGCATCAAAAAATTGTAATTACACGCCCCTGTTAAACAGGGGCAGAAAAATTGGGCCTTAGCCACTGGTGGCGGTTCCCAGAACCAAAAATGTTCTTACAATCTATCAGCGTGAACATTGAGGAGGAAGAGGATAGTCACTCAGCATAACAGGATAGTCACTCAGCATCAGCATAGGCAGTCTTGAAGGGATCTCACATTTAAAAAAAAATATTCGGTTACATCAGCATCAGGTGCTTGGTAGCTGGTGATCCAAGACTGATTCATTTTTATAAAGGTCAGCCGATCGACCGTTACGGTGGACAGGCGCACCCTGTGATCAGTTACAAAGCCTCCAGCAGCACTGAATGTGCGTTCCGAAAGAACGCTGGATGCAGGACAGGCCAGTAGCTCAATTGCATACTGTGCAAGCTCTGGCCAGTGATCCATCCTCAAGACCCAGTAACCCAGAGGATTTTCAGTGGGAAAGGTGTCCAAGTCTGATCTTGCACCTAGGTATTCCTGCACCATGTGAATCAGACGCTGGTGGTGGTTGCCGGAACCGATCATACCTTGGGGCTGTGGACTAAAAAATTGTCTGAACGCATTGGTCAGACGGCCACCTTCTCCACCGCTCCTTCTTTGACTGACCGAAGCATCAGCAACACGTTGTCCATGAGGACCAGGAAATTGTAACCTCCCAAACTCTGGAAACACTTTGCACAAACCTTTCTGCAAGGCCTTAGGATCCCCCCAGGTCACTAGAACTAGTGTCCCCAGTGGAAGATTGCCCCTCTATTACTGTTCTGGTGACAGTCCAAAATGTGGGATTTTTTTTTATTTCATTTCAATGATAATAGTAAACGGGACAAATAGAGAGGGTGAATCTCCCTAACAGGTGCACAGAGAGCAATAAAAACCTAATAGGTGTTCTAATCTATCTCCACTGTATCTAAAATGAAAAATAAAGTTTTGCCTTTAGTTATACTTTAAGTCATAACTGGGGTGAATCCCAAAAACAGCAACGGCCATTTTCTAGGCTAATAGGAAGGGGAATTGCACAGAGGCTGGACACTACCCTGGGGAAAAAACTCCCAGGAGATGTCCCATGATGTAAAACCATCAATCACGTTGTCCAGCGATGCAGATCTTCATCAATCACAATCAATGACCTCGCAGACCGACAGACAAGAGCGATCCAGTCACTACACTCACTGCGACTGACATCTCTGGTCCCTGCTGCTAAATATCTGGTCAATGTCTTTGCCTTAAAATGTACAGTATGTCAGCCAACTATCCCTGCCTCTTTGTTTATATGACTGCGGATTCCCGGCCAGCAAATAAATGGGGCCATAAAATCAGATCAGACCAGATCACTGGTTGCTAAGAACGCGGTAGGTGCCAGCACCTGCTGCTTCCTTAACAACCATCGATGGTGAAATTGATGGTGAAAGCTCATCCCTAGCTGTAACTTTCCCCATTGACCACACAAAACATCAGATACACAGATCCATATCTGGCAATGAGATCTGTCCCAGACTATAATAAGGTCCACACACTGGTACTTATTCATCTGCAACCTGACTCCGTCAGCCAACTTCTGCACTACAGAAAACTCAGGATGCAGTCTCCCACAGCATAGCAGTGATTTACAACCTAAGTTATAGGCACAGATAATATAATACAACTACACACACTACAATCTCATCAGATACACACAATACAGACAACAGTCTGGAACACACAGACCATACTCCCCACATCAATAGTACCCCTCAGATATGAGTATGCTTTGTACCTACCAGAACAAGTAGACCCATAAAAAGACTCACATATTAATACCTCCCCCATATCTTACCAAAAAAACTAGCATCTTCCATGTTGAGCAACCTCATTTTGTGCCATCAGGTTTTTACAGAAGGTTTTATGATTGTGTGCTTCACAGGATGGAAATTATGGATTATTATTTTTTCTTTTACAGAGTTTGAAGATTGAAATACACAATTCTGACTCAAAAAAGGCCAAGTGAGAGTTTACACCGAATCTGTGCCAACCTGCCATTCAGACGCATTGGATGGTGTTCAATGATGAATACAGGGGACCCAAACCACCCCTTGCTGTGTGGACATGCAGATAAAAAACTTTTGGCCTTTCCATGACCAATTTACTGTACAAAATTTTATATTGTAAATTTACCTTCTTGACACTTTATTGCTAGAATGTCATTTTCTAAACTATCTTTTCCCTGGCTGGATCAAAAAATGTTTCTGCATATTAGGCCCAGACCTCTGGCTGGGTTAGGATGGAGCCTCGTACCATATGTATGCTAAACTTTAGGCGCAATGAAAGACAGACACAAAGTAACAGTGTTATATTGTATATATTTGGTTTAATTCATCTGAAGATCAAAGGGATGAGCTTCAGTCTACATATGATGTCAGTTAAAGCAACCTGACGAGTAAAAAAAAAGTAAATACAATTTGTCCCTATTTAACCTATTTTTAGCCCTTAGTTTGCCATAATCAGACCCCATTTTACTCCTTCTCCCTAGGCTATTATTTTTATGCTGATTTTTTGTCTATCTCTATATTTCTAACAAATAATATTTAGTTTTTTTATTGTAAAAAGACCTAAAAATAAAAAAAAAATACATTTTTAAATAATGTTGCAATACTTTGTATTAAAATCATAATTATCATCACCATCATTTTATATAGGACAAATTATAGAATAAAATTTAGACTTTATCTACAGCAAAATTTTTATTTTATTCTTTTAGTTTTTTTAAGAACACTGATCAAAGTAGAAAAAAAATGCATTATTTGTTTTGTTATATTCTCTGTTTATAGATTGCCTTGCCTGTCCTAAACAAAAACATATACAGTGGGTATAGAAAAGAATCACCCCCTTTAAAATAATCACATGTTGTTACTTTGCAGCCTAAAATGAAGACAGAGTTTTTGTTTTATCCAGCTGTATTTACTAGTGCAACGTATAACATCCAAGTGAAAGATATAACACCAACATGTCATGAAAAAATAAAAAAAAATAAAAAACAGAATCACTGATTTGGAAAAAGAATCACCCCCCATGTCAGTATTTTGTTGAAGCACCTTTTGATTTAATTACAGCCTTTAGTCTGTTGGGATATGTCTCTACTAACTTTTCACATCAAAACTTTGCAATATTTGTCCACTCTTCTATGCAGAACTGCTCAAGTTCAGTCAAATTTGATGGTGACCGTTTGTGGACTGCAGTCTTCAAGTCATTCCACAGCTTTTCAATGGGATTTAAGTCTGGGCTCTGACTAGGCCATGCAAGGACATTCGCCTTTTTCTCCTGTGTGCTTATTTTTGCTATGTGCTTGGTGCCATTGTCATGTTGGAAGGTAAATTTTCTTCCCATTGACATCTTTCTGGCAGAGGGCAGCAGATGTTCCTCAAGAATTTGATGGGATTTTGCCATTTTTCCTTCTATCCTGACAAGTGTTCCAGTCCCTGCTGCAGAGAAACACCACCATAACAGGATGTTACTGCCTCCATGCTTTACTGTAGGAATTGTGTTATTTGGATGGTGAGCTGTATTGGATTCCAAATAACAACTAACACAGAAAAATCAGAAAGAACACCACATCCCAATAATTGTCTATAGTAAGAAATGGAGGAAGGGGTGTAATAAACCCCAGGACTTTAACGGTGTTCAGGGATGGAAACAAGGTAAAGACATGATAAGAGCATCAATAAAATTAAAATTTTTATTATAAAAGTAAAAAACATGAGGAAATTGAACCATCCGTGTCAAGATTGTACGTTTCACTAAAAGGCACATATACAGACAATACCACTTAACATGTTTCGCTCTTTGAGCTTCCTCAGGAGTAGGGATGAGCTTCGAGTTCGAGTCGAACATTGGCTGTTCGCAAGTTCACCGAACAGCGAACAATTTGGGGTGTTCGCGGCAAATTCGAATTCCGCGGAACACCCTTTAAAAGTCTATGGGAGAAATCAAAAGTGCTAATTTTAAAGGTTTATATGCAAGTTATTGTCATAAAAATTGTTTGGGGACCCGGGTCCTGCCCCAGGGGACATGGATCAATGCAAAAAAAGTTTTAAAAACGGCCATTTTTTCAGGAGCAGTGATTTTAATAATGCTTAAAGTCAAACAATAAAAGTGTAATATCCCTTTAAATTTCATAGCTGGGGGGTGTCTATAGTATGCCTGTAAAGGGGCGCATGTTTCCTGTGTTTAGTACAGTCTGACAGCAAAATTACACTTCGAAGGAAAAAACCCATTTAAAACTACTCGCGGCTATTGCACATAGAAGTTCATTGATAAAAACGGCATGGGAATTCCCCACAGGGGAACCCCGAACCTAAAAAAAAAAAAAATGACGTGGGAGTCCCCCTAAATTCCATACCAGGCCCTTCAGGTCTGGTATAGATATTAAGGGGAACCCCGGCCAAAATTTAAAAAAAAAATGACGTGGGGTTCCCCCTAGATTCCATACCAGACCCTTCAGGTCTGGTATGGATTTTAAGGGGAACCCCGCGCCAAAAAAAAAACGGCGTGGGCCCCCCAAAAATCCATACCAGACCCTTATCCGAGCATACAACCTGGCAGGCCGCAGGAAAAGAGGGGGGGACGAGAGTGTGGCCCCCCTCCTGAACCATACCAGGCCACATGCCCTCAACATTGAGAGGGTGCTTTGGGGTAGCCCCCCAAAACACCTTGTCCCCATGTTGATGAGGACAAGGGCCTCATCCCCACAACCCTGGCCGGTGGTTGTGGGGGTCTGCGGGCGGGGGGCTTATCCATACCAAAAAGAAGAAGCATTTAAATAAAGGAATTGTCAAAAACTGTCTCTTGTCATTTTTAACATTTTTGACAGTTTTTTAGTGAAATGGTAGCTGTAAGTACCCCCTTACCATTTCACACAGGGGGGGGCAGGATCTGGGGGTCCCCTTGTTAAAGGGGGCTTCCAGATTCCGATAAGCCCCTCGCCCGCAGACCCCCACAACCACCGGCCAGGGTTGTGGGGATGAGGCCCTTGTCCTCATCAACACGGGGACAAGGTGTTTTGGGGGGCTACCCCAAAGCACCCTCCCAATGTTGAGGGCATGTGGCCTGGTATGGCTCGGGGGGGGCGCACTCTCGTCCCCCCCTCTTTCCTGCGGCCTGCCAGTTTGCATGCTCGGATAAGGGTCTGGTATGGATTTTTGAGGAGACCCCACACCCTTTTTTTTTGGCGCGGGGTTCCCCTTAAAATCCATACCAGACCTGAAGGGTCTGGTATGGAATTTAGGCGAAACCCCACGTCATTTTTTTTTTAAATTTTGGCCGGGGTTCCCCTTAATATCCATACCAGACCTGAAGGGCCTGGTATGGAATTTAGGGGGACTCCCACGTCATTTTTTTTTCTTAATTTTGGTTCGAGGTTCCCCTGTGGGGAATTCCCATGCCGTTTTTTATCAATGAACTTCTATGTGTATTGTCGGCAATGCAATAGCCGCGGGTAGTTTTAAATGGGTTTTTTCCTTCGAAATGTAATTTTGCTGTCAGACTGTTCTAAACACACGCCCCTTCACAGGCATACTGTAGACACCCCCCAGCTACGAAATTTAAAGGGATATTACACTTTTATTGTTTGACTTTAAGCATTATTAAAATCACTGCTCCTGAAAAAACAGCCGTTTTTAAAACTTTTTTTTTGCATTGATCCATGTCCCCTGGGGCAGGACCCAGGTCCCCAAACACTTTTTATGACAATAACTTGCATATAAGCCTTTAAAATTAGCACTTTTGATTATTCATGTTCGTGTCCCATAGACTTTAACGGTGTTCGCGTGTTCGAACAAACTTTTTTCCTGTTCGCATGTTCTGGTGCGAACCGAACAGGGGGGTGTTCGGCTCATCCCTACTCAGGAGTTTCTGGTAAGATGTGTATTATGTTAGGAATAATAAAAAGACAAGGATGAAAATCTCATGTTGATTGTTTGACATAAACAAACAAATAAATGACTGTAGGTATATTGGCAAATGACAGATACAAAAATAATCATTACATATATAACAAAATCATATGAATAATGAATATACAAGTATATAGGTGTGGCAGGGAGGCAAATTTTACCTAGGCTGCCAAAAAACTGCATATAAACTTGATTTAGAAACAGAAAAATGATGCGTCCCATATAGGTTCAGAGCGCCCCGCCTGAGTGTCCGATTCCAAGTGGTCGCCGGAGGAAGTGAATTTATATACCCCTATTAAAGAGAAAATAAGGAAAGATTTAAAAACAAAATCGAAATAAGATGTTGATCTCCAATGCTAAAAGATGCCATCGGTCGATAACAACTATATTGGAATGAAAAAATTACCTCTAAATGAATAAAAAGAAAATGGAATCAATAGATATCCTGCTGATTCAAAAATAAATCCAGCGCAGGTCTGAACATTTGAGTGAAGTGTCCAGCTGTTAAAACCACTTAAGGACCAGCCTCCTTTTGGAATTTAGGTGTTTACATGTTTAAAACATTTTTTTTGCTAGAAAATTACTTAGAACCCCCAAACATTATATATTGTTTTCTTTCAACACCCTAGAGAATAAAATGGCGGTCATTGCAATACTTTTTTCACACCGTATTTGCGCAGTGGTCTTAAAAGCGCATTTGGAAAAAATTAACTTTTTTGAATAAAAAAAAAAGGGAACAGTAAAGTTAGTCCAATTTTTTTTATATTTTGAAAGATAATGTTACGCCGAGTAAATTGATACCCAACATGTCATGCTTCAAAATTGCGCCCGCTTGTGGAATGGCGTCAAAATTTTACCCTCAAAAAATCTCCATAGGCGATGTTTAAAAAATTCTACAGGCTGCATGTTTTACGTTACAGAGGAGTTCTAGGGCTAGAATTATTGCTCTCGCTGTACCGATTGCGGCGATACCTCACATGTGTGGTTTGACGACCGCTTTCATATGCGGGCTCTACTCACATATGCGTTCGCTTCTGCACACGAGCTCCTCGGGACGGGGCGCTTTAAAAAAAAAATTCGTATTTATTTTACTTGATTTTATTTATTTTTTCACTTTTTTTAAAAACAAAAATTGGATCACTTTTATTCATATTACAAGGAATGTAAACATCCCTTGTAATAGAAAAAAGCATGACAGGTCCTCTTAAATATGAGATCTGGGGTCAAAAATTCCTCAGATCTCATATTTACACTAAAATGCAAAAAAAAATTGTCATTTGAAAAAGTGACAACAGAAAAATGTGCCTTTAAGACATATGGGCGGAGCTGATGTTTTGATGTCGCTTCCGCCCTCCTATGGTATGGAGATGGGTGGGGGCCATCTTCCCCTCACTCATCTCCATACCACAGATGTGAAAGGTCCCGATCACCTCCGCCGCTACCGACGGCTCCAGTAAGTGGCGGAGGGCGCGGGAGAGCGGCGGGAGGGGGGTGGCACCTCTCCCGCTGCCGATAACGGTGATCTCATGGTGTATCTGCCGCAGAGACCATCATTAACATAAGCAGAACCACCGGCTCTAAAGACGGATACCTCGGTTGTGGCAGTAGCTTCTGCCGTTACCAAGATATCCATCTTCAAACTGCCGACGTATATGTACAGGAGCCGGTCGGTAAGTGGTTAATGTGAGCACAAAACCCACAAGGCTGAAATAATTTGCTGTTGGCACCGATTTGTTAATTGTGCTCACAAAGGTATGAATCTAAAATCAAAGAGATAAAAAGGTAAATCACAATTGAAGCAATCGCTGAAGCTGCTTAAAATAAAGCAGAAATAAAATGGTAACTTACCAGCTTGGAAAGATGTTTTGGATGAGGAGAGAGATGGGAGAGATCTTCACTCTCCCTCTCTTCTGAAGCCTCTGACAGATGATCACGGCGAATCGCTGCATTCATGTAGTCCTCCCATCCCAGCGGCATCTGACGTCACCGCCGGGATGCGGACGCATAGCGAGGATGCCCGTGTGCATGAGTGAGGTCCGTCAATGGCACACATGATTCAACATCAATCGTGTCATAATCATTCGTGCGCATGTGCCAGGTGTTGGGTGGCGCACCCAGTATGGACGCGACAATCAGCAGCGCCATTTTGGTGGAGGGAAAACCCTGCTGGAAAAGGATTATGAATCCAATTAAGGATATAGCCATACAAATGAAAGGAACGGCAGCTAAAAACTGCCTGAAAAAATCACTATACAGCATGGTAAAAATATTATAGATAAAAAAAGGGGAGAGAGGACCAAACCAGACGAGTCAGGGACTTAAATCTCTAGAGCCCAAATAGGCTGGATGATTGATTCTACACACAACCATATTTGTGCCCGGGGCGTCCGTACGGCCACTAAGGAAACGGACTAAAACTGCAAGGGCACCCCGAAGAAACACATTATAAGGGAGCTATGCGAATAGTCAAACCTACATAGATAAAACTAAAAAGAAAAAAAAAAAAAATATATATATATATATATATATATATATATATAATGATGGAAACAGCATAATTAATTAATTAGCAGGACAGTTTGTATACCACCCATACAAGAAAAAGGAAATATATAGATATACATGGCATGAATATGACATGAATTTAACAGAAATTGATTAATTATTGCTAAACATTGGATATAAAATGTGGTATAGATTTGATCGGAGAAAAAAAAAAATAAGGAATTAGAGTGAAAGAAGAGAGAAAAGAAACATGAATTAATCACTAGAGGAAGGGTTTGAAACTAAAAGCATCATTCAAACCGGGTTGCTTGAGCCAGCCAGACGTATCATTTGGTGTTGAGGCCAAATAATTTAGTTTTAGTCTCATCTGACCAGAACACCTTTTTCCATGTGGCCTCAGAATCCTCAAGATGCATTTAAGCTGGTCAGATGAGACTACAATTGTTACCAGGGACGATCCTGGCCGGGGTGCACGGGGTGCACCGCACCCCGGCGCTGTCATTCTGTTCAGAAGAGGGGCGCCGAGAAGCCCGAGCTAGAATCGCCGGCGTCTAGCTCAGCTGTGTAACAGAGTGACGTCACTCAGGGACGCTGCGGCCGCCCCAGCATTCAGAGCGCGCCGCGGCCGCCCCAGCATTCCTTGCGCCGCCTCCGTGGCCAGTAAAGAAGCTCAGAGAGCTGAGAGCTCCGCCCACCTCAGCCATCTTCTCAGACAGCGTGAGCGTGGCTAAGAGGGGAGCGGAGCCGGAACGGAGTAGACTAGTGCCTGGCTCTGGCTGGCTGGTCTGAAGAAGACAGAGAGAAGAGCAGATCTGCGGCTGCCTGCCTCCCTGTCCCTGCACTGCACCAGGCAGCATCCAGGCCGGTCAAGGAAAGAAGTTGGAACTTGGAAGTAAGTAGTAGTCTGACTGTGATGCACTGCTGCCCATCAAACACAGCTACTGTTGTGCCCATCAAAAGCTGCCACTCTGCCTATAAAAAGCTGCCACTCTGCCCAAACACAGCCACTGTGCCCATCAAAAGCTGCCACTCTGCCCAAACACAGCCACTGTGCCCATCAAAAGCTACCACTCTGCCCATCAAAAGCTGCTACTCTGCCCAAACACAGCCACTGTGCCCATCAAAAACTGCCACTCTGCCCATCAAAAGCTGCCACTCTGCCCATCAGACACAGCCACTGTTGTGCACATTAAAAGCTGCCGCTCTGCCCATCAAAAGCTGCCACTGCCCAAGCACAGCCACTGAGCCATAAAACGCAGCCACTGTGCCCATCAAAAGCTGCCACTCTGCCCAAACACAGCCACTGTGTCCATCAAAAACTGACACTGTGCCCATCAAAAGCTGACACTGTGCCCATCAAACACAGCCACTGTGCCCATCAGACACAGCCACTGTTGTGCCCATCAAAAGCTGCCACTCTGCCCATCAAAATGTGCCACTGCCCAAACATAACCACTGAGTCATAAAACACAGCCACTGTGCCCATCAAACGCCCACCGTGCCCATCAAAAGCTGACACTGCCCATCAAAAGCTGACACTGTGCCCATAAAAAGCTGACACTGTGCCCATCAAACAGCCACTGTACCCATCAGACACAGCCACTGTTGTGCCCATCAAAAGCTGCCACTCTGCCCATCAAAAGCTTCCACTGTGCCCAAACACAGCCACTGTGCCCATCAAAACCTGACACTGTGCCCATCAAACACAGCCAATGTGCCATTAAATGCAGCCACTGTGCCATAAAACGCAGACAATGTGGCATAAAATGTAGCCACTGTGCCCATCAAATGCCCCTTGTGCCCATCAAAAGCTGACACTGCCCATCAAACGCAGCCACAGTGCCCATCAAAAGCTGCCACTGTGCCCATGAAAAGCTGCCACTGTGTCCATCAAAAGCTGCCACTGTGCCCATCAAAAGCTGACACTGTGCCCATCAGACACAGCCACTGTTGTACCCATCAAAAGCTGCCACTCTGCCTATCAAAGGCTTCCACTGTGCCCAAACACAGCCACTCTGCCCATCTAAAGCTGACACTGTGCCAATCAAATTGTGCCACTATGACAGCCCACTTGCCGTCTGCCCGGCACTTACCCTGTCTCGGTGGTGGCGGGTGACGGCGGTGAGCGGTGGGACCTTGCAGCATGTCAGACAGTGACTCCTGTGTCCTCCATGCGTCTCCACCTCTGATAGGCGTCCAATCGTAGCGCTTGTCATTTCAGCCAATCAGGTGACAGGTAACAGACCCACGCATCTGATTGCCTGAGAGGTGGTTCAGTGTTAGGAAAATGAATATTCATTTGCTTTTCTAACACACCTAGGTGAACTGCCTAGCGCTCTCAGTTCACCATTTTTGAAGCCTATTAGAGCCTATGGCTCTAATCAGGTACTTCAAAAACTCCCCCCCTCTGCTGTAATTCAGGCACCCGGCGTTCGAAAAGGGGCCAGGTGCCTGAATAGGGGGTGGCTACAGTGGCCATGGATTGATTCATGCTATGCATGAATCTATCCATTATACACAGAAGGGGGTGGCTGGAGAGAGGGAGCGGTACCCGTGTGCTCTTAATGGATGCATCGCCACTGAGGAGCGGTGTATACACTGCTCCTAAAGCGCCCCTGCCTTTTTTTGGCTGCTAGTGGGGGTTAAAAGTGCCCCACTAGTAGCTGAAAAGCTGCTAGCGCCTCAGTGTGAAAGTGCCCTAAGTGTTCACAACACAAAAAGGGAGAAACACAGCAACCCGGCCCAAAAGGTGAATCAACAAAAAGGCTTCAAATGAAGACTCCACCCAGGCCAGATCTCCAGAATTAAGGCCGATGGTGAAATGCATCAGGGGCCATGGCTTGGGTGGAGTCAGGCTGAAGTCGTCATGTTTACTCACCTCTCGGGCTGAGTTCCTGTGTGGCAGTGCTTTTCCCTTTCTAGTGTATGCTAAAAAGCCAATAGGTGGGCTCTGTAGCCACCTTACATAGTTACATAGTTACATAGTAGGTGAGGTTGAAAAAAGACACAAGTCCATCAAGTCCAACCTATGTGTGTGATTATGTGTCAGTATTACATTACATATCCCTGTATATTGCGGTCATTCAGGTGATTATCTAATAGTTTCTTGAAGCTATCAATGCTCCCCGCTGAGACTACCGCCTGTGGAAGGGAATTCCACATCCTTGCCGCTCTTACAGTAAAGAACCCTCTACGTAGTTTAAGGTTAAACCTCTTTTCTTCTAATTGTAATGAGTGGCCACGAGTCTTATTAAACTCTCTTCTGCGAAAAAGTTTTATCCCTATTGTGGGGTCACCAGTACAGTATTTGTAAATTGAAATCATATCCCCTCTCAAGCGTCTCTTCTCCAGAGAGAATAAGTTCAGTGCTCGCAACCTTTCCTCATAACTAAGATCCTCCAGACCCTTTATTAGCTTTGTTGCCCTTCTTTGTACTCGCTCCATTTCCAGTACGTCCCTCCTGAGGACTGGTGCCCAGAACTGGACAGCATACTCCAGGTGCGGGCGGACCAGAGTCTTGTAGAGCGGGAGAATTATCGTTTTATCTCTGCAGTTGATCCCCCTTTTAATGCATGCCAATATTCTGTTTGCTTTATTAGCAGCAGCTTGGCATTGCATGCCATTGCTGAGCCTATCATCCACTAGGACCCCCAAGTCCTTTTCCATCCTAGATTCCCCCAGAGGTTCTCCCCCCAGTGTATAGATTGCATTCATATTTTTGACACCCAAATGCATTATTTTACATTTTTCTACATTGAACCTCATTTGCCATGTAGTCGCCCACCCCATTAATTTGTTCAGGTCTTTTTGCAAGATTTCCACATCCTGCGGAGAAGTTATTGCCCTGCTTAGCTTAGTATCGTCTGCAAATACAGAGATGGAACTGTTTATCCCATCCTCCAGGTCGTTTATGAACAAATTAAATAGGATTGGTCCTAGCACAGAACCCTGGGGGACCCCACTACCCACCCCTGACCATTCTGAGTACTCCCCATTTATCACCACCCTCTGAACACGCCCTTGTAGCCAGTTTTCAATCCATGTACTCACCCTATGGTCCATGCCAACGCACCTTATTTTGTACAGTAAACGTTTATGGGGAACTGTGTCAAATGCTTTTGCAAAATCCAGATACACCACGTCTACGGGCCTTCCTTTATCTAGATGGCAACTCACCTCCTCATAGAAGGTTAATAGATTGGTTTGGCAAGAACGATTCTTCATGAATCCATGCTGATTACTGCTAATGATATCATTCTTATTACTAAAATCTTGTATATAGTCCCTTATCATCCCCTCCAAGAGTTTACATACTATTGATGTTAGGCTAACTGGTCTGTAATTCCCAGGGATGTTTTTTGGGCCCTTTTTAAATATTGGTGCTACATTGGCTTTTCTCCAATCAGCTGGCACCATTCCAGTCAATAGACTGTCTGTAAAAATTAGGAACAACGGTCTGGCAATCACCTGACTGAGTTCCCTAAGTACCCTCGGATGCAAGCCATCTGGTCCCGGTGATTTATTAATGTTAAGTTTCTCAAGTCTAATTTTAATTCCGTCCTCTGTTAACCATGTAGGTGCTTCCTGTGTTGTGTCATGAGGATAAACACTGCAGTTTTGGTTACTGAAGCCCCCCGATTCACTCGTGAAGACTGAGGAGAAGAATAAATTCAATACCTCTGCCATCTCCCCATCCTTTGTAACCAGATGTCCTTCCTCATTCTTTATGGGGCCAATATGGTCTGTCCTCCCTTTTTTACTGTTTACATACTTAAAGAATTTCTTGGGATTTTTTTTGCTCTCCTCCGCTATGTGTCTTTCATGTTCTATCTTAGCCATCCTAATTGCACCCTTACATTTCTTATTGCATTCTTTATAAATTCTGAATGCTGTGGATGATCCCTCAACCTTGTATTTTTTGAAGGCCTTCTCCTTTGCTTTTATATGCATTTTTACATTGGAGTTAAGCCATCCAGGATGTTTGTTCGCTCTTTTAAATTTATTACCCAATGGGATACATTGGCTAATGCCCTTATTTAATATGCTCTTAAAGCAAACCCATCTCTCCTCTGTATTCTTTGTTCCTAATATTTTATCCCAATTTATGCCTTTTAGCCAGGTTTGTAGTTTAGGGAAGTTGGCTCTTTTGAAATTCAGTGTCTTTGTGTTCCCTTCATGTCTCATATTTGTGTGATTTATACTGAAACTAATTGACCTGTGATCGCTGTTACCTAAATTGCCCCGTATTTCCACATCTGTTATCAGGTCTGTATTGTTGGTAATCAGTAGATCTAGTAATGTTTTATTTCTAGTTGGTGCGTCTACCATCTGACCCATAAAATTGTCCTGCAAGACATTAAGGAACTGGCGAGCCTTAAATGAATGCGCGGTTCCCTCCGCCCAGTCTATGTCTGGATAATTAAAATCCCCCATTATGATAACACTTCCCATCCTTGCTGCTAATCCAATTTGTGATAGGAGATCCGTCTCCACTTCCTCCCTCAGGTTAGGGGGCCTATAGCATACTCCCAGTATTATTTTCCCCTTAGCTTCATCCCTTTGGAGCTCTACCCATAAAGATTCCACCTCCTCCCTAGCCCCCTCAGTGATGTCATCTCTCACATTCACTTGTACATTATTCTTGATATATAGGCATACCCCTCCCCCTTTTTTACCCTCTCTATCCTTGCGGTATAGGGTATACCCTTGAATGTTTGCCAGCCAATCATGAGAGCTGTTGAACCAGGTCTCTGAAATTCCCACAAAATCCAAATCCTCCTTGTACAACAGTATCTCTAGTTCACCCATCTTGTCCGCCAGGCTCCTGGCATTGGTGAACATGCCACATAGTTTAGACCGGTCGCATATTGTCCTCGTATTGGGACACCCTTGAGTAGGAGTCATCGGAGCTGAAAGTGTTACTAAACCCAGGACCCTATAGAAACAGCAATTTTATGGTCCTGGGGGTTGCTGTTATTCACAAAATGCAGTTACATTTTTTTTTAAACCTTATCTTTATTTAGAATGCATTAACCAATCCCTCCTTGCTTTTGCTTGGTAGTCTGCCCAGTTGAAAAATTCCTTTGCATGCAAAGTAGACCCCCGTGCTGGAGGACGATGTACAGGAGGGGCACGCAGCATGCTTCTAAACCGCAGCAGCTTCAATCATGTATATATACACACATGACTGAGCCTGCATGTGCTGCCCTGCTGCAGTATATCTTTTTGGGGACCAGTGGCACTAATACAGTGTTCGATGGTAATAATATGCACTGTCACTGTACTAATGACACTGGCTGGGAAAGGGTTAAAAAAAAGGGGGGCGATTAAAGGGTTAACTGTGTGCCTAGCTTTTTCTTGTGCGCTGTGTGGGAAGTGCTTTTACTAGGGGAAGGAATGGATCCTGTGTTCTTGCAAACAGACATAATGGCGGTCTGCCTTGTTTATATATGCAGAACGCCATTCTGGCTCTCTGCCTAATGATCGGCGGTTTCTGGTGGACATCAAGTCTTCGGTACCCGCAGATCAGCTCCCACTGCATGTAATCACAGCGGGAGAGGGTTGCCGGCGGTGCGTATGCACTCCCCAGACCCGGGAGTGTCAGATCATATAATACATAGATCTCTCCCCTCCCCCTCTCATTCCCATACTCCGTGTTGTATGTTGCATAGTCCTAACCAAAGTCTTCATTCTCTCAACAGTTACTGATTGTAAAGAAGTTCTTGTGTAAGGTAGGCTCAGACAAAGGGATATCATTCTTTGTGCAAATGTTATTGAAAATGAAAATGTTATAAAAACGGATTGTGTAGCCCTAGGTGTACGTGTGGCTGTGAGGCTGTCAGTTGTGCTCAGTAATTAGGAGAATTTTGTGGGAAAATAGACTGGGGCATAGGAGTGCAGTGCAGAAAGTGACTAGGCCCAACTTCTGACCATAAGAACGCTTTATCACAGTGTGCTATATGAATCTTTGCCTGTCTTTTCCTTCCCCATCCAGAATTTTTCCGAGGTTTTTCATCATTTTAGTCACATTCCACTTTTTATCAAGCTGACTTTTCAATTGTAGCACCAGGCAGATTATTGATTACTGTATAGGTATTGCTAATGTTTACTGTAAACAGTTTACATATACCGTATATACTCGAGTAGAAGTCGAATTTTTCAGCACTTTTTTTGTGCTGAAAGTGCCCCCCTCGACTTATACTCGAGTCAAGCACTTTTCTGCAGCAAAAAATTTAATTTTCCGAACCGACCTTGGGGCCCGGTATCTCAGGGCCACTTCGTGCTAGGAACCCCAAATGCGGTGTGCAAACCCAGTGGAACTGGTACCATAACATATCCAAAGCTAATGTTCCTGGCACTAAGTGGCCCCGAGATACAGGGCCCCAAAATCGGTTCAGAAAATGTCATTCTCTGCTGCAGAAAACTGCTTGACATTTTCTGAACCGATTTTGGGGCCCCGTATCTCAGGGCCACTTGGTGCTAGGAACCCCAAATTTGGTGTGCTAACCCAGTGGAACTGGTACCATAACATATCCAAAGCTGGGGTTCCTAGCACCAAGTAGGCCTGAGATACGGGGCCCCAAATCCGGTTCGGAAAATGTAATTCTCTGCTGCAGAAAAGTGCTTGACATTTTCTGAACTGATTTTTGGGGCCCTGTATCTCGGGGCCACTTGGTTCTAGAAACCCCAACTTTGGAAATGTTTTGGTGCTAGTTCCACTGGGTTTGCATACCAAATTTGAGGTTCCTAGCACTAAGTGGCCCCGAGATACGGGGCCCCAAATTTGGTCAACTGTGTCCATCTGCAGCAATGTCATTTCGGGACCCTTTGGGTTCAGAGACCCCAAATTTTGGCTGCAGCTAGGGGGCATCTAGGAACCCTTAACTACCGAGTTTGAAGTTCAGGGGACCTATGGCTGCAAATGGGCACAGTGATGCTGCAAATGGGCATTGTTGACCCTCTTTTCCACTTACAGTAGCTGTGCATTTCTCACCCTCGTCTTATACTCGGGTCAATGAGTTTTTCCCATTTTTTTTGTGGTAAATTAGGGCCTCGACTTATACTCGGAACGACTTATACTCGAGTATATACGGTAGTTTAAATGTCAATAGTTGTGAATAGTTTGTCAAATTTCACGTTGTAAGTAACAATTGCATCTTGTCAGTGCATTTTCTAGGTTTTAAAAAAGTGGTAGGGGTTGGCAATACTGAGTACCGTGTATATATCATTTTCTATGGACAGTGTGGCCGTCAGTAATACTGAAATGGGGCACACAGCGGCTGTGAGGCCATTCACTCACCTGTTCTCATAGCTGCAGTATGCAGGACACAAATACACTATGATCTAGCCGGGGGCTTAATACAAAAAAGGATTTGGAAACCGCTGCTTGGCATTGCATCAGGGTGGATATAAATCAATGATTTAAAAAAAACAAAAGTTTTTTTTTTATTTAAATCGATTTTTTTTTTTTTGGATTTTTATCACGTTTATTTTAATAAAATGTTATTGGAGTAAAACTGATCTAAAGATAGTTTTCTATTTAATATACATTAATAATTTAGTTTATTCAGCATGAAATGGAGCTTAGTTATGTAGCATGATGAGGCTGTATATTCTACAATATTTGCATTTTTGGTGAACTCATTTAGCCCAGGTTCACACTAAAGCAATGCAGGAACCAGCGCAATTGCAGTGCCAGTTCCCCCATCGCATCTCTCCCCCAGAGGGCAGTTCACACTGCCCTCTGCAAACTGCTGGGGGTGTCAATACAATGTCAATGACACCCCCAGATCCGTTCACAGATCGCAGTGCGAACTTTTAATTTGATCCATGAGATCCAATTTCAGTGTGGGAAAAACAAAGTCCCTGCACCTTTTTGTGCAAATCCAATGCGAGTTCAGCCATACAACTGTATGGCTGAATTCGCATTGCACAGAAATCACATGTGATCCGCACCATCAACGCAGCCATTGTGCCATCAAACGAGATAAAATAAAGTTCAGGAATATTCCTTTATCCCATTGTTTTGCAAATCTAAGTACACTACAAACTGTATGATTGAATCGGTTCTGATATCAATGTTTTACTAACCTATTAGATTATTATTCTAAAGAGGAAACCTTTATTTTGTTTGCAAATATTAAAGATTTACTACCAGGAAGAATGAGTCCTTACAATAAAAGAGCACCTGTCATTTCAGATCCATCATGGCAGTGCCTGTTAGCGGGCGTCCACTCACCTGCTGCCGCCACGTCCCTCACCTTGTTCTGTCACCGCCGCATCACCAGCCGTCCCATTTAAGTGAATGGGACTGTCGGTGAGTCAACAGCGAGTCAGAGGAGAAGCTGGTGGGGGACAGAGATGACAGCTGCTCTTTAAAAATTATGATTTCTATCGAGTGGATTTAAATCAAGCCTTTTTACTAGTGATTTAAATCCAATCCACCCTGCATTGCATGCTATTATTAAGCTTATGATATACCAGATCCTTTACCACCATTGATCCCCAAGCTGATCTAGTATTTATGATACATGCATATTCTTAGACCCAAGTGCATAACTACATTTATCAACATGAAACCTCATTTTGCCACATAATTGCCCAATAAAACAGAGCATTGAGGTCAGCTTGTAAGTTGGAGACGTCCTGTAGGGACGTTATTCCACTGAAAGAACTGCTCAAGTTCAGTTACATTTGATGCTGACTGTTTGTGGACTGCAGTCTTCATGTCATTCCACCGATTTTCAATGGCGTTTAAGTCTGAGCTCTGACTGAGCCATGCAAGGGCACTCACCTTTTTCTCCTTCAATTACTATGTGCTCATTGTTCTGTGTGCTTTGGGTCATTGTCATGTTGGAAGGTAAACCTTCTTCCCATTGACAACCTTCTGGCAGTGGGCAGCAGATTTTCCACTGCAGAGAAATACCCCCATACCAGGATCTTACCACCCCCATACCAGGATCTTACCACCCCCATACCAGGATCTTACCACCCCCATACCAGGATCTTACCACCCCCATACCAGGATCTTACCACCCCCATAGCAGGATATTACCACCCCCATACCAGGATCTTACCACCCCCATACCAGGATCTTACCACCCCCATACCAGGATCTTACCACCCCCATACCAGGATCCTACCACCCCCATACCAGGATCTTACCACCCCCATACCAGGATCTTACCACCCCCATAGCAGGATATTACCACCCCCATACCAGGATCTTACCACCCCATAGCAGGATCTTACCACCCCCATACCAGGATCTTACCACCCCCATACCAGGATATTACCACCCCCATACCAGGATCTTACCACCCCCATACCAGGATATTACCACCCCCATACCAGGATCCTACCACCCCCATACCAGGATCTTACCACCCCCATACCAGGATCTTACCACCCCCATAGCAGGATATTACCACCCCCATACCAGGATCTCACCACCCCCATAGCAGGATCTTACCACCACCATAGCAGGATCCTACCACCCCCATACCAGGATCTTACCACCCCCATACCAGGATATTATCACCTCCGTGGTTTACTATAAGAATGGTGTTATTTGGATGGTGAACTGTATTTGGATTTCTGCCAGACATATTGTTTGGTATTGAGGCCAAATAATTCAATTTTAGTCTCATTGGACCATAACACCTTTTTCCATGTGGCCTCAGAATCTTCAAGGTGTGTTTTGACAAAGCTCAAGTAAATGCAGGTGGTTTTTCTTGAGGAGTGTTATTTTTTTATTGCAACCCTCCCATACAAGCCACATTTGTGTAGAATGTGTGATATTGTTGTCACATGCACACAATGACCACGCTTTGCTCTTTTAAATCAGGGATATGCAATTAGCGGACCTCCAGCTGTTGCAGAACTACAAGTCCCATGAGGCATAACAAGACTTTGACAGCCACAAGCATGACACCCAGAGGCAGAGGCATGATGGGACTTGTAGTTTTGCAACAGCTGGAGGTCCGCTAATTGCATATCCCTGTTTTACATGTAGTCTTTCATGGGGCCTGGAGAGGACTTTTTCTATCAGAGACTCTCCAATGGTTACAGAGAGGGCCTATGTTAGAGAGCCCCCTCCAGGATCCATTGGACCCCATTGTAGTTTGTAATGGGGCCTGGTGGGGGCTCTAAAGGACTCTCTAAGGCCCCTTTCACACGAGGCGGACTCCGCTTCCACGGAGCCCGCCTCGGTCTGCCGGCTCGGTGGGAGATCTGTCCGTTGATCTCCGCTGAGCTGGTGGATGACAGGTCCCTCTCTGCTCACTGAGTGGGGAGGGGCTTGTCAGGGGCCGCTGCCGCCTATGGAGGGATCAGATGAAAACGGACAGCATGTCCGTTTTCATCAGATCTCACCCGATCCGATCCGCCAGCGACGGACCTGGACGTAGGGCCATCCGTCTAATTTTAGCGGATCGGACATGTCCCTGCTGACATCCGTCGCTCCATAGGCTAACATGGAGCGCCCGTTCAGGTCCGCTGTCAAAACTGACAGTCGGAGCTGAATGGTCCGATCGTGTGAAAGGGGCCTAATGGACACGAAGAGGGCCTCTGGTAGAGAGACCCCCCTCCAGATCCAATTAAACCCATTGTAGTTGCCTAATATATCCGACACCTTGACAGGTGCCATTGTAATGATCTAATCAATGCTATTCACTTCACCTGTCAGTGGTTTTAATGTTGTGGCTGATCAGTGTAGTGTACATTTGCTTTTCCCCTTAGATGGCTAGCAAAAAAACCAAAGTTGTCAGGACATCAAAACAAGCTACAGCGGATAAGAAAGGAAGAAGCTTTGAAAAAAATGACTTCTCCCATCACAAGCTTCTTACAGCCACAGTCTTTATTAAAGTGGAGTTCCACCCACTTTTACAACTCTTCAGCATCCCTCACTAAACTGAGCACTGTAAACGATTTGGATATTTTTACATTTTTTTTCTCAGCACCTACTGTATATCTTCTGTATTCATTTTTCACTTCCTCCTTCCTAGCCATGGCTCATCGCATCATTTCCTGTTTGCAATGCCTTCTGGGAAGGGGCGGCAACTTCCTCTGACACTGTCGTTGCTATGGAAACCTAACCTGAAACCTATTACATTGCTTGTGCTGCACTGAGCATGTGCGAGATATGCAAGGATGAGATCCAGGAAGAAATACAGTCTGGCTTCAGATGCCCACACTTAAGATGGCCACGGCCTGCTGTAAGTTATAAAATAACAAACTACTGCTATAAATTAACAAAACAGACCTTAGTTTACAGACTAACTTTACTAGAATACATTAAGCTTGTGTATTATAGGGGTATTTTTATTTAAAAATTATAATTTCGTCCGGAACACCACTTTAAGCAGTGGTCAAGATTCCCTTTGCACAGATGCATCCACATCAAGCAAAGAGTTAGGGTCCAGTGTCACAGACATTTCACATGGTGGAGACGGTGAAAAAAATACAGATTTAGGAGAGTCATCAGAATGTGATGATGATCTGGTCCCCGTGGATCCTGAGTGTGTCACTGAGCGAATAACAACTGGAGATATAACTTCAGGTTACATTGTTTCAGCAGCAGAGCATTTTGACATTGAAGAGGAAGATGTATCTGAGGTTTCCTCTAATTCAGACACTGAATCTATTGTACTTATGGATGAGGAAACGGAAATGGAACTTGAACAGCCATCAACATCAAGTGGAATCTCAAGTGATCCTGCTTTCTGGCCTGAAAATATAGATGACCAACACAGACTAACTTTGATAAAAATTGGTCCTGTTCAAGAAAAGTTATCTACGTTCCCAAAAGATGATACCAGCAGTAGCTTTTCTTTCTCTTACTACCAAAGAGTACTGGATAATGGAGAGAAGATACAGAGAAATTGGTTGATTTATTCCATATCTACTAATTCAGTCCAGTGCTTTGCTTGCCGGCTGTTCAACGGTGACAATATGGCTTTGGCCTCAAAATTAAGCTTTAATGATTGGCAGCATCTGTCAAGACATTTAAGCCGACATGAAAAAAACACAATCCATGTCACAAATTATAAGAAATGGATGGATCTTTCAAGAGCTCTGGAAAAGGGAACAACCATTGATCATGTCAATCAAAAGATCATTAAACAAGAAGAGAAACGCTGGTATTCTGTCATACAGCGAATAATCTACATTATCCAATATTTAGCAGGACAAAATCTGGCGCTTCGTGGCTGTGATGCCCGTTTGTTTCAAAACAATAATGGTAACTTCCTGAAATTGGTTGAAATGATAGGGAAATTTGATCTCATCATATCTGAACACATTCAGAGAATTCAGTGCTCCATTTCACAGCATTCACAATTGCCACATTATCTTGGTTACAAGATTCAGAATGAGATAATTGCCATAGTTGGAACCAAAATACGAGAAAAAATGATACGAAGCCTGAATGAGTCCAAATATTTCTCCATTATCCTGGATTGTACTCCTGATGTGAGCCACGTAGAGCAGATTAGCATTGTCCGATTTGTTGTTCTAGATCAAAGTGAAAAAAAAATTGAAATCCGAGAACACTTCCTGGATTTTTGCCCAGTATACAATACAACATCTGAAGGACTGACATCCTTTTTACTGGCCTACTTAAAGAACAATCAGATTGCAATTGAGAATATGCGTGGCCAAGGCTATGACAATGGCGCCAATATGAAAGGAAAACATAATGGTTTGCAGCAAAAAATACTCAATATCAACCCAAGAGCCTTTTTTGTTCCATGCAGTGCACATACTCTCAACTTGGTTGTGAATGACGCTGCAAAGATTTCATACCTGACAATAGATTTTTTTGGCATCATTCAAGAACTTTATGTGTTCTTTGTCTCATCCACCCAACGATGGCAAGTACTCAAGGAGCATGTTACAAATCTAACTTTAGAAC
This sequence comes from Aquarana catesbeiana, assembly GCF_042186555.1. NCBI lineage: Eukaryota > Metazoa > Chordata > Amphibia > Anura > Ranidae > Aquarana > Aquarana catesbeiana. The sequence goes on along the minus strand of NC_133331.1, from coordinate 286,124,867 downwards.
CACTCTCCAATACCAGATGGGAAAGCAGAGTTGCAGCAATTAAACCCTTGCGTTATTTCCTACCTGAGGTATTTGATGCACTGTATGACATCTCAGATGATGACAACAGGGATATTAACACCAAACATCAGGCTCAATCCTTGGCAACGAAAATTAAATCATTCAAATTCATTTGTTCCATTGTCATTTGGTATGAATTATTATCAAAGGTGAACGTAATCAGCAAAATACTGCAGCAAACAACATTAAACCTATCAGGCTGTGTACAGGAACTGGAAAAGTTGATCAAGCACTTGGTGGAATACAGATCTGATGAAGGTTTTGAGAATGTGCTATCTGATGCCAAAGAAATAGCTGAAAAGCTTGATTGTGAAGCGCGATTTCCTGATGCCGTTACAATTAGACCTCGACGGAGAAAGAAGATGTTTGACTATGAACATGAAGATGAGTCTCTTGCAGACCCAGCACAATATTTTAAAGTGAATTTTTTCTTTGCCGTTTTGGACACATCCATCCAGTCCATCAATGAGAGATTTACGCTACTTCAGAGCCACTGTGACACATTTGCGTTTTTATATGAAATCCCAAAACTTGTAATGCACAGAAATTATATATTGAAGTGTTGCATGGATCTGCAAAACAAGTTGACTGACAGCCAGTTATCCCACTCTGACATTAGTGGAATAGATCTTTGTGATGAACTGGACACCATTAGACCTTTTCTAAGTCAGGAGATGACAGTCACCAACATCTTGCAGTATCTAGTGGAGAATAACTTGACCAACACATTCCCTAACCTTTCTATTTCACTGAGAATATTGATGACACTTCCTGTAAGTGTAGCTGCTGGGGAACGTTCATTTTCAAAACTAAAGCTGATAAAAAATCTCGGTTCCACAATGTCCCAGGCAAGACTTTCCAACTTATCCATAATATCCATTGAAAAATCCTTCTGTGAAGACTTGGATATACATGATGTGATTAGAAATTTTGCTGTTGCCAAGGCTCGAAGAGTTAGTTTTGTTTGATTAAATAATCAAACAATGTGTACACACTGCATCCTTCCCTAGTGTCTCACAACTGGAAGGTAATGTACCAAAAAATTTTGGGAGACTGCAGATGTGTTTTTGCATTATTTTGCTGAGTTTGGATGTTTTTATTAAGAAAAAGCTTGCCACTCTACCCCATAATCCAGACATATGAATAATACGGGAGATTATTGTCACATGTAGCACACAGCCAGGTATTCCTGCAGCTCCTTTAATGTTGCTGTAGGCCTCTTGGCAGCCTCCCTGACCAGTTTTCTTCTCGTCTTTTCATCAATTTTAGAGTGACGTCCAGTTCTTGGTAATGTCACTGTTGTGCCGTATTTTCTACACTTGATGATGACTGTGTTTACTGTGTTCCATGGTATATCTAATGCCGCGTACACACGGTCGGACTTTTCGTCTACAAAAGTCCGACAGCCTGTCCGACAGACTTCCGGCGGACTTTTGGCGGACTTGCGGCGGACTTGCGGCAGACTTTCTAATGAACGGACTTGCCTACACACGACCACACAAAAGTCCGACGGATTCGTATGTGATGACGTACACCGGACTAAAATAAGGAAGTTCATTGCCAGTAGCCAATAGCTGCCCTAGCGTGGGTTTTTGTCCGTCGGACTAGCACACAGACGAGCGGATTTCGGGGTCCGTCGTAGTTACGACGTAAAGATTTGAAGCATGTTTCAAATCTAAAGTCCGTCGGATTTGAGGCTGAAAAAGTCTGCTGAAAGTCCGGAGAAGCCCACACACGATCGGATTACCAGCCAGCTTTAGTCCGTCAGCGTCCGTTGGACTTTTGTAGACGAAAAGTCCGACCGTGTGTACGCGGCATAATGCCTTGGAAATTCTTTTGTACCCTTCTCCTGACTGATACCTTTTAACAATGAGATCCCTCTGATGCTTTGGAAGCTCTCTGTGGACCATGGCTTTTGCTGTAGGATGCGACTAAGAAAATGTCAGGAAAGAACAGCTGAACTTTATTTGGGGTTAATCAGAGCACTCCGAGGCTAGGTTCACATCTATGCTGCTGCGCTTGATGCATTTTTCAGGCACATTTTGCACTTTTAAACCCTTGTTTTTGCATGCAGTTTTCATGCATTTTGCGTTTTTTTTTCTCTTTAAACACACTGTATATGGCTGGTTGCTAAGGAGGATGGGAAGCCAGCCACTTTAACTTTATTTAATTGATATTTGCACTGTTTTGTGATTGTATGCATTATGCAAATCTGTTATTTGCACTTTAGTGATTGTATTTATTGAAAATATAAAAAGTACAGAATCAATCTATCTTGCATATTTTACATCTGTAGTTATATATTTTCTGCTACCTCATTTTCTGTTCAAAAGTTTAATATTGTTCAGTTCATATTTATATTCCAAGTTTTTTTTTCTGATACACTTTTTGATTTACATGCACTTGACACAGAATTGTCAATAAATAAAACATTTATTTTGACTTGTCAAAGCCGTTAACCAAGTTATTGTCAAAGCAAAGTGGTGGGGCTTACAGATGGAGAGGTGGAGTTGTTGCCATAGAAACATTAGTAAAGGGGAGGAGTTAGTAAGATGACCACGCCCATGTGGCGAAACTAATATGCATGAGCAACCATAAATTGCATGAAAAACCGTAAAATGAATAAGAAATCGCAAATCGCATGAAAACCGTAAAATGCATGAAAAACCGTAAAATAAATGAGAAATCATAAATCGCATGACAACCGTAAAATGCATGAGAACACTGTAAAGTTGCATGAGAACACTGTAAATCGCATGAAAAACGTAATAGCATGAGAAACTGTAAAAATTGCATGAGAAACCGTAAAATGCACGGGCAACCGTAAAATGCATGAAAAACTGTAATCACATGAGAAACTGTAAAAAAGCACGAGAAACCGTAACAAGCATAAAAAACCGTAAATTGCATACGAAACTAATATGCATGAGCAACCATAAATTGCATGAAAAAAAAAAAAAACGTAAAATGAATAAGAAATTGCAAATCGCATGAAAACCGTAAAATGCATGTGAAACCGTAAAATAAATGAGAAATCATATGACAACCGTAAATGCACAAGCATGAACAACTGTAAATTGCATATGAAACTAATATGCATGAGCAACCGTAAATTGCATGAAAAACCGTAAAATAAATGAGAAATCATAAATCGCATGAAAAACCGTAAAATGCATACAAAACCGTGAATAGCATGAAAACCGTAAAATGCATGAGAAACCATAAATTGCATGAAAAAAAAAATCGTAAAATGAATGAGAAATCGTAGATCGCATGTAACCATAAAATACATGAGAAACCATAATTCCATGAGAGACCGTAATTGCATGGGAACCGTAGATCGCATAAGATCGTAACATACATGAAAAACCGTAAATTACATGAGAAATCGTAACTTGCATGCCCCCAAAGGACCCCCACAGAAAATCATGAGATGATAAGCGATGAGCAAGTGTCATGACAACCCCACAGCCTGAATTGAGCCCTGAACCCTGTGTTTGTGCATGCGACAGGCATAAATAATTACCTAAAACCTACAATACATGATTGTATTAACACGTTCAAACTGAAAGCCATATTAGACAGTGAGGAGTACACAGTACACTTTCCCCAGGAGGCGAAGATGTGATAGGACCTGAACTGACAGAATCACCTGAATATTCCACAACAACCTCTACCCTCCCCACATAAGACCCCCAGTGACACTAACTCCGAGTGGGGTAACCGAAAATGAAAGCCGAGACTCCCTTACCTGCCCCTCTGCCGACCCAGAGGCACTAAGGCCCCATTCACACTAGCGCGTTTTTTGATGCATTTTGCAGAAATGCACGGGAATTTTTTAACATGGGTTCCTATGGAACATGTTCACATCAATGCCTTTTTGTACCTCTGCGTTTTTGGAAAGGGTTGGGGACTTTTTTTCATGCAAAAATCAGCGTTTTGCATGTAATGGATTTCAATGGACAAGCATCAAAAACGCAAGTGCACCGTTTTTGCAGCGTTTTTGGTGCGTTTTTACCGTTTTTTTTTTTTTTTTTAATTTTTTTTTTTAATTTTTTTTAAGACTGTATAAAAAAAAAAAAAAAAAAAAAACGCAAAACGCAAATCGCGGCAAAATCGCGGCTCAAAAACGTGGCAAGCATGAAAAAAAACCTCCAAAAACGCTCAAAAGCAACATGCATAGGTGTGAATCGAGCCTAACAGCGTAGTGGATGCAGAGCTGAGAAGCGAAGCACCGCATGAGCTGCTCCGAAACCCGGAATTGACGTCAGAGCCGCCCGGGAATAACGCTGCATGAAATCCCATACCCTGCCCATACATACCTATGCTGCAACAAAACCAAGGCATCCCCGAAAGTCTATGTAATTGGATGTCCCTCAGAATTCCTGTAAGGACCCTTTGGTAGGATATACACTGGTACTGACATATGGCTGAATGTCATACAAAGTACGTTGAGGGATCCTCTGATAGACTGTAAAATGACTAAACCACATATAATATGGTGTACTTAATGAGTTGTGTTATAAGACCAACCCTCCTATGAGCAGCGTGAACCCAGAGTGAATAAAGGCAGCATAGCAGGTGCCAATGCCCCCTGCACATCCTGCCATGCTGCTGCTGCCACCGGACACACAGACAGCGGAGCTGACAGGCACTGCAGCAGCTGCAGGAGATCCCTCCCCACATACTTTGAACTGGGTTTCCATACTGTTACTAGCATCTTTTTACAGATAAGTCTTAGTAATGAGGACTGCAGAAAGCTGCAAGGGTTTAAGAGACAACTGCCACAGGCTGCTCTGTCTGCAACTGATCCATGGACCCCTCGACCGTACTACACATTAAATACCTTGCAACAGCTGAACCCCTTCCTCCACCGCGTAAGTACCGGCTGGCGGCTCCCACGTGGAGCTAGATGTGTACAGGGAAAGGAGCAGCCCGGTGGCCTATCACCCCCCGCGTCAGCACCGGAAAGAGCGGACAGGCGGCCCCCTTGAAGAAACGGAGCGGCACAAGGAAAGGAGCAGAGGGTGGCCGAACACCCCCTCTCCCCAATAAGGACACCGGGAGAAGCAGTGGCCTGTGAACCCGGCGGAGCCGCCGCTGCACATCCTCCTCGTTCAATCCGTGTGACACCTGAACCCCCCCAAAACACACTGCCACGAGCAGAGAGAGCAGCCGCTGACATCCTCCTCATTCAATCCGTGACCCGGAAGTGACGTCAGAGTCACCCGGAAGTGACGTCAGAGTCACCCGGAAGTGATGCTGACACGAGATCCTACGACCATAGGAAGGAGAAGAAGGAGGGCAGGCTTTATGCAGCCTGACTCCTCCTACAATAACAGGCTGACTTGCAGTCAGCCTTACACCAATTAATGTAAGTAGTATCCAATCAAGCAGGCCTTTGTACTACATAGTTGGTGGTAGATCCAAAAAGATATTGTACAATCAGATTGTATAACGTAAGGTAAGCTGGAGGCTGGCCATAGATGGATCGTTTTTATTTTTTTATCAATCAGCGTCTGATCGAAAAAAATTGAATGGATCCCTCCCAATCCACACAACTAAGGTGGATGAGGGAATCCTTTCTGCTGAGACATCGATGTCGGCGCTGCAAATCTAAGGAAACCTTTCTGCTGGTTTGAGAGAAGTCGATCATTAAATTGATATCTCTTTAGCAAGAATGACTACAGAAGGATTGAAACTTGTCCGGTCCTTGCTGGACCAGTTACATTCCCATCCATCTAAGGCCAGGTTTAGTAGCTCCTGTTTTCTTATTCCTGGGGAGCTCAGTAAGCCTCCATGTAGAGTTCTTTAGGACCCATTCACATGGGGTGCAGACATGTGTGTCCTGTGCAGGGCTCTCTATTATCAGTACAGGGATGTACGGGCATTGTGTACATATCACTGTGCCAGCGTCCCATTCACTTGTATTGGGACCCGCACCTGTATGTCATATTAGGATTCAGAGGCTGTGTCCATGCAGACTCATGTCCCAGTAGATATGAATGGGGTGCTGACACGGGGATGTGCACAACACCTATGTACCCCCCATGCTGATAAACGCCAGCCCTGCATGGGAGATGCATGTTTGCACCCCTTGTGAATGGGCCCTTACTAAAAATAGAATCTGAAATAACAGTTGTCTTCACAATTAGCAGCGATGTGAAGCCTGAAAGTATGTCACTGTTACCTGTTAGCTGAGTAGAGGCAGCACAGAGACACAGGAGAGAACAGCACTCAGTTTGGCTGTGCAGGTAGACAGGAGGGGTCTGAGAGAAAGGAGGGGAGGGGGTCCGAGAGAAGGGCACAGGAGGGGGAGGGGGTCCGAGAGAAGGGCACAGGAAGGGAGGGGGTGCGAGAGAAGGGCACAGGAGGGGAGGGGGTCTGAGAGAAGGGCACAGGAGGGGAGGGGGTCCGAGAGAAGGGCACAGGAGGGGAGGGGGTCTGAGAGAATGGCACAAGATGGGAGGGGGTCCGAGAGAAGGGCACAGGAGGGGAGGGGGTCTGAGAGAAGGGCACAGGAGGGGAGGGGGTCCATGACAAGGGCACAGGAGGGGAGGGGGTCCGAGACAAGGGCACAGGAGGGGAGGGTGTCCGAGACAAGGGCACAGGAGGGGAGGGGGTCCGAGAGAAGGGCACAGGAGGGGGTCCGAGAGAAGGGCACAAAAAGGGAGGGGGTGCGAGAGAAGGGCACAAGATGGGAGGGGGTCCGAGAGAAGGGCACAGGAGGGGAGGGGGTCCGAGAGAAGGGCACAGGAGGGGAGGGGGTCCAAGACAAGGGCACAGGAGGGGAGGGGGTCCGAGACAAGGGCACAGGAGGAGAGGGGGTCCGAGACAAGGGCACAGGAGAGGAGGGGGTCCGAGACAAGGGCACAGGAGAGGAGGGGGTCCAAGAGAAGGGCACAGGAGGGGGTCTGAGACAAGGGCACAGGAGCGGGTCCGAGACAAGGGCACAGGAGAGGAGGGGGTCCGAGACAAGGGCACAGGAGGGTGTCCGAGACAAGGGCACAGGAGAGGAGGGGGTCTAAGACAAGGGCACAGGAGGGTGTCCGAGAGAAGGGGACAGGAGGGTGTCCGAGAGAAGGGCACAGGAGGGTATCCGAGAGAAGGGCACAGGAGGGGGTCCGAGAGAAGGGCACAGGAGGGGGTCCGAGAGAAGGGCACAGGAGGGGAGGGGGTCCGAGAGAAGGGCACAGGAGGGGAGGGGGTCTGAGAGAAGGGCACAGGAGGGGAGGGGGTCTGAGAGAAGGGCATAGGAGGGGAGGGGGTCCAAGAGAAGGGCACAGGAGGGCAGGCAGTCCGAGAGAAGGGCACAGGAGGGGAGGGGGTTACTATACAGAGCAGGAATAGGCTCTGAGATGTCTAGAGCAGGGAGAGACAACAGGAGGAGGGAGGTGGTGATCTTCCACAGACATCTGGACAGTGAGAGAGATAAAGCAGGAGTGATAAAAAATGACTGGAGAGGGGGAGAGAAGCCGCTGTCCAGGAGAGGAAAAGTTGTATACATGTAGACTTATTCAGGAAAGTGCTGATACCTTCCCAATCTCACGTGCGCCACCTGCTTCACTCTACTGTTACTGAAAGACTAGTACAGTATACTGTGCAGGCAGGCGGCGGGTATAGTGCTATGATCTACATGCAGGGACAAAGCCGCTCTCTGCCTGTGTTATATGCTGCAGAATGGGAACTGTTTTACCCAGCAAACTGCGCCCTCTTCTCACAATAAATCATCCCGCCCAGGGCAGATGCCCCTCCCGCCCACCCCTAGTACCGGCCCTGCATCTGGGGTGCTACATAGATGTATTTATTTACCATACACATTATATCTTATTTAAAAAGAATGAATTTAATAAGATATACTGTGTAAGTTGAATACATATATGTAGAAGTCTCAGTAATTCCTAACCTGTTCAAGAATGTGACTTTTCTTTCAGTAAACCTTCCCTGCAAGGTACAGGACAGGTTTACAGCACAGCTCAGTATAGTGTAAAAGGCAGAGAAGGTCGGGACACACATGAGGAGAAGATTCAGGCTTCCATCATTCCTCTCAGATCTTCAGTCTGCCCCAGGGAGAGCTGTGCTGTGTGCTGGGTAGGAAGCAGTGCTCTAGGGAGAGCTGTGCTGTGTGCTGGGCAGGAAGCAGTGCTCCGGGGAGAGCTGTGCTTTGTGTTGGGCAGGAAGCAGTGCTCCGGGGAGAGCTGTGCTGTGTGCTGGGCAGGAAGCAGTGCTCCGGGGAGAGCTGTGCTGTGTAGGAAGCAGTGCTTTGGGGAGAGCTGTGCTGTGTGCTGGGCAGGAAGCAGTGCTCTAGGGAGAGCTGTGCTGTGTGTTGGGCAGGAAGCAGTGCTCTGGGGAGAGCTGTGCTGTGTGCTGGGCAGGAAGCAGTGCGCCGGGCAGAGCTGTGCTGTGTGCTGGGTAGGAAGCAGTGCTCTGGGGAGGGCTGTGCTGTGTGCTGGGCAGAAAGCAGTGCTCCGGGGAGAGCTGTGCTGTGTGCTGGGCAGGAAGCAGTGCTCCGGGGAGAGCTGTGCTGTGTGCTAGGCAGGAAGCAGTGCTCCGGGGAGAGCTGTGCTGTGTGCTGGGCAGGAAGCAGTGCTCTGGGGAGGGCTGTGCTGTGTGCTGGGCAGGAAGCAGTGCTCCCGGGAGAGCTGTGCTGTGTGCTGGGCAGGAAGCAGTGCTCTGGGGAGGGCTGTGCTGTGTGCTGGGCAGGAAGCAGTGCTCTGGGGAGGGCTGTGCTGTGTGCTGGGCAGGAAGCAGTGCTCCGGGGAGAGCTGTGCTGTGTGCTGGGCAGGAAGTAGTGCCCTGGGGAGAGCTGTGCTGTGTGCTGGGCAGGAAGCAGTGCTCCGGGGAGAGCTGTGTTGTGTGCTGGGTGGGATGATCTCTTTCTGCTTTGCCCACCTGTACTGAGCTGTGAAAGCCCCGACTCAGCAAGTGAAATGAATACAGAGGAGAGAGAATTTTCCAATTGTAAGCTGTTTTTGTGGCAACGGGAGGCAAAGGATTGTGGGCTCTACTAACTCCTGTGATGACTGCAGCCACCAGCTGTGGAGTAAACAGGCAGGAATTATCCGATGCTGCTGCCTCTGTAGTCCAGAACATCCCTGATAGAAGGTGGTGGAGTGATATTCAGCTGTCAGCCTTTGGCCAGCCTTCCTACTTGTAGCCAGAGTCTTCAATTGGAAAATGCGATACCCCAACTACCAAGGCCTGAGGTGTGCCTTGGCCTAGCTGGTCAATACGCCTGAAAAAGAGGGCAAAAAAACACGAAAGTAGGTGTGATGAAGAGCTAGATGAAAGGTAGGTAACAAACTGTCTGATAGGGTAGCGCATGCCCAGATGGCTTCAGTATACGGATCCGGTGTATCAGCTAGAACAGGATAAACACCAACATCCCATGAATTGATGATAAGAAGGGGCCCCCCTGCTTGGAACCTGCAACTGCCCAGAACCCAAATGATATCCTGTAACTGATTCGGATTAAGCCCGATTACTGAGAAAACCCAGACTTGGGAACGAGCTGCTTGTGCGAAAGGATACGTGAGGGGAAAGGGAGCAAAACTCGAGAATCCCTTGCGAAATAATGGCAGAGAAAGACGAACGCTTCAAATGGACACCAGTTAGGCAGCTCTGTGAAATTCCCATGAACCCCTGGCCTGTCTATACTTGGTATGGGGAAATTTGAGAGGGTGATCCGCAAAAATGGATGACCTGACAGGAGTTTGCAGGGGTTTGATTTGCTGGATACCTGATGGATATGTTTGATAGTGTTGGCGGCTAAGGCCAATATGCTGTGGCAATAAGCACCGTAAAACTTGGAGAAACCATACCAGACACCAAGAAACTGGTCCCACACTATAAAAATTGGGTCGTGCTTCTGCTTGTGACCTGACAACCGAGTTTGAGTCCTGACCGGAGGAAGGAGAGCGAGACTGCATCCTTAGGAATAAGTCACATGGCGTGATTTAGCATACCCAAAGTGACTGTAAGTCCCCCTTTAAACAGGCTGGAGATTGGACAAAAGATGACTGGTCTAACGTACCTGAGCAGTTCTCCAGGCAACATAGTAATCAAGAGATTGTGCAGAGAGTGGAGCCCAGAATAATGATGACCCAAACCTACCACTTTGTGGGCTGTCAAGGGGACATTGACCCAGCACACACCCTGAGAGAGACTATAGATCCCTGGGTGGTAACCAGGGTCTCCATGTGACAGAACATAACTGAATGAATTAACCCCTGACCCCCCTGCAGCTACCCAAGACCCAAAGCAGTGCCTGGCATAGTTTCGAAGCAAAGACTGCTTTCGACCCAAGGGTAATCCCAGTGGTGAAACGACATCGGCACCATTATCTTGCCCTACCAACGGGCAGGTCTGCTGGAAGTAAGTCCCAGCATTGATGATATCAGTTTGGATGTCAATACACTCCCCCCCTCCCAAACTGTAGCAAGTGCTGAATCGTCAAATCCACGGACGTGTACCTTGATGAAAAATGTTTCCACAGGAAGGAGAGCAGCCAAAATGTAACAAACAATATTGGAAACTTGCCACTGGGCACCCTTGTGGCCTGGCCTCCTACCTTAAGAATTAAGGTAAAGAACCAGACTAGTACCCCTAGGAAATTACTGCCTCCAGTAACTTGAATGGCAATGAAAGCATGACTGTCTGCTGAAGCCAAGATACTACAAACAAAAGAATCTGACGACATAGATATGCAGGCCTGAAAAAATGCTGCCAGCAGGGCTGTCTGAAGACCGGGACTGGGAGATTTCCAACACCACCCCTGAGAAGGAACATACTTAGGACAGGCATATAAACCAGAAGGATTGACAAGACTGAGGAAATGTAAGAAGAGCTGGAGCTGGGGGTGCGCTGACACCCCGTCTCTGACCGAGCGAGCTTTGATCACCTCCATCCTGTCTTGGAACTGTAACAGACCATGGAGAGCACATCTGCCCACCAGAATCTACGTTAAAGAATAATGCCCAGAACCTGTTCCATGCTGGTGGATGGGAGTAGCTGGAGCGGAATTGGAACCAATCTGAAGTGTACTGCCTTCCCGGCTGTGGACAGGAAGGGAAAACCCCTGTGACAATAGCACACCTCCATGTAACGCCTGCAAACCCCCCCATGAAGCTGACCTGAACTGGGAGAAGAAGAGGAGGACCCCCCATATGCCAGCATGAGAACCGCGCTGGTGGCCGGCCCCCGTTGATGCTCCACTGGAGAAGTGAGTGTGTGGATGGCCGATCCCCCCCCCATGAGCACCAGGAGAAGCGGGCATCCACCCCCCGTTGATGCCAGATACTGCACTGGAGAAGTGAGTGGCAGATGGCCAATCCCCCCCTCCCCCCAGTGTGAGCACCAGGAGAAGTGGGCGGCCGGTCCCCTGTGGATGCCGGATTTTGCACTGGAGAAGTGAGTGGTGAATGGCTGATCCCCCCTCCCCCCAGCATGAGCATCAGGAGAAGCACCCTACTCGATGATGCTGGATGAAGCCCTGAGATGAGTAGTGAATCATGGGCGGGTGGACCCCCCCATGTGAGCATCAGGAGAAGCGGGCGGCCCCCTCGATGATGCCGGATAAGCACTCAGATAAGTGGGTGGTCAGGCAGTCTCCCCGGTGATGCCCGGAGTGAGCACCAGGAGAGGAACCGCCATAACAGCTGCAGCCGACCGCCGCTCTACAAGAAACCCAGAAGTGACGTTCGTCAGCTGTGACCCCGAACGCAAACCGACCCAGGATCAGGCAGAGGAGGAGGGATATGTACCCCTCAGACTCCTCCCACAAATTCAGGCTAGCCTTTGGCCAGCCTTCTTACTTGTTCTATCCACTGTCCCCTGGTGGGCACCCAAGGAGCAATCCAATACCGTGCAATGAGTTTGCGGACTGTATATAATAAAAGTATGATCGCTGTATGTACATGGGGAGTAGGAGATTCCTCCTCAAGAGTGCCCAACAGAGAAACAACAGGATCCAGGTCATCAGTTTAGAGTTAACCATAAATGATGGCCCTAGAATTATCGCTCTCATTCTGGCATGCATGGTGATATGTAACATGTATAGCGTAATCAACGGTTTCATATATAGGTGCCCCAAATGTGCGTGTTTACATATGTATGTGCGTGTACGCATGGCAAAGATCAAACTTTTTGGGGGGGTCGTAAGTGCTTTGGTGTAACTTTAATTTTATCCCTTGTTTTCACTAAACTTTATTGCTATCAAACAGGGAACCAATAACCAATGTGATAATGTATATACAGTGACAGGTTCTCTTTAGTAAGACATCAGGGGTCTATTAGAGGCCTATATCCAGCAGATCAATTCCATCTGAAAGCTGAAATACCTTTTCAGATTAACACGCATTTTAGAACCTTCCGATGCTGACGTATGGTTACATCGATGGCAGTGAAAGGGTTAAAAAACAAACTGAAAATGGGAGAAAAATGCAACAAAGGCTTCTAAATGTGGTTGAATTTTTTTGGTCTAATCTTTGTGGTCGGGTGGGGGAGGTGCTCAGTGCTGGGATATATCAGAAATATACAATGAGCAGTGTATGGTCTGGAAGGGATCACAGTAATTACTGACATATGACCTGTAGGCTATGCAGACTATATAGTAAAATCATTTCTCCCGGCTTCTATCTATCCGGTATAATCTGTGCGGAGAGTCAGTATATACAGAGTGGAGGTGGTAGAACACAGAGCACCCAATCAGAAGCCTCTACTCATTGACATGAATTGAATGCACTCTGATGATCTGCCTTGTATTTGGCTTCCAGCACTATATGTTATGGTTGGGGAAGAATTTCATCAGCAAACATCAGTACAGGAAAGACCTGTTCTCCTATAGAAGAGCAAAGAGACGTTTCCGGCTCATTCTGAGATTCCGGACTGATCCAGGAAGCTGGAGGCCCCTGTGCCGTGTCTGCAGCTGTATGTTACAGGGCGGAGGTCTCCGGTAATCAGATCATTCCATGGTAGGAGCCTTTCATACTTCTTCTATCTGACACAACTTGTCCTCAAAGTCTCCCTTTCAATCTCTTAATCTAAACATTACTGCAGGTAAAACACAAAGCTGGGCTGAAGGGACGGTAAAAGAAAAGATCGCTTTGGGCTTCTCAGCAGTAAGGGGTGCAAAAAGTGGAACATGCAACTAGTGCCGGGACAAGGTCCCCCAGCGCCCAGGGCGAACTTTTCAAACTGCGCCCCCCCAATCATGCTGCCTACACATGATCATTATACCTACAATTGGAGTGCAGAAGTCAGGATTGGATAAGGAGCACAAAGAAATGTGAGTGCAGGAGTCAGGAACAGGGTTATGTTTATAATAATAAATTGGGCCCTGCTTGTAGAGGACGCGCCTTTCACTGCGCTGGCTATTGGGTGAGGCTTAAAGAGATGCGCAGTGCAAAGGGTTCAGATGGAGATTTCAGGGGTCAAGTGATGCAGAGTTCAGACCTTTATGACTGTGGAAGGGGGGCATTCACAAGATCCAAATGTTTTTAGGGTCGGGAGGGTCTACTTTAAAGTTCTTTTACTGTTTTTGTTCAGAATATCTACAATACTTTAGTATGCATGAACTGGGGAGTGGTTCAGAAATATTAAGCTGAAAAACAAAAATGGAATATATTGCAGCTTACCAATCATTAGATGTGGTGGCTGCATTTGTTTTCTTTTTTTTAGGATTTAGGCTCCCACTCTGGATAAAAAAGCACAGGGGGCCCAGCAGACAGCAGCACTATCAGTCTGGGGGGAGGGGAGTGTTCATTTATCTAACAGATTTAGACTAGAAATTGAAGTAAAGCTCCAGGTTACACTTTATAATTTACTGTAACATATTTTTCCCCCTTTTTTAGTAAAAAGATTTTACTTAAATATATGGCGACCATTGTAATCACCCCCCTGTCAGTGGTAAATGGTTTGTCTCATCTCTGTATCTGCAAGTGAGCTTGTTCTTTTGAAAAACAACAGGACTTGCTGGCTGGATCACCAGATAAAAACAAAAAAAAAAGAAAGAAAGCCCAAAAGAGAAAACAAATGCAGCCATCTCATCTAGGAATTGGTAATAAATGTTTGTTTGTGGGTTTAATGTCTATTCCACACTTGTGACCATGTTGCTGGTGACAGGTTTGCTATTGAGAGCAGAGGAAGTCATCCCCTGACATTGCTCCCATGCTGACAGGCTAGTCCTGCTGCTGGCTAGTTGACACCAACAACTGGATCCTAATTGTGACATAATGTACTCGGAGTCTGATTTGCTAGGAGTTGGGTAATCCTGACAGTTTTATCTGTTACTATATTCCTGGTAGTTCTTAGGCCAATTTAGAACATACTGCTCAACACAAGCCTATGGAAAACAGGATCCACCATCCCACACTTCAGCACACTTCTACTTTCTGCTCACCTATTCCAAGTGAAGCTGGGAAAGAGAACGAGGAGATCACACTCTGACATGGGGGGACTCTGATTCCCAACCAGGTTTATGGCAAATAATGTGTTTGTACAGCTGGAATCTCCCAGCCTTTCTCCCAGCGCTGCCCCAATGTGCACATACACAGAGCTCTGTACTTACACCTCAGGACTTCTCCTCCATCTCTGCTGACAATGTAGGGGGGCTGTCAGAGCAGCTCTGCGCCTGTACCTTTTCCTGTGCTTGCACTGAGCTGGAATTTAGAGGCAGGGGATGAATGAAGCAGGACACACTGACAGAGAGATCAGGGGAGCTGACTGCCATGTTTACACATACAGAGGAAAGAAACTTACATGTTGGCTGGGTTCCTTACATGGCAGCCAGGGATGGGGGCCAACACTGCGCTCCATAACCACTGTATCCATCTTTGCTGCAGCTACAAGTGTCAGTCACAGATGCAGCAAAGACATGGAATGGATTTTCTTCACACTCCACACTTTGTAGAACACTGAAAACTCCCAGCATATCACACCTTATTAAACAGGTTTACTTTTTTCTTTTTTACATTTAGTGCAGAGTACAGCAGGTTTACAGCACAGCCAGATAGAGTTTAGATTTCAGTATAGATCAGGACTCACAGTTGCAGAAAACAGAAACTATCCATCCATCCGCTCACATCTTCACTCTGCCCTGTGCTGAGCTCTGATGATTGCAGTGCTGGGCGGGAAGCAGTGATCAGGGCTACAGTTTAGTGTTATCTTCTTGTTCTAGCCCCCTATAGAGAAGCTCTTCCTGTGACAGCCCTGATGGAGCCGGCCAGACTGAGAGGAACTCGAGCCCGGCCTGGGAGAGAGCGTCCCTCTAGCTTCTGAGTTAGGACATGGATGTCACTCAGTGACAGTCAATGTACAGAGAAGGCAGCCAATGGGTGTGGGCGCATCATTATCCCCGCTTCTGGGCAGCAATAGAGGATGCAGCAAAGAGCGGTGTGAAGCCTGACTTCTGTGATTCTTATTACTGGTAACCCGGCACCCCTCCCACACTCCGCCCAGGGCAGCCGCCCCTCCCGCCCCCCCCTTGTACCGGCCCTGCATGCAACCTATACTGCTGAACTCTATAACAGCTCATGGGGGTGGCCTTTTTGCTCTGGGTGATCAGTAGAGATGGGTCAATTGTACCTAGGTTCAGTGGTGTCACTAGGGTTGGTGTCACCTGGTGTGGTAAAACTTGGTGTCACCTCCCCTCCACCAAGTATAGTTCCCCCTCAGTACAGACCCCTCTCCACTACGGATGAGCCGAACACCCCCCGGGTCTTAAATTGACATTTTTTTGAAGGAAGACATTGTTTGTTTGTTTTTAGATAAAAAAAAATTTGATCTCTGAATCTGATGATATTTACCAGATTCACCCTTTAATAGTATGTACAGTATATATCCTCTAATAGTATATACAGTATATCTCTCCTCTAATAGTATATACAGTATATCTCTCCTCTAATAGAATATACAGTATATATCCTCTAATAGTATATACAGTATATATCCTCTAATAGTATATACAGTATATATCCTCTAATAGTATATTCAGTATATCTCTCCTCTAATAGTATATACAGTATATATCCTCTAATAGTATATATCCTCTAAAAGTATGTACAGTATATCTCTCCTCTAATAGTATATACAGTATATATCCTCTAAAAGTATGTACAGTATATCTCTCCTCTAATAGTATGTACAGTATATCTCTCCTCTAATAGTATGTACAGTATATATCCTCTAATAGTATATACAGTATATCTCTCCTCTAATAGTATATACAGTATATCTCTCCTCTAATAGTATATACACTATATATCCTCTAATAGTATATACAGTATATATCCTCTAATAGTATATACAGTATATCTCTCCTCTAATAATATATACAGTATATATCCTCTAATAGTATATACAGTATGTATCCTCTAATAGTATATACAGTATCTCTCCTCTAATAGTATATACAGTATATATCCTCTAATAGTATATACAGTATATATCCTCTAATAGTATATACAGTATATCTCTCCTCTAATAGTATATACAGTATATATCCTCTAATAGTATATACAGTATATCTCTCCTCTAATAGTATGTACAGTATATCTCTCCTCTAAAAAGTATGTACAGTATATATCCTCTAATAGTATGTACAGTATATATCCTCTAATAGTATATACAGTATATCTCTCCTCTAATAGTATATACAGTATATCTCTCCTCTAATAGTATATACACTATATATCCTCTAATAGTATGTACAGTATATCTCTCCTCTAATAGTATATACAGTATATCTCTCCTCTAATAGTATATATAGTATATATCCTCTAATAGTATGTACAGTATGTCTCTCCTCTAATAGAATGTACAGTATATCTCTCCTCTAATAGTATGTACAGTATATCTCTCCTCTAATAGTATGTACAGTATATATCCTCTAATAGTACATACAGTATATCTCCTCTAATAGTTAGACATGGGCGCTATCAAAAAATGTTTTGTTTCATTCCGTTTCGTATTAAAAAAAATTTGTATCTATTCGGATTCATACGAAATACAAATTTTTCTTAGATTCATAAACTTTTCTTTAAAATAACGAATGTTAATTATGATGAATTTATCATTATAAGGTCTCCCACCATCCCTGTGCTGTGCTGACTTCCTGGGTTTTTAACTTTTAGGTTTGTTAACTTTTCGTAACAATTACAAATGTTCGTTATGATGAATTTATCATTATGAGGGGTTCCCACCATCCCTGTGCTGAGTTCCCGGGTCTGAGTATATACCCGCTGTTAGGGATGAGCTTCGAGTTCGAGTCGAACTCATGTTCGACTCGAACATTGGCTGTTCGCAAGTTCGCCGAACAGCGAACAATTTGGGGTGTTCGCGGCAAATTCGAATGCCGCGGAACACCCTTTAAAAGTCTATGGGAGAAATCAAAAGTGCTAATTTTAAAGGCTAATATGCAAGTTATTGTCATAAAAAGTGTTTGGGGACCTGGGTCCTGCCCCAGGGGACATGGATCAATGCAAAAAAAAGTTTTAAAAACGGCCGTTTTTTCAGGAGCAGTGATTTTAATAATACTTAAAGTCAATCAATAAAAGTGTAATATCCCTTTAAATTTCGTACCTGGGGGGTGTCTATAGTGTGCCTGTAAAGGGGCGCATGTTTCCTGTGTTTAGAACAGTCTGACAGCAAAATTACATTTTGAAGGAAAAAACTCATTTAAAACTACCCGCGGCTATTGCATTGCCGACAATACACATAGAAGTTCATTGATAAAAACGGCATGGGAATTCCCCAAAGGGGAACCCCGAACCAAAATTAAAAGAAAAAAATGACGTGGGGGTCCCCCTAAATTCCATACCAGGCCCTTCAGGTCTGGTATGGATATTAAGGGGAACCCCGGCCAAAATTTAAAAAAAAAAATGACGTGGGGTTCCCCCTAAATTCCATACCAGACCCTTCAGGTCTGGTATGGATTTTAAGGGGAACCCCGCGCCAAAAAAAAAAAAAAAAAAACGGCGTGGGGTCCCCCCAAAAATCCATACCAGACCCTTATCCGAGCACGCAACCTGGCAGGCCACAGAAAAAGAGGGGGGGACAAGAGTGCGGCCCCCCCTCCCTCCTGAACCGTACCAGGCCACATGCCCTCAACATTGGGAGGGTGCTTTGGGGTAGCCCCCCAAAACACCTTGTCCCCATGTTGATGAGGACAAGGGCCTCATCCCCACAACCCTGGCCGGTGGTTGTGGGGGTCTGCGGGCGGGGGGCTTATCGGAATCTGGAAGCCCCCTTTAACAAGGTGGCCCCCAGATCCCGGCCCCCCCCTGTGTGAAATGGTAAGGGGGTACATAAGTACCCCTACCATTTTCATGAAAAAAGTGTCAAAAATGTTAAAAATGACAAGAGACAGTTTTTGACAATTCCTTTATTTAAATGCTTCTTCTTTCTTCTATCTTGCTTCATCTTCTGGTTCTTCTGGCTCTTCTGGTTCTTCTGGTTCTTCCTCCGGCGTTCTCGTCCAGCATCTCCTCCGCGGCGTCTTCTGTCTTCTTCTCCTCGGGCCGCTCCGCACCCATGGCATGGGGGGGAGGCTCCCGCTCTTCTCTTCTTCTCTTCTTCTTTTCTTCTTTTCTTCTTTTCTTCTCTTCTTCTCTTCTTCTTCATTTTCTTCTCCGGGCCGCTCCGCAATCCATGCTGGCATGGAGGGAGGCTCCCGCTGTGTGATGGCGCTCCTCGTCTGACAGTTCTTAAATAACGGGGGGGGCGGGGCCACCCGGTGACCCCGCCCCCCTCTGACGCACGGTGACTTGACGGGACTTCCCTGTGGCATTCCCCGTGACGTCACAGGGAAGTCCCGTCAAGTCACCGTGCGTCAGAGGGGGGCGGGGTCACCGGGTGGCCCCGCCCCCCCGTTATTTAAGAACTGTCAGACGAGGAGCGCCGTCACACAGCGGGAGCCTCCCTCCATGCCAGCATGGATTGCGGAGCGGCCCGGAGAAGAAAATGAAGAAGAAGAGAAGAAGAGAAGAAAAGAAGAAAAGAAGAAAAGAAGAAAAGAAGAAAAGAAGAAGAGAAGAAGAGAAGAGCGGGAGCCTCCCCCCCATGCCATGGGTGCGGAGCGGCCCGAGGAGAAGAAGACAGAAGACGCCGCGGAGGAGATGCTGGACGAGAACGCCGGAGGAAGAACCAGAAGAACCAGAAGAGCCAGAAGAACCAGAAGATGAAGCAAGATAGAAGAAAGAAGAAGCATTTAAATAAAGGAATTGTCAAAAACTGTCTCTTGTCATTTTTAACATTTTTGACACTTTTTTCGTGAAATGGTAGGGTACCCCTTACCATTTCACACAGGGGGGGCCGGGATCTGGGGGTCACCTTGTTAAAGGGGGCTTCCAGATTCCGATAAGCCCCCCGCCCGCAGACCCCCACAACCACCGGCCAGGGTTGTGGGGATGAGGCCCTTGTCCTCATCAACATGGGGACAAGGTGTTTTGGGGGGCTACCCCAAAGCACCCTCCCAATGTTGAGGGCATGTGGCCTGGTATGGTTCAGGAGGGAGGGGGGGCCGCACTCTCGTCCCCCCCTCTTTTCCTGCGGCCTGCCAGGTTGCGTGCTCGGATAACGGTCTGGTATGGATTTTTGGGGGACCCCACGCCGTTTTTTTTTTTTTTTTTTTGGCGCGGGGTTCCCCTTAAAATCCATACCAGACCTGAAGGGTCTGGTATGGAATTTAGGGGGAACCCCACGTCATTTTTTTTTTTTTAATTTTGGCCGGGGTTCCCCTTAATATCCATACCAGACCTGAAGGGCCTGGTATGGAATTTAGGGGGACCCCCACGTCATTTTTTTTTTAAATTTTGGTTCGGGGTTCCCCTTTGGGGAATTCCCATGCCGTTTTTATCAATGAACTTCTATGTGTATTGTCGGCAATGCAATAGCCGCGGGTAGTTTTAAATGAGTTTTTTCCTTCAAAATGTCATTTTGCTGTCAGACTGTTCTAAACACAGGAAACATGCGCCCCTTTACAGGCACACTATAGACACCCCCCAGGTACGAAATTTAAAGGGATATTACACTTTTATTGTTTGACTTTAAGCATTATTAAAATCACTGCTCCTGAAAAAACGGCCGTTTTTAAAACTTTTTTTTGCATTGATCCATGTCCCCTGGGGCAGGACCCAGGTCCCCAAAAACTTTTTATGACAATAACTTGCATATAAGCCTTGAAAATTAGCACTTTTGATTATTCATGTTCGTGTCCCATAGACTTTAACGGTGTTCGCATGTTCGAACGAACTTTTTTCCTGTTCGCATGTTCTGGTGCGAACCGAACAGGGGGGTGTTCGGCTCATCCCTACCCGCTGTGCCCATTATGAGGCCTTCCCACCATCCCTGTGCTGAGTTCCTGGGTCTGAGTGTATACCCGCTGTGCCCATTATGAGGGGTTCCCACCATCCCTGTGCTGAGTTCCCGGGTCTGAGTGTATACCCGCTGTGCCCATTATGAGGGGTTCTCACCATCCCTGTGCTGTGCTGACTGCTGACTTCCTCTGATTGGTGAATAAAACACCAGTCAAGTTTCTGTTGTAATGGAATTTGGATCTGAAATCCTGAAATTCGTTAACGAAATTTTGTATTTAGTATAAAATTCGTAAGCATAGAAATTCCTATAGGGTTCCTACCATCCCTGGGCTGAGTTCCCAGGTCTGTACACCCACTGTGTCCATTATGAGGGGTTCCCACCATCCCTGTGCTAAGTTCCTGGGTCTGTACACCCGCTGTGTCCATTATGAGGGGTTCCCACCATCCCTGTGCTGAGTTCCCAGGTCTGTACACCCGCTGTGCCCATTATGAGGGGTTCCCACCATCCCTGTGCTGAGTTCCCGGGTCTGTACCCCTGCTGTGTCCATTATGAGGGGTTCCCACCATCCCTGTGCTAAGTTCCTGGGTCTGTACACCCGCTGTGTCCATTATGAGGGGTTCCCACCATCCCTGTGCTGTGCTGACTTCCTGGGTTTTTTAATTTTAGGTTCGTTAACTTTTGGTAACAATTACAAATGTTCGTTATGAATTTGGATCCGAAATTCGTAAACGAAATTTCCTATATCGTACAGAATTCGTATGCATAAAAATTTGTATTTCGGATTCGTACAAATGTACGAATTTCTGGAAATTGGTATGAATTTTCGATTCGTATGAAACTAATCACACATGTCTACTAATAGTATATACAGTATATCTCTCCTCTTATAGTATATATAGTATATCTCTTCTAATAGTATATACAGTATATCTCTCCTCTTATAGTATATACAGTATATCTCTCCTCTAATAGTATATACAGAATATCTCTCCTCTAATAGTATATACAGTATACCTCTCCTCTTATAGTATATACAGTATATCTCTTCTAATAGTATATCTCCTCTAATAGTATATACAGTATATCTCTCCTCTTATAGTATATACCGTATATCTCTTCTAATAGTATATCTCCTCTAATAGTATATACAGTATATATCTCCTCTAATAGTGTATATACAGTATATCTCTTCTGTCTGTTATTCTCAGAGTGGATTAGATATTTTGCTCCCTAACCATATAGTTGTTTTTTTTCTATTTACCACTGCTAGGGATGAGCCGAACACCCCCCTGTTCGGTTCGCACCAGAACATACGAACAGGAAAAAAGTTCGTTCGAACATGCGAACACCGTTAAAGTCTATGGGACACGAACATGAATAATCAAAAGTGCTAATTTTCAAGGCTTATATGCAAGTTATTGTCATAAAAAGTGTTTGGGGACCTGGGTCCTGCCCCAGGGGACATGGATCAATGCAAAAAAAAGTTTTAAAAACGGCCGTTTTTTCAGGAGCAGTGATTTTAATAATGCTTAAAGTCAAACAATAAAAGTGTAATATCCCTTTAAATTTCGTACCTGGGGGGTGTCTATAGTGTGCCTGTAAAGGGGCGCATGTTTCCTGTGTTTAGAACAGTCTGACAGCAAAATGACATTTTGAAGGAAAAAACTCATTTAAAACTACCCGCGGCTATTGCATTGCCGACAATACACATAGAAGTTCATTGATAAAAACGGCATGGGAATTCCCCAAAGGGGAACCCCGAACCAAAATTAAAAAAAAAAAATGACATGGGGGTCCCCCTAAATTCCATACCAGGCCCTTCAGGTCTGGTATGGATATTAAGGGGAACCCCGGCCAAAATTTAAAAAAAAAAATGACGTGGGGTTCCCCCTAAATTCCATACCAGACCCTTCAGGTCTGGTATGGATTTGAAGGGGAACCCCGCGCCAAAAAAAAAAAAAAAAACGGCGTGGGGTCCCCCCAAAAATCCATACCAGACCCTTATCCGAGCACGCAACCTGGCAGGCCGCAGGAAAAGAGGGGGGGACAAGAGTGCGGCCCCCCCTCCCTCCTGAACCGTACCAGGCCACATGCCCTCAACATTGGGAGGGTGCTTTGGGGTAGCCCCCCAAAACACCTTGTCCCCATGTTGATGAGGACAAGGGCCTCATCCCCACAACCCTGGCCGGTGGTTGTGGGGGTCTGCGGGCGGGGGGCTTATCGGAATCTGGAAGCCCCCTTTAACAAGGTGACCCCCAGATCCCGGCCCCCCCTGTGTGAAATGGTAAGGGGGTACATAAGTACCCCTACCATTTCACGAAAAAAGTGTCAAAAATGTTAAAAATGACAAGAGACAGTTTTTGACAATTCCTTTATTTAAATGCTTCTTCTTTCTTCTATCTTGCTTCATCTTCTGGTTCTTCTGGCTCTTCTGGTTCTTCTGGTTCTTCCTCCGGCGTTCTCGTCCAGCATCTCCTCCGCGGCGTCTTCTGTCTTCTTCTCCTCGGGCCGCTCCGCACCCATGGCATGGGGGGGAGGCTCCCGCTCTTCTCTTCTTCTCTTCTTTTCTTCTCTTCTTCTTCATTTTCTTCTCCGGGCCGCTCCGCAATCCATGCTGACATGGAGGGAGGCTCCCGCTGTGTGACGGCGCTCCTCGTCTGACAGTTCTTAAATAACGGGGGGGCGGGGCCACCCGGTGACCCCGCCCCCCTCTGACGCACGGTGACTTGACGGGACTTCCCTGTGGCATTCCCCGTGACGTCACAGGGAAGTCCCGTCAAGTCACCGTGCGTCAGAGGGGGGCGGGGTCACCGGGTGGCCCCGCCCCCCCCCGTTATTTAAGAACTGTCAGACGAGGAGCGCCGTCACACAGCGGGAGCCTCCCTCCATGTCAGCATGGATTGCGGAGCGGCCCGGAGAAGAAAATGAAGAAGAAGAGAAGAAGAGAAGAAAAGAAGAAAAGAAGAAAAGAAGAAGAGAAGAAGAGAAGAGCGGGAGCCTCCCCCCCATGCCATGGGTGCGGAGCGGCCCGAGGAGAAGAAGACAGAAGACGCCGCGGAGGAGATGCTGGACGAGAACGCCGGAGGAAGAACCAGAAGAACCAGAAGAGCCAGAAGAACCAGAAGATGAAGCAAGATAGAAGAAAGAAGAAGCATTTAAATAAAGGAATTGTCAAAAACTGTCTCTTGTCATTTTTAACATTTTTGACACTTTTTTCGTGAAATGGTAGGGGTACTTATGTACCCCCTTACCATTTCACACAGGGGGGGGGGGGGGATCTGGGGGTCACCTTGTTAAAGGGGGCTTCCAGATTCCGATAAGCCCCCCGCCCGCAGACCCCCACAACCACCGGCCAGGGTTGTGGGGATGAGGCCCTTGTCCTCATCAACATGGGGACAAGGTGTTTTGGGGGGCTACCCCAAAGCACCCTCCCAATGTTGAGGGCATGTGGCCTGGTACGGTTCAGGAGGGAGGGGGGGCCGCACTCTCGTCCCCCCCTCTTTTCCTGCGGCCTGCCAGGTTGCGTGCTCGGATAAGGGTCTGGTATGGATTTTTGGGGGGACCCCACGCCGTTTTTTTTTTTTTTTGGCGCGGGGTTCCCCTTAAAATCCATACCAGACCTGAAGGGTCTGGTATGGAATTTAGGGGGAACCCCACGTCATTTTTTTTTTTTTAATTTTGGCCGGGGTTCCCCTTAATATCCATACCAGACCTGAAGGGCCTGGTATGGAATTTAGGGGGACCCCCACGTCATTTTTTTTTTTTAATTTTGGTTCGGGGTTCCCCTTTGGGGAATTCCCATGCCGTTTTTATCAATGAACTTCTATGTGTATTGTCGGCAATGCAATAGCCGCGGGTAGTTTTAAATGAGTTTTTTCCTTCAAAATGTCATTTTGCTGTCAGACTGTTCTAAACACAGGAAACATGCGCCCCTTTACAGGCACACTATAGACACCCCCCAGGTACGAAATTTAAAGGGATATTACACTTTTATTGATTGACTTTAAGTATTATTAAAATCACTGCTCCTGAAAAAACGGCCGTTTTTAAAACTTTTTTTTGCATTGATCCATGTCCCCTGGGGCAGGACCCAGGTCCCCAAACACTTTTTATGACAATAACTTGCATATTAGCCTTTAAAATTAGCACTTTTGATTTCTCCCATAGACTTTTAAAGGGTGTTCCGCGGCATTCGAATTTGCCGCGAACACCCCAAATTGTTCGCTGTTCGGTGAACTTGCGAACAGCCAATGTTCGAGTCGAACATGAGTTCGACTCGAACTCGAAGCTCATCCCTAACCACTGCATAGAGATATTTAAGTATAAATTGCCTTTTTTTTAAAACTACATATCAACTAAATTATACACCACACTTTCTTTTTAAGGTTATTAACCAATTAATCAAAAAAACAATCGGCCAACTAATTGATTATGAAAAAAATCGTTAGTTGCAGCCCTAAAGGAGTGTGATAAAATAGGTCTGTTTGGCAGTGTGGATGCAGGAATAGTATTTTAGGAGGGCAGATTTATATTGTTTGAAGTCCTCTTGGAACTTAGTCTTATGCCACAGACACTCAAGAGCGCGGCTACGCTTTCTGAGACTACTGGTGTCGTCTGTTTGCCAGGGCTGTAGCAGTCAGGGCCTGATTCTGCGTGTAGTGAGGGGCAGTGGTGTAGCGTTGGTTGCCAGCACCCGGGGCGAGGCAAATAATCTGTGCCCCCCTAACCTGCGGACTTTTGGCACTCCCCGAGTCCCTTCAAATACAATAGTACTGATCTAGCTGATTCCTATACTGACCACTACACTAACCTGCTTGATTTCAACACTGACCAACCTGATTCCTTTACTGACCACTACACTGACCCACCATACTACACTAACTGACCCACCATACTACACTAACTGACCCACCATACTACACTAACTGACCCACCATACTACACTAACTACCCACCATACTAAACTAACTGACCCACCATACTACACTAACTGACCCACCATACTACACTAACTGACCCACCATACTACACTAACTGACCCACCATACTACACTAACTGACCCACCATACTACACTAACTACCCACCATACTAAACTAACTGACCCACCATACTACACTAACTGACCCACCATACTACACTAACTGACCCACCATACTACACTAACTGACCCACCATACTACACTAACTGACCCACCATACTACACTAACTACCCACCATACTAAACTAACTGACCCACCATACTACACTAACTGACCCACCATACTACACTAACTGACCCACCATACTACACTAACTACCCACCCTACTACACTAACTGACCCACCATACTACACTAACTGACCCACCATACTACACTAACTACCCACCATACTACACTAACTGACCCACCATACTACACTAACTGACCCACCATACTACACTAACTGACCCACCATACTACATTAACTGACCCACCATACTACACTAACTGACCCACCATACTACACTAACTGACCCACCATACTACACTAACTGACCCACCATACTACACTAACTGACCCACCATACTACACTAACTACCCACCATACTACACTAACTACCCACCATACTACACTAACTGACTTTCTCTCCCCCCCGGAGCCAGTAACACGAATCTCACGAGGGAGTCTCGCTCACCTTCGTGTCTGGCTGGCCTGCATCAGTCCAGAGGAGGAGAAGACAGCGGCGGCTCACATTGCTTCTCTCCCCCGTGCTCTAGCTGCCATATTCAGTGTCCGGTGCAGTGCACTGTGATTGGGAGTTATGGGGGTCATGTGCGGAGGCGGGACTTCAGGAGTGATCGAGGATAGGCCAGCTCTACGCCTCACATGACTCCCATACGCCCAATCACAGGGCGCCGGACACTGAACATGGCGGCCGGAGCCCGGGGACACAGGAATTTAAAATTAGGAGGAGGCAGCCAGTGACACATACTGGCGCCCCCCTAAATGTCGCGCCTGGGGCCACGGCACCCCCTGCACCCCCCACGCTATGCCACTGGTGAGGGGGGCAAGCTTGTCAAGGGAGAAAGACAGTGAGCTGTTGTAGACAAAAGTGGCTAGGTTGGGGCAGGACAAGGGTGAGATTTTGTCATAGAGGTGATCAGTAGCAGAGTAGAGAAAAGAAGGGTTAGGGTGGCGAAGGTTTCCACGGGAAACTGTTAGGTAGGGATGAGCTTGATGTTCGGGTCGAACATCGGGTGTTCACCCGTTTGCCGAAGAATGAACATTATGGGGGGTTCATGGCAAATTCAAGTGCCGCGGAACACCCCATAATGCACTGCGAGATCGCAGTGCATTGCTGTATGATGATTGGCCAAAGCATGCACCTGACCTGCATGCTTTGGCCAATCCCAGCGCCCTCTGCTAAGAGAGCCATAATTGGCCAAAGGCCTTTGGCCAATCATGGCTCAGGGGGACTAAGTCCACGCCCCACAATATATAAGGGTGCCTACACGGCGGCCCTGTGTAGTGTTGTTGGTGTGGACAGAGAGCTTGATTTAGATTAGGCAGGCAGGTTATTCAGTTAGTGGCAGTGTATATATGTATATATATATTAGGGTTGTCCCGATACCGATACTAGTATCGGTATCGGCACCGATACCGAGCATTTGCCCAAGTACTTGTACTCGGGCAAATGCTCCCGATGCTTCCGCCGATACCTAAACAGTCAGCGGTGATCGGCGTGTGGGGGAGTTACAAGCTTCCCCCCCGCGGCTTTCAGCGGCTTTCAGTGACATACAGCGGTGATCGGTGCTTGTAACTTCCCCACGCGATCACCGCTGACTGTCACCTCATCCTCCTCCATGCCCACTCCGTTCCTCTGTCCCCCTCTCCTTCTCTGTCCCCCTCCGTTCCGTTCCTCTGTCCCCCTCCGTTCCGTTCCTCTGTCCCCCTCTCCTTCTCTGTCCCCCTCCGTTCCGTTCCTCTGTCCCCCTCCGTTCCGTACCTCTGTCCCCCTCCATTCCATTCCTCTGTCCCCCTCCATTCCGTTCCTCTGTCCCCCTCTCCTTCTCTGTCCCCCTCCGTTCTGTTCCTCTGTCCCCCTCCGTTCCGTTCCTCTGTCCCCCTCCGTTCCGTTCCTCTGTCCCCCTCCGTTCCGTTCATCTGTCCCCCTCTCCTTCTCTGTCCCCCTCCGTTCCGTTCCTCCGTTCTGCTGTGTCTCTCCGCTGTCCCCTCCGTTCCGCCGTCCCCCTCCTCCTTCCTGTGTGAATGGAGAGAGTCAGCTGACTCTCTCCATTCACATAACTGAAACATTGTAATCTCCTGTGATTACGATGTGTCAGTTTATGAATGGAGAGGAGCCGTTGTCTTCTCTCCATTCATTCTCAGTGCAGCTGAGGCTGCAGAGAAAGAGACTGGGGAATCTCTATCCTCTGTCTCTTTCTCTGTCTCAAGGGGGAGATATCAGAGGTCTGTTAAGACCCCTGATATCTCACCAAAGCCCCCCAACAGGGCTGATTAAAAAAAAAAAAAAAACATATTGCAAAAATGAATAAAAAAATTATTATTGTAAAAAATAAAAATTTTAAATAAAAAAAAAAAACACACACACAGACACCGTTCACCCCCCCGAAAAAAAAAAAGCATTGTTAAAAAAAAAACTGTCACGTGACATTAAAAAAAAAGTATCGGTAATCGGTATGGGCGAGTACTTGAAAAAAAGTATCGGTACTTGTACTCGGTCCTAAAAAAGTGGTATCGGGACAACCCTAATATATATACATATATATAAAAAACCCAGAAGGGTAAAAGCTGCGCTCAGAAACCAAAAACAAAAAATGACAAAAGGAAATCACAAGCTGCCAGCACTCTAAAAGTCCAGTATCTAACTCCAAAGTATATAATAAACAGAAAAGTGCAGCGCTAAATATACAAACAGCATATAGGATCTTGGCAAGAGTGGGATCCTACCATGTGACTTTAACATAAATTAGTGAGCAAAAATGTCAAATATAAAAATCCGATATAAACGAACAGCTTATGTAGCAAATGCATGTGAAAAAACAGAAAAAGATCTGAAAAAAAGTCCAAACAGGAATATTCAATCCATAGGTAGATATAAAGCACCCATCCAAGAGAAATGTGAAGAAAAAAAACGCCAGTAGATGATCCACCATGAAGTGAGTATATAGATTCTGCTTACCGTACGGCAATGACTGCTATTACGGCAGTCTCGCCCAGCATAGGGATTAGGGTCTCCCAAAACTGAGGGTGCAATACAGGACCAGCAGTTTTAACAGTCGGTCGTTACCGGAAACATAAAACAAAATACTTCCATAGCGTAGGACGTCATCTGGGGATTGGCCAGGTGCACCTGGCCAATCCCCAGACAACGTCCTATCGTGACGAAACGCGTAGGGAGGAGCCTACGACGGTGACGTCATCACGTTCTTGGATGGGCTTACGAGTATAGGAAGTGATTTGCGGCACACGGAGACACCGCCGTTTTGTCTGATATCCCTTACGCTATATGTTCTCTACTATATTGTAAGTGTGATTCTTTTTTAATAAATCCCCTCTTTATCATACGGTTTTACACTATGGGAGTATTTTGTTTTATGTTTCCGGTAACGACCGACTGTTAAAGCTGCTGGTCCTGTATTGCACCCTCGGTTTTGGGAGACCCTAATCCCTATGCTGGGCGAGACTGCCGTAATAGCAGTCATCGCCGTACGGTAAGCAGAATCTATATACTCACTTCATGGTGGATCATCTACTGGCGTTTTTTTTCTTCACATTTCTCTTGGATGGGTGCTTTATATCTACCTATGGATTGAATATTCCTGTTTGGACTTTTTTTCAGATCTTTTTCTGTTTTTTCACATGCATTTGCTACATAAGCTGTTTGTTTATATCGAATTTTTATATTTGACATTTTTGCTCACTAATTTATGTTAAAGTCACATGGTAGGATCCCACTCTTGCCAAGATCCTATATGCTGTTTATATATTTAGCGCTGCACTTTTCTGTTTATTATGTATATATATATACAGTCAGTCTAGTATACACAGTGGGGACGGAAAGTATTCCGACCCCCTTAAATTTTTCACCCTTTGTTATATTGCAGCATTTGCTAAAGTCATTTAAGTTACATAGTTACATAGTAGGTGAGGTTGAAAAAAGACACAAGTCCATCAAGTCCAACCTATGTGTGTGATTATGTGTCAGTATTACATTACATATCCCTGTATGTTGCAGTCATTCAGGTGATTATCTAATAGTTTCTTGAAGCTATCAATGCTCCCCGCTGAGACCACCGCCTGTGGAAGGGAATTCCACATCCTTGCCGCTCTTACAGTAAAGAACCCTCTACATAGTTTAAGGTTAAACCTCTTTTCTTCTAATTGTAATGAGTGGCCACGAGTCTTATTAAACTCTCTTCTGCGAAAAAGTTTTATCCCTATTGTGGGGTCACCAGTACGGTATTTGTAAATTGAAATCATATCCCCTCTCAAGCGTCTCTTCTCCAGAGAGAATAAGTTCAGTGCTCACAACCTTTCCTCATAACTAAGATCCTCCAGACCCTTTATTAGCTTTGTTGCCCTTCTTTGTACTCGCTCCATTTCCAGTACATCCTTCCTGAGGACTGGTGCCCAGAACTGGACAGCATACTCCAGGTGCGGCCAGACCAGAGTCTTGTAGAGTGGGAGAATTATCGTTTTATCTCTTGCGTTGATCCCCCTTTTAATGCATGCCAATATTCTGTTTGCTTTATTAGCAGCAGCTTGGCATTGCATGCCATTGCTGAGCCTATCATCTACTAGGACCCCCAGGTCCTTTTCTATCCTAGATTCCCCCAGAGGTTCTCCCCCCAGTGTATAGATTGCATTCATATTTTTGCCACCCAAATGCATGACTTTACATTTTTCTACATTAAACCTCATTTGCCATGTAGTCGCCCACCCCATTAATTTGTTCAGGTCTTTTTGCAAGGTTTCCACATCCTGCAGAGAAGTTATTGCCCTGCTTAGCTTAGTATCGTCTGCAAATACAGAGATTGAACTGTTTATCCCATCCTCCAGGTCGTTTATAAACAATTTAAATAGGATTGGTCCCAGCACAGAACCCTGGGGGACCCCACTACGCACCCCTGACCATTCTGAGTACTCCCCATTTATCACCACCCTCTGAACTCGCCCTTGTAGCCAGTTTTCAATCCATGTACTCACCCTATGGATTAATTTTTTTTTCTCATTAATGTACACACAGCACCCCATATTGACAGAAAAACACAGAATTGTTGACATTTTTGCAGATTTATTAAAAAAGAAAACCTGAAATATCACATGGTCTTAAGTATTCAGACCCTTTGCTTAGTATTTAGTAGAAGCCCCCTTTTGATCTAATACAGCCATGAGTCTTTTTGGGAAAGATGCAACAAGTTTTTTACACCTGGATTTGGGGATCCTCTGCCATTCCTCCTTGCAGATCCTCTCCAGTTCTGTCAGGTTGGATGGTAAACGTTGGTGGACAGCCATTTTTAGGTCTCTCCAGAGATGCTCAATTGGTTTTAAGTCAGGGCTCTGGCTGGGCCATTCAAGAACAGTTTCTTGAAGCTGCAAAGTTGTTGTGAAGCCACTCCTTCGTTATTTTAGCTGTGTGCTTAGGGTCATTGTCTTGTTGGAAGGTAAACCTTTGGCCCAGTCTGAGGTCCTGAGCACTCTGGAGAAGGTTTTCGTCCAGGATATCCCTGTACTTGGCCGCATTCATCTTTCCCTCGATTGCAACCAGTCGTCCTGTACCTGCAGCTTAAAAACACCCCCACAGCATGATACTGCCACCATCATGCTTCACTGTTGGGACTGCATTGGACAGGTGATGAGCAGTGCCTGGTTTTCTCCACACATAACGCTTAGAATTAAGGCCAGAAAGTTCTATCTTGGTCTCATCAGACCAGAGAATCTTATTTCTCACCATTTTGGAGTCCTTCAGGTGTTTTTAGCAAACTCCATGCAGACTTTCATGTGTCATGTGTGCACTGAGGAGAGGCTTCCGTCGGGCCACTCTGCCATAAAGCCCTGACTGGTGGAGGGCTGCAGTGATGGTTGACTTTCTACAACTTTCTCCCATCACCCAACTGCATCTCTGGAGCTCAGCCACAGTGATCTTTGGGTTCTTCTTTACCTCTCTCACCAAGGCTCTTCTCCCCCGATAGCTCAATTTGGCCGGACGGCCAGCTCTAGTAAGGGTTCTGGTCATCCCAAATGTCTTCCATTTAAGGATTATGGAGGCCACTGTGCTCTTAGGAACCTTAAGTGCAGCAGAAATTTTTTTGTAAATTTGGCTAGATCTGTGCCTTGCCACAATTCTGTCTCTGAGCTCTTTAGGCAGTTCCTTTGACCTCATGATTCTTATTTGCTCTGAAATGCACTGTGAGCTGTAAGGTCTTATATAGACAGGTGTGTGGCTTTCCTAATCAAGTCCAATCAGTTTAATCAAACACAGCTGGACTCAAATGAAGGTGTAGAACCATCTCAAGGATGATCAGAAGAAATGGACAGCACCTGAGTTAAATATATGAGTGATGTCACAGCAAAGGGTCTGAATACTTAGGACCATGTGATATTTCAGTTTTTCTTTTTAAAAAATCTGCAAACATGTCAACAATTCTGTGTTTTTCTGTCAATATGGTGTGCTGTGTGTACATTAATGAGGAAAAAAATGAACTTAAATGATTTTAGCAAATGGCTGCAATGTAAAAAAGAGTGAAAAATTTAAGGGGGTCTGAATACTTTCCGTCCCCACTGTAGCCTATATCTACAGTGCATTCCATGGTGTACTGTTTCTACTACACTTCTGGTGGTGTACACAGTACACAATACAGTGCAGCCAAAGTGCAGTTGCTACTACCTTTCTGGTGATGTACACACTACACAATACAGTGCAACCGTAGTGCAGTTGCTACTACTTTTCTGGTGGTGTACACAATACAGTGCAGCCGTAGTGCAGTTGCTACTACTTTTCTGGTGGTGTATACAGTACACAATACAGTGCAGCCGTAGTGCAGTTGCTACTACTTTTCTGGTGCAGTAAACAATACAGTGCAGCAGTAGTGCAGTTGCTACTACTTTTCTGGTGGTGTACACAGTACACAATACAGTGCAGCCGTAGTACAGTTGCTACTACCTTTCTGGTGGTGTACACAGTACATAATACAGTGAAGCCATAATACAGCTGCTACTTATTTTTTTGGTGCAGTACACAATACAGTGCAACCATAGTGTAGTTGCTACTACTTTTCTGGTGGTGTACACAGTACAAAATACAGTGCAGCTGTAGTGCAGTTGCTACTACTTTTCTGGTGGTGAACACAGTACACAATTTAGTGCAGCCGTAGTGCAGTTGCTACTACTTTTTTGGTGGTGTACACAGTACACAATACAGTGCAGCCGTAGTGCAGTTGCTACTACCTTTCTGGTGGTGTACACACTACACAATACAGTGCAACCGTAGTGCAGTTGCTACTACTTTTCTGGTGGTGTACACAATACAGTGCAGCCGTAGTGCAGTTGCTACTACTTTTCTGGTGGTGTACACAGTACACAATACAGTGCAGCCATAGTACAGTTGCTACTACATTTCTGGTGGTGTACATGGTACACAATACAGTGCAGCCGTAGTGCAGTTGCTACAACTTTTATGGTGGTGTACACAGTACACAATACAGTGCAGCCGTAGTACAGTTGCTACTACCTTTCTGGTGGTGTACACAGTACATAATACAGTGCAGCCGTTGTGCAGTTGCTACTACTGTTCTAGTGGTGTAAACAGTACACAATACAGTGCAGCTGTAGTGCATTTGCTACCACTTTTCTGGTGGTGTACACGGTACACAATACAGTGCAGCCGTAGTGCAGTTGCTACTACTTTTCTGGTGGTGTACACAGTACACAATTTAGTGCAGCCGTAGTGCAGTTGCTACTACTTTTTTGGTGGTGTACACAGTACACAATACAGTACAGCCATAGTGCAGTTGCTACTACCTTTCTGGTGGTGTACACAGCACACAATACAGTGCAGTCGTAGTGCAGTTGCTACTACCTGTCCGGTAGGCCACCAAGGAGAGGCAGACGCTCACAGGCCACTAAAAGAGGGCAAGCAGCCTCTGTGTCTACAGTCAACAGTGCTGGTTGTGGACATGGTGCATCCTTTGCAGGTGGCTGTGGGGCACGCTTGTCTTTTTTGTTTCTGCTGCTGGCCGTGTTATTGAGCCAGAACATGCAGAAGAGTTGGTGGAGTGGATAACAAAGCCGTCCTCATCCTCCTCATCCTCTGCCACCCAGGCTCAGAGTAGTTTGCTTTCCTATGCAGCTGCCAAAGCGGCCTACTCCACCAGCTCCTTGTCCAGAGTCATTCCTTCCGTAGCCCCACCATCATGCACGGAGGAGTCTTCAGAGCTATTCGACCACAGTGTTGGGTACATGCTGCTGGAGGATGCGCAGCGATTTGAAAGCTCCGATGTTGGTTCCCAGGTTGAGGAAGGGAGTAACGTGAGCCTAGAGAGAGGGGGGCCCAAGAAGGACAAGAAACTGGCAGTCATGTTCCTCCAGCTGCAGCATACTGCCAAATTTGCTCCAGTGACGAGGAGGGAGGGGATGATGAGGTCACTGACTCTACTTGGGTGCCTGATAGAAGAGATGAGGAGGAGGAGGAGGTGGCACAACTCCGAGGCAGGATGTCCTCTAGGGGGCAGCTTAAAGGCAGCCACCCTACTGCATCACACCGCAGGTGCAGGGCACTGCTGACTCCTGCTGATTTTGAAAAGTTCCTTGGTGTGGGCCTTTTTTGACACGTGTGCAGCAGATCGCAGCATTGCTGTTTGCAACCTATGTCTGAAGAAGATCAAGCGTGGCCAGAACAGCAGCCGCTTGGGCACCACATGCTTGACCAGACATATGACGACCTCCCATGCAGTCCGTTGGCAACAACACTTGAAAGACCCACATCAAAGAAAAAGGCGGACTTCTCCTTGCTCCTCATCTGGGATCTCCAACCCCACTATACCTCCAGTCCTCTCAAAAACCTGCACTGAGAGGAATGAAGGTATAGCAATAGGCGTCCCAAGTACTTGCAGCCAATCTGCTATCAGTACACTTCTAACTGATTTTAGCAGGCAAATTTTCCTACCCCTGTTGCTAAACCATAAAAAGAAATTTGGTCCCAGCCATCCACATGCTCAGCGTCTGAATGCTAGCTTGGCCAAATTGCTAGCACTGCAACTGTTGCCTTTTCAGCTGGTAGACTCTGTCCCCTTTCGTGAATTTGTGGAATGTGCTGTACCTCAGTGGCAGGTTCCAAAACACCATTTCTTTTCACAGCAGGCCATTTCGGCTCTCTACAGGCATGTGGAAGGCAATGTTTTGGCCTCGTTGGACAGGGCGGTCAGCAGTAAGGTGCATATTACCACTGACTCATGGTCTAGCAGGCATGGGCGGGGACATTACCTTTCCTTCACGGTACACTGGGTAACTCTGCTGGCAGCTGGGAAGGATGCAGGACAAGGTTCAATATTGTTGGAGCTTGTTCCCGCCACCACGCCTCCAAAATGCTAGTGGTGATTCTGCCACAGCTCTCTCCTCCACCCCCTCCTCTTCTTCTTCCTCTATGGCCTCTTCTGCAGATTTGCCCTCTGCACCAGCTGTGCTCCGTAAGCGTTCAAGGACCTACGCAAGCACTCAGGCAAAAAGATGCCATGCAGTGCTTGGGTTGGTCTGCTTAGGGGACAGGAGCCACACTGGGGCAGAGATTCTGTCAGCTGTGCAGGGGCAGGCTCAGAGCTGGTTGCTGCCACGCCAGCCGGGAATGGTTGTATGCGACAAAGGCACCAACCTTCTCCCTGCCCTCTGACAGGGACAGTAGACCCATTTTTCATGTTTGGCACACGTCCTGAATTTGGTGGTGCATCGGTTCTTGAGCAGGTACCCATGCTTACAGGATCTCCTGAGGCAGGCCAGAAAAGTTCTGTGATCATTTCCACTGGTTATACAATGCCAGTGCTCAGCTGGCTGACATTCAAAGGGAATGCAACCTGCCCAACAACCGCCTCATTTGTGACATGCCCACTAGTTGGAACTCAACGTTGGCAATGCTGCAGCAGCTGCACACGCAGCAGAGGGCCATCATTGAGTACCTGTGTGAGTATGGCACCAGGACAGGGTCAGGGGAGCTTGGCTTCTTTTCACCACGCCAGTGGCTACTGATAAAGGATGCATGCACTGTCCTGTCACCATTTGAGGAGGCAACGAGGATGGTGAGCAGCGACAATGCATACATCAGTGATACTGTCCCTCTTGACTTCCTGTTGAAGCACACGCTTCATGGAATAATGGACAGGGCACTTGAGGCAGAACAGCAGGAGGAAGAGGAGGACTTCCTTACCTCTCAAGGTACCCTTTCCA
This sequence comes from Aquarana catesbeiana, assembly GCF_042186555.1. Classification (NCBI taxonomy): domain Eukaryota; kingdom Metazoa; phylum Chordata; class Amphibia; order Anura; family Ranidae; genus Aquarana; species Aquarana catesbeiana. The sequence goes on along the minus strand of NC_133331.1, from coordinate 286,089,071 downwards.
GATAGTATTCCTGCGGGCCCGCCAAACACACAGGAAGAAGAGTAGGAGGAGGATTGTGTCAGCATGGATGTGGAGGATAACACTCAGCACTAAGGATGAACTCCAGCGTGTTCGCACAGCCCACGTGCAGAGCCCGATGGGAAGTTGACACCGTGCTGCGCTAATCACAGGCAGTGAGACATTTCCCGATGTGCGGCTGCAGAGATTGGGAAATGTCTCACTGCCTGTGATTAGCACAGCGCAGTGCCGACTTCCTGGTGGCCTCTGCACGTGGGCAGTGTGAACATGCCGGAGCTCATCCTTACTCAGCAGGAGTCTTCAAGGGATGGTTTTCAGTCCCCAGAACCCCAAGGGGTTGTACGTGGCTTAGAGAAGGTTGTTACGGATCATGTGATCCTTTTTTTTTTTTAAAGATATTTTTTATTGATTTTTTGTTTCAATACAAACCAGTTGTACAAAAAGAAAAAGCACAACAACAAACTGTCACCAAATAAATCACAGTTAAACATTGGTATACCTTGTCAAGTATATTGTCTACATATGACGGGGGGAGAAAAAGGACCAAACAGCTGGCTGGTGGTAATTCGATCTGAGATTGATTACACAGTTTATATATAACTAGGTATTAACAAATATGAGTTATAGTAGTTCACAAATATATGGTGTTCATTCTGGCACGGCATGAGAATGGCATAGATCAAGCACACACTATATAGAGAGGGTCATGGGGCTAGCCAGCCACCTGTCCCATATTTTGTGGAACTTTTTTTTAGTTTCCTAAATTGAAAGGTAAGTTTATATAATGGTATGACATCATTAATTAGTTTTAGCCATAGGGATTTCAAAGGTGTTTGTATGCCTTTCCAGGATAGTAGTATAGACTTTCTAACATAAAAATAAAGGATACGTAATAGTCTCTTAGCCTGTTTGGGTATCTGTAGATCACCAAAGACCCCCAGTAAGCCATTCTTCGGGTAAATAATATTGGGGAGTCCTAGGGCTGAGGAAATGAAAGAACCCACCTCTTTCCAAAAGTCCTGAACCACCGGACAGGTCCAGAAGCAATGTAGGAAATCAGCATCTCCCCCACAGCCCCTAAAACATTCAGCATTGGGTTTCAACCCCATCTTACACAGCCTAGCTGGGGTAAGATGAGATTGGTGAAAAATCTTAATCTGTATGACCCGGTCTTTAGATGAGATAACAGTATTTTTGTATGTGTCACTAAATTCAGTCCAGTCTTCCTCCGTAAGTGAAATGTCCATGTCTGCCCATTTATTCTGTGCTTTGCTGAATCTGGGGTTAAAATCTGTCATTAGGGTAGCATAGTAAGCAGAGACAAGTTTATTAGGATCAGGTTGTCTTAGCAGTTTCTCTAATGGGGGCAAGTCTATGGGGTCGTTTAGGGAGCCAAACTGAGCACGGATAGCATGTCTAAGCTGGTAATAGTGGAATAGGTAGGAGATTGGTAAATTAAAATCAAGTCTTATGCCGCGTACACACGGTCGGACTTTCTGGCATACTTGGTCCGGCGGACCAGAGTGTGCCGGACAATCCGCCCGTGTGTAGGCTCCGGCGGACTTTTTCCCAAAAGCCCGCCAGACCAAGATTTGAAACATGTTTTAAATCTTTCCGTCGGACTCAGTTTCGGGCAGAAAGTCCGCTCGTCTGTGTGCTGGTCCGATGGAAAGCCCGCTCGTGTGTATGCTGGTCCGATGGACCAGATACGACGCGAGGGCAGGGTATTGCATTTCGCGTTTGCTGCAATAGGAAAAACAAATTTTCCTATTGCGGCGAGCGCGGGTCATGCCAGGCCCTTGGGTCTGGTATGGATTATAAAGGGAAACCCCTACGCCGAAAAAACAGTGTGGGGGTCCCCCCTAAAATCCATACCAGACCCCGATCCGAGCACGCAGCCCGGCTGGTCAGGAAAGGGGGTGGGGATGAGCGAGCGCCCCCCCTCCTGAACCGTACCAGGCCGCATGCCCTCAACATGGGGGGTGGGTGCTTTGGGGGAGGGGGCACCCTGCGGCCCCCCCACCCCAAAGCACCTTGTCCCCATGTTGATGAGGACAAGGGCCTCTTCCCGACAACCCTGGCCGTTGGTTGTCGGGGTCTGCGGGCGGGGGGCTTATCGGAATCTGGGAGCCCCCTTTGATAAGGGGGCCCCCAGATCCCAGCCCCCCACCCTATGTGAATGAGTATGGGGTACATGGTACCCCTACCCATTCACCTAGGGAAAAAGTGTAAATAATAAAACACTACACAGGTTTTTAAAATATTTTATTAAACAGCTCCGGGGGGATCTTCCTCTGGCTTTGGGGGTCTTCTTCCGGCTTCGGGCGTCCCTCCGGTTCATCTTCTCCCGGCGTCCGGTTGGTTCTTCTCCGCTCTCTTCTCCCGGTGTTCCAATTCTTCGGCCGGCTCCTCCGCTGTCTTCAGGTAGCTCTCTTGCCAGCGGAGGTCCGGACTTCTGGGCTTCTTGGCTTCTGGGCTTCTGGTCTTCTCTTCTCCAGATGTTGACACGACGCTCTCTCCGGCTGGACTGCTCTCCGAGGGCTGCGTTGTGACTTATATAGGCGGAGACCCCACCCCCTTTTGATGTCACAGTCCCTGGGCATGCTGGGACTGTGACGTTTTAGGGGGCGTGGTCAACATCACCCAGTGACCACGCCATGGCGTAGGGGCTTCCCTTTATAATCCATACCAGACCTAAGGGCCTGGTATGACCCGCGACGGGGCTCGCAAGCTGTCAATCTCGCCGATAAAAGCGGCAAGATTGACATCCTTTGCTAGTTCAGTCGCACCTGAGTAACGTTCAAAATGAACGAACTTGTCCGTGTGTGGGCAAGTCCGTTCATTCTGAAAGTCCGCCGGAACTCCGGCGAAAGTCCGTCGGAAAGACGGGCGGACTTAGCCCGCCGCAAAGTCCGGTCGTGTGTGGGCAAGTCCCTCCGTTTTAAAGTCCGGCGCACCTGGCGGACAAAGTCCATCAGAAAGTGTGCCGGACCAAGTAGGATAGAAAGTCCGACCGTGTGTACGCGGCATTAGCTGTTGAAAGGTTTTAAATCCCTGGTCATTGTATAGATGGCATAAATACTTTACCCCTTTGGAGTACCAATGTTTAGCGTCGGGTAAGGAGTTAAGTTCCTGTAAAGTGGGGTTAAACCACAGAGGGTTGTTCGGGGATGCCGATCAAGCATGTCGAGAAATTTTTTTAACTATGTGTTGGAAGATTGAAAGTGTAGTTGCCAGCATGGAGGTACCTGGTCTATTTGGGACTTTGCCTCTATAAATGATATTATGGAGAGTTTCCATGGAAGTCGCGATGGCACCCTCAGTAGTGGTACATGCATTTGCCAGGGCTGGGTATAACCAGTCATGTATATGCACCAGTTGAGACGCCAAATAATACAGAAAGAAATTTGGAAATGCCAAGCCGGCCATGCAAGAGGGCAGCCTTAGTGTCTCAAGAGCCACTCTGGGGGATCCCCCCTTCCACAGGAACGTCACACATATTGTGTCAATACGTTTAAAAATAGATTTAGGGATTGCACATGGGGAATTAGCCATAACATATAGCAATTTTGGGAGATACACCATTTTGAGGAGATTTGCTCTTCCCATAAGGTCAAGGAGCAGATCCATCCATTGTTTAGTTCGCTCCTGTAAGCGATTCAATATGGGATCTAAATTATTAGTGATGTAAGTGGATAGGGGCGATTGTACTAGGACTCCAAGGTATCGAAAGGAGGACACCACCTGTATTCTAGAATCCGGATGAATCTGGGGAATCGCTGCTGTATCCAATGGGAAAAGATTTGTCCCAATTCACCCAGAAACTGGAGAAATCTCTGAATATTTTAATTTCAGCTAGCAAAGACTGGAGTGACCCGCCAGTATCCGCTAGGTATACCAATGTGTCGTCTGCATAGAGCGAAATTCGCTCTTCTATAGTGGCAATAGGAAGTCCTTTAATAGATGAAGATGAGCGAATACGTGCCGCTAGGGGCTCCATGGCTAGGGCGAATAGGAGTGGGGACAGCGGGCACCCTTGCCTTGTACCTCTTGTAATGGGAAATGTCTCTGTAACCGAGGAGTTAACTCGAACCTTGGCCTGGGGGGAAGTATAAAGGAGTCTTATCCATGCCACTACACGCGGGCCAAAACCATACAACTGCAACACCCGAAAAAGATACGGCCATTCCACACTGTCAAATGCTTTGCAAGTATCTAAGGATACTATGGCCCGCGTTGGGGGGCAATCATGTGGATATTGCAAATTGTGAAATAATCTACGAATATTCATTCTAGTGGATCTTCCTGGTATAAAGCCCCCCTGGTCACTGTTAACCAGAATGGTGACCACGTTATTTAAACGATTTGCAAGCACTTTAGCCAGTATCTTAACGTCCACATTGATAAGGGATATTGGTCGGTACGATTCACATTTAAGCGGATCCTTCCTAGGTTTCAGCAGAAGTATGATCAAGGCCTCATGCATAGTGGGGGGCAGAACCCCAGCATCTAAAGCTTTATTATATGTACGCAATAAACGTGGGCATAGTAATTCCCTAAACTGTTTATACCATTCAGTGGGGTAACCATCTAACCCGGGGGTCTTATGGGCTGGCATTTGTGAGATGGCTGCAGCATCTCTTCCACCGTTATGGGCGCCTCCAACTCATCCCTCCTCTCAGAAGACAAGGAGGGGAGGGATATGTCAGCGAGGTATGCATCCAGCTGGGTTTCAGAGTATTCAGCCCTGGATGTATAAAGGTCTTTGTAAAAGTTAAGAAAAGCCTCCATAATATCTCCAGGAACATCACTAATTTGGCCCTGTATGGTTTGAATACGTGGAATGGATACTGGAGGTCGGTCTGGTCACGTGAGATATGCCAGGAGACGCCCAGCTTTGTTACCGTGTTCAAATGCTTTCTGTGTAGTATGTAATAATCTTTTTTGTGTAAGATCTAGTAAACGAATCTCATATTCTCTACGCCTCTGTAACCATACCTCTCTCTTATCAGGGTAGGGGTCAGTGGCATAGCTAGACTCTGCCTGTACCATAGCGGTCTCTAGCTCTGCAGTAAGCTGTTAGTTGTTTTTCCTCCAAACCCCGGTGATGGACATAAATGTACCCCTCAGTGTGGCCTTAAAGGCTTCCCATTCTGTAGAGGGGTCTGCCGTTCCCACATTGTCTCTCCAGTATTCCACAATACCCCTCCTGCAGGTCACTTGCACCATCTCATCCTCCAGCCAATAAGAATTTAGTCGCCAAATGGTCTGACCTGAGCCTGGAAGGATGTCCAGGTCCACAGAGAGAGGAGCGTGATCTGAAACCCCTCTGGGCAAATATGTAACCGCAGAGACAAGGGGGAGATATTTTTCTGTAGGGGCGAAGGCCATATCGATCCTAGACATGGTGTGAAAAGAGTCTGAATGACATGAAAATTGTTTATCGTCAGGGTGTTTCCACCGCCAAAGTTCTGTAAGATCATGGACCTGTACCCAATCTAGAAGGGAGGGAAAGGATCTACCTCCACCTCCCAATCGGTCCATGGCTGGATCTAGTACTGCATTAAAATCTCCTATGTAGAGTAAAGGTCCTGGGGGTCTATTCAGCAAATAGAGTGACAGTTTAGATAGCATTTCCACTGAAAATGGGGGAGGAATGTAAACGTTTACCAGAGTGAGTGTCACAGTATAAATTTGTAAGGAGAGTATAACAAATCTCCCATTTGGGTCTGTCTTAATTTGTATAATTTCAGCTGGAAGGGATTTGGCTAATAGAATAGAAACCCCCCCAAGAGTAATTTGTATGGGTGGCATGGTAACATTGAGCCAGCCATGGACGCCTGAGGGCCCTCACCCTATCATCAGTCAGGTGAGTCTCCTGGAGACAAATGATGTGGGGACTGTGTTTTTTGAGGACTGAAAAGACCAGAGACCTTTTTTGAGGTGCATTCATGCCTCTAGTGTTCCATGACACTATTTTCAGTGACCTGGGCATTTAAAGCAGATTCTATACCATAATCACATAGATATGTAAATACTTTCATCCTCAATACCTCACATGCCGTGCCAGTCCACCCCCACTCAATCACATCTATATTGCATTGTAAATAACTTTTACAGAAATATACACTATTAATCAGTAAGGCAGAGAATACCACTAAGCTACTTTGAGCAGCGATTAAAAAAGAAAAAAATTTTTTTTGAAAAAAAGAAAAAACAGAAAAAGAAAAAGAAGGGAAAAAAAATGAACCCAAACAGAACATTTCCTGAAAACCTGTGCCCCCCACCCCGCTCTGCCTTCCCCAACTTAGCGAGCCTTGGATCCCTGAACCTGGTGAGATCCCTCCTACCCCTTAAGCAAAAAAAAGGGAACATGTTCGAGGGATGAACTATTCCGTGGCCACGCCACTAACTGGTGAGGGGGTACTGTGGAGACCGGTGTGGCTCCCAACCGAAGAGAAAAAAAAAGGGAATTGTGTGTGTCCCGGTCCAGGATGTTCATCTCTGTAGAAAAATTAAAAGTAGGCCATTCAAGGGAAAAATAAAAAATCATATATAGGGAGAAAATCAAATGTTATCTTGGGACTTATAGTGCAAGTATTAAAGGTAGACAACCATCCCATATGAGTTAGGCACGTTGTGGATAAGGGATCATGGTGCTGCTACAAGACGGAGAGCATCAGGGAGTCAATGGACTTGCTGTCTGTTATTTCTTCTTCTGTCAGCGGGTCCGTAGCGATCATTCAGCCAGGCCATGGCTTCTTTAGGACTGGTGTAGAATTGAGCTTTACCATCATGGATGATACGGAGTTTGGCAGGAAAAAGCATGGCGTATTTCAGTCCTTCTTCGCGTAGCCGATTCTTCACTGCTGAGAAGGAGATACGCTGGCGTTGAATTTCAGCCGAAAAGTCTGGATAAATTGAAATATTATTGCCGTTGTATTTAAGCGGACCTTTTTCTCTTGCAATGCGCAGGATAGCCACCTTGTCTTGGAAGTTGAGAATGCGTGCTATTAGGGAACGTGGAGGTGCCCCTTCCAGGGGGGGGGCGTGGAGGGGTACGGTGTGCCCTTTCAATCACATAGGAGAATGAGGGTGCATCAGTGCCAAAAATGTCCCTTAACCATGAGTAAAGGAATTTTTTAGGGTGTGTGCCCTCTGCACGCTCAGGAAATCCTACAAAGCGAAGGTTGTTCCATCTGGAACGATTTTCCAAATCATCAACTTTAGCGCGGAGGGCCGCCATTTCCCCAGTATGATTGCGCACTTTAACAGAAAGGGGATGTACATTATCTTCTATAAAACTAATGCGTTCTTCCATGTCCCCAGCCCTGTCACAAAGGTTTTGGACATCTTTTTTCAGGAGAGAAAAGTCCATCCTTATAGAGGCTATCTGGGACGTAAGTGAGGCTTTGCAATCCTGTATTGCTAGCATAATGGAGGCTAAGGTTGGTTCAGCAGAGGGAGAAGCTTCCTCTGGGTCATTATCAGCAAAATGTTGAGAGTCCTGTGCTGAGTAGAGAGTTGCTGGGGGTCTATTTGTGACTGAAAGATAGCTGGAGTAGAAGCACTCACCCCACTAGCAGAGCTCCGGTCAGCAGGAGGGCCTGTCTGCAGCGTGTCTGTCTGAGGAGTCTGTGTCCCGGCGCCATCTTGCCTCTGAAAGCCCGCCAGCCGGTCCGACGTGGATGTGGCCCAAGCCGGACCGTATTTCACCATATTTGCCAGCCTGTCGGGTGCCCACAGCCGTGCAAACTTACGCTGCATGGCCTCCCTGATTCTGAAAAGCCTGCAAAAGGACCCTAGGATTCATGGTATCAAGGAGAGGGATCATTACTGGCTGGCAACCCTTCTTGATCCACGTACAAGGGTAAGGTTGCAGAACTCATCCTGCCTTTGCAGAGGGAGCAGAGGATGAAATATCTTCAGGAGGCCTTGAAGAAAGGTTTGTGCAATGCGTTTCCAGACCCTGGGAGGTTACAATTTCCTGGTGCTGGACAACGTGTTGCTAAGGCTTCGTTCAGTCAGAGGAAGAGCGGTGGAGATAGTGGCCGTCTGACCGATGCCTTTAGACAATTTTTCAGTGCTCAGCACCAAGGTCTGATCGGGTAAAGAAACCATCGCCAGCGTCTGCATTACATGGTGCAGGAATATCTAGGGGCAAGAGCAGACTTGGAGACCTTTCCAACAGCCCATCCACTGGGTTACTGGATCTTGAGGATGGATCACTAGCCAGAACTTGCTCAATATGCAATTGAGCTACTGGCCTGTCCTGCATCCAGCATTCTTTCTGAACACAAATTCAGTGGTGCTGGAGGGTTTGTAATGGATCATAGAGTGCGCCTGTCCACAGACTCCATTGATAGGCTCACATTCATAAAAATGAATCAGTCTTGTTTCAGCAGCTATCAAGCACCTGATGCTGATGTAACTGATTTAGTTTTTTATGGATGTGGAATCCCTTGAAGACTGCCTATGCTGAGTGACCTATTCCTCCTCAATCTTGATGATGCTAGCTTCCAACAATATTTTTGGTTTAGGGCACCACCACCACTGCCTAAGGCCCAATTTTTCTGTCCCTGTTTAACAGATGCATGTAATTACAATTTTTGATCTAATATTTCACAGCAGGGCCTGTTTCTGCGCCCCAACAAGAGTATCTGTGAGGGGTTACAGTGTTGTGGCACCACCACCACCAAAGACCCAATTTTTCTGCCCCTGTTTAACAGGTGCATGTAATTACAATTTTTGATCGAATATTTCACAGCAGGGCCCGTTCCTGCGCCCACCAGAGTAACTGTGAGGGCTTACAGTGTTGTGGCAACATCACCACCAAAGGTTAAATTTTTCTGCCTCTGTTTAGCAGGGGCGTGTAATTACAATTCTTGATCTAATATTTAACAGCAGGGCCCAGCCCTGCAACCACCAAGAGTAACTGTGAGGGCTTACAGTGTTGTGGCACCACAACCACCAAAGGCCCAATTTTTATGCGCCTTTTTAACAGGGGCATGTACTTACAATTTTTGATCTAATATTTCACAGGAGGGCCCATTCCTGCGCCCACCAAGAGTAACTGTGAGGGCTTACAGTGTTGTGGCACCACCACCAAAGGCCCAATTTTTCTGCCCCCTGTTTAACAGGGGCACGTAATTACAATTTTTGATATAGTATTTCACAGCAGGGTCCGTTCCTGCGCTCAGCAAGAGTAACTGTGAGGGCTTACAGTGTTCTGGTACCACCAACACCTAAGGCCCAATTTTCTGCAGAGTATATAGGGCAGGCCGTATAGTATATATACTTCAGTTTAGAGTATATAGTGCCTGGAGGCCCCCCAGGCAATTTTTTTTTATTTGGGTGCGGGGGTTCCCCTTAATATCCATAACAGACCCAAAGGGCCTGGTAATGGCCTGGGGGGAACCTGTGTCATTTTTCTCAATGATTTTTATGTATATTGCCGGGACCCAACAATACATTACAGCTGCAAGCAGTTTTAAATGACTTGTTTTCCTTTAGAAATGTCATTTTGCTGTGGTATTGTTCTAAACACGAAAAAACTGTGCTACTTTACAGGCATACTATAGACACCCCCCAGGCACAATATTTAAAGGAATATTTCATTGTTATTGTTTCACTTTAAGCATTAATAAAATCACTGCCCCTGAAAAAACGTCCGTTTTTAAAACTTTTTTTGCATTGATACCCAGGTCCCCAAACACTTTTTATGGTGTACACCTTTTACACAGGACGGATTCCCTCAGTGGAGCCTGCCAGCTCAGCAGGAGATCGCTCCGTTGATCTCCGCTGAGCCGGCAGATGACAGGTCCGTCTCCGCTCACTGAGCAGGGAGGGACCTGTCAGAGCCCCACTGATTTCTATGGGGAGACCAGAAGAGAACAGACAGCATGTCTGTTTTCATCAGATCTCATCCAATCCGCCAAGACGGATGGCGAACACCATACGTCTGTTTTGAGCGGACTGGATGGCAAACTCTATAACAACACATGGAGGGGGGAGGAAGTCACAGTTTGGCCTTCAAGCTCAGTTCAGTGTTGGCCTATGTGGCCATTCACATTGGGCGTTTAGATCCATATTTTAAGAGCAGCGTTTAGAGCAAGGGTCTCAAACTGGCGGCCCTCCAGCTGTTGCAAAACTACAATTCCCATGAGGCATTGCAAGGTTGACAGTTACAAGCATGACTCCCACAGGCAGAAGCATGATGGGACTTGTAGTTTTGCAACAGCTGGAGGGCCGCCAGTTTGAGACCCCTGGTTTAGAGGCATAAAGAAAGCCCCAAAGCTGCATTTGGAGAGGAGATCATCAGCGTAATTTACGCATGAACATGCCAAATGCCCCGTACACATGGTCGGATTTTCCGATGGAAAATGTCTGATCGGAGCGTGTTGTTGGAAATTCCGACCGTGTGTGGGCTCCATCGGACATTTTCCATCGGATTTTCTGACACACAAAGTTTGAGAGCAGGCTATAAAATTTTCCGACAACAAAATCCGTTATAGTCCCGACGTATGTGTTTTACGTCACCGCGTTCAGAACGATTGGATTTTCCGACAACTTTGTGTGACCGTGTGTATGCAGGGCAAGTTTGAGCCAACATCCGTCGGAAAAAATCCTAGGATTTTGTTGTCGGAATGTCCTAACAAAGTCCGACCGTGTGTACGGGGCATAAGAGTGTTTAAATGCGTTTTAATGAACGTATATTTATTCTAGTGAGTAGAATACATAAATATTCTAGCCAATAGAAGGATTTAATGCTCAAATTTTTCTAAACGGCGTACACCTGTAAACGCCAATAAACCCGCATACACGTAAGTGAAAATGTAAGATTAAAGGGCATTTTTTTCTGCCAACTTCTGCCAGAATATGTTCAGTGCATAAATTCATATGCCTGTGTGCATGAAGCTTTTTGCTGGTAAATTGCCAGGAAATGACAGCACCCGGTTGTCTCATTCTGTTAGTAAACACAGTGACTGGTCAGTGCCTTCATCTATATTAGACCCTTATCCTAGATGAGGGTCTGATATAGATGGTATAGATGGTAATAGGAGACCCCATGCTAAAAAAGAAAAACAAAAAAGGTTCCCTGTAAAAATACATAAAAATACATACCAGACCTTTATCTTTGTCCGATGTTGATGTCAAGGTGGACCCCAGAAAAAAAATTATTAGAAATAAAATTTTAGAAATGGTCACTGCCAGCCCCTCTATTATAGCCAGGCATACCACACTTTATAAGTATTTTATTAAAATTAGGCATGTAAATACTGTTTTAGAGCTATCTTCAGGCCGGTCACGTGAATCATGGCCGGTCTCCAGGGCTACTGCAGGAGAGACTGAGTGCCTATGTGGCCTCCCCGGCTGACATCGTGAATCATGTAACCGGCCTGAAGATAGCTCCAAAAAGTTATTTACATGCCTCATTTTAATAAAACACTTATACAGGTGTGGTATGCCTGGCTATAATAGAGGGGCTGCCAGTGATTTACACTTTTGGGTTAACAACCACTTTAAGGAGGAGCCCCATGCAAAAAAATAAGTAAAAAAGCAACAGGTACCCTCCAAAGCATGCAGCCTGGCTGTCCAGGAAAAGGGGTAAAACAAACATGCAGTCCCCCTCCTGAACCATGCCAGGCCCCATGCTAACAGCATGGGTGGGTACCTTGCCAGGGAGGACCCTCTGAAAGGCATCTCGACTACTGTTGATGAGTACAAAGGCCTATTCCCAACAACCATGGTCTGTGGTTGTACCCCACTTTAAAAATAATGGGGTCCCAGATACTTGCCCCACCTCCTATGTGAATGAGTATGGAGTATATAGTACTCCTTGGCTGAGGTGAAGACATCATGATCTCCACCTCAGCCAGTTAATTTAAAGAATACCAAAAGAGACAAGAAACCTCAGAAAGGAAGCCATACATTGGGCATGTTAGGAAAAGACCAATTTCCCCCTAGAATTCATTGATTCCATTGTAGGTAAATGTGTTGTCATTATTGTCAGACTGTTTGATATTTGTGTTTCTTCTAGGTGATATAAGCTCCGGTCTTCTCCTGCCCTGGTGTAATGGGGGCCTCATCCTCACAAGAAATAATTAAAGAGATAAAGATGGCGCTGCCCTCTAAATAACTAAATAATAAACTAAGGTCTAAGTGGGGCCAAGATATATGGAAATTGTATCACTGCTATTAATGTACAGAATAAACAATCTGTATATCAAGACAATTAAGATATTGAACCTGTAATACAAGTGTGATACCGGGAATGCAAAACCGGTGTATGAAAATTAAGAACAACAAAGAAAATTTTTTAAAAAAATATTATAAAAAATACACCAATAGTGCAAAAATATTGGGACAAAATGGCGTCTCCCTCGCTGAAAAATTTTTTGAAAGTGTGAAAAATATGTAAAAAATATTATCAGTGCTATGTTAATGGAGCTCCCATAAAACTAAGTGATACAAAATATAAGTGAAAAAAATCCTCAAAATTATTGTGACATAGAGCCCTATGGTGAATTCAAAGTGACGAGCTCCTTAGTATGTGTCTTATACTATATATTCTCCATGCGTACCCAGCATAAAAAACACAATCCCAGATTTCTTATTAACAAAATATGAAAATCAAATATTATAGAAATAAAAGCTGGTGTAAATAAATTTCTAACGAATAAGTGATTAATTCTGTGCAAACAATAATAAAATAAGTTCAATATTTTTCACTCCTTGGGAATTGCTATCCGTGACTTCTGTGCTTGTAGTTCAGAATGGTGACTTGAGGTGCTCTGCCCCCCAGTGCTCCCCCACTCACCAGAGTTGATCACCCCTACAGGGGTACCGAGCGATAAAGTGGGTGCTCTTGGGGTAGTTGTTGTTGTTCTCTCCTCTTGAATTGCTGTTACTTGATTCAATGCGATCCTTGATAAGTAATCCTGGTTAAGCAGTGTGCTTCAGCCTGACATAATCACTCCATGCCTCCTTAGCTGTAAAACTCTCCGGAATACCCAGAACCAGGAGAAAAACAAAGAGGCTGCCTTCGTGAAGTATGTCAAATAAGTTTTATTAGATAAACTTTAATCCAGTCCAATACTGATGGTAGATGATAAAAAACTAAGCAGAAAATTAAACCGGAACCGCTGTATGCAAGGATAGGACCAAACACAAGCTGTATGCGTGCGTTCCACCTTGCGTTCCAGCATCCACTTCCTGATCTGACGTGTGAGCGTGACTCCGCCTTACGCGTTTCGTCATCGGACGTTTTCAAAAGCGGTGACAACGCTCACGCCTCACACTCTAATGTAGTCCTACGGCAAACAACAGCCCTCCCACAATTATGGTAATATCGCTCGGGGGGTAGGGACATGTTGAAGCCGAGGGAAACCCACATTACACCACATACATATGCTAAAAATACGATCTGTACTCTGCAATAGTAATTAAAAGTAAACTTTGTACAGGTCATAAAAAATAGATGCAATGTAAATCATACCAGGTTGAGAGCTTATAGGCATGGGATAATAAGTGTCTATTGGTTACTGGAATGTACAATTATAAGAAGAAATTTATTAACATAATATAATTTAATAAAATGAAAATAGAATTAAAATTAAAATAAAAGTAAAGGTCAGAATATAAATAAAATCCCCAAATAACATATGATATGGTGCACTCACTTAAGCTACCCATAATAGGCACTTGCTATGTTGCTATTATTTATGAGCCATATAATTAATATTTAAAATATATGTAATCTATACTCTGGCCAGTTTAACAGAATTTATATGTGTGTTGATAGATATTAATATTTAATGTTTTAAAATCTTTAAAAATATTTTAGTAAAAATATCTTAATAAAAAAAAAAAATTTTTTTAATAAAAAAAAAAAAAAAAATTTTTTTATTTATTTATTTATTATATCTTGTTAAAATTATTGTCTTACTAAAATAGTGAACCTAACAGGTACTTATTACCCACCAAAAAATAGAAGGCAAGTGTAAATAGATGGATGAACCGACTCAGGTTAAATTATCAACTCCAGGTACTTAAATAGAAGACAGATATAAAGAAATGGATGAACCGACTCAAGATATATTATCAACTGTAGGTATTTGGGGGCTATAAGGTTCTGTATCTACAGATGTTTACATGTAAAAGAAGGGCGGAGCTTCATAAGTGTATATAACAAGTATTCACTCATGTTATAGCCCCCCCCCAAACCCTCAAGCATCTATGGGTTTTGCCTCAATATGATATTATTGGTAGATGTGTCCTATAATAAATTAAAACTAAATGCCTCAGGTGTGGACATTGAGACATACGGACAGGTAGGTCTAAGGACTTGAAGTTAGAGGCCTGGGGGAATAGTACGCTCTTATCTATGGATCAACCCCTTATTTACGTATCGAGTAACTACGGATACTGTTCTAATATTAAATATGAAAGGGGAGGGATATACATGGGTTATGTTCATCTGTACTTGTTTATAATTGTTTAGGGGTTAGCTATATAACAGTTCAGATCTATGTCCAAGTTGAGACCTTTTGGAGCAAGAGAACCCAGGCGATATATCCAACTTGTTTCATTCCTAGAAATTGCAGTTACTCTATTGCCACCACGCCAATGTTCCTCCACTGAGTCAATGCCATAAAAAATGAGCCCACTTGGGTCCCTATGGTGGACCTCATCAAAGTGTCTGGATAAACTATGGTTGGGGAACCCTTTCCTAATATTTTTAATGTGTTCCCGTATCCGGACAAACAGTTGACGTGTGGTTCTTCCCACATATTGCAAGTGGCAGGGACATTCCACAACATATGTAACATATGTGCTTCTGCACGTAATCAGTTGGTTAATTCGATATTCTTTGTGGTCACTACATGATTTAAATGTATTCTTCCGTCTTGGTTGTATCTTGGCTACTTTACAGGGTAGGCATCTCTGGCACCTAAAGAATCCTTTCAGTTCTGGACATATTTTAATAGATTTTGGGGGGTCTATGACATTTTTGACTAGGTGGTCCCTTAGATTGGGTGCCTTTCTATATACAAATTTAGGTTTGGACGGCAACAGTTTTGACAGGGTGAGATCTTCCTTGAGTATAGGCCAGTATTTTTTTATTATTTTTTCAAAATCTCTGAACTGGCTGTTGAACCCTGTGATAAACGCTATATCCGGTCTCTTATCATTAGTTTTGTTCTTGTTGCGGAGGAGGGGAGATCTATCTGCCGCCATAATATCTGCTTTTAATTTCAGGAGTTTTTCTTTGTCATATCCTTTTTCCTGGAATTTTTCAATTAGGATATTAGCCTGTGTGTTGTAATCTTCAGATTTATCACAATTTCTTCGTATGCGCAAGAGCTGGCTTCTTGGAACATTGGTCTTCCATCTTGGGTGGTGACAACTGACAATGGGAATATACCCATTGCGGTCAGTAGGTTTAAAGAAAGTCCGTGTTGATAACTTGTCTCCTGTTTTAAAAATTTCTAGATCAAGGTAGTCAATTTTATCAGGACTCCATTTCCCAGTGAACGTAATACCATATTTGTTGTTGTTTAGATTGTCAAGAAATTTTGTAAGACTCTCTGTTGTTCCGTTCCATAAGATGAACAGGTCATCTATATACCTCTTGTACATCCTAATCTGGGGTATGTTTTTACTAAAAATATATTGTTCCTCCCATAAGTCCATGAATAAATTAGCTACGCTAGGAGCATACCGCGCTCCCATTGCAACTCCCTTTGTTTGTACGTAGTATTTTCTATCATGCCAAAAATAGTTGCATGCCATGGCCATTTTAAGGCCCTCAAGAATGTACCCGATCTGTTCCTGTTTCATCCTTGTATTTCTGTGTAGGGCTCTTTCCACACCCTTCAGGCCATCCTTCTGTTCAATACTCGTATATAAAGAGTTCACATCCACTGCCACCATCAACCAATGTTCTGCTCCCTTTATCTCTTGTAATTCTTGGATCAGTTGCATACTGTCCCGCAGATATGATTTCCCTTCTTTGACTAGAGGTTTAAGAAATGTGTCTAGGTACTCTCCCAGTCTAGAGAAAATAGAATTAATCCCACTAATTATGGGTCTTCCTGGTGGTTTTTCTAGCCGTTTATGAATTTTAGGTGTATGATATATTACTGGTGTCCTGGTTGAGTTAGATATTAAATATTCCGCTTCTTTGCTGTTTAGGATGCCCTTATCTCTCCCTTTATCCACATAGGTTTTGAGCTTCCTTTCATATTTTTTCTTCGGGTTCGCTTTGAGTATTTTATAAGTATTTTCTGTACTCAAAAGGTTATTCATCTCATCCAGGTAGTCCTTCTTATTTAGGATGACCAGTCCTCCCCCTTTATCTGCAGGCCTAATCACAACCTCATGTTTTTTTCCTATATTTTTGATGGTTTTCCATATATTATTAGGTCTTTTCTTGTTGGTATTTCCCATTAATTTGAGGTCTCCTTCAACCATTTTTTTAAAAGCATTAATGCATTGATTCCCTGGGGTTTTTGGATTAAAAATAGAATTGTTCTTGAGGCTTGTTTGTTCAAAAACTGAATCTGCCCTTCTTACTTCACTTGGGTTTAGTGCAAAATGTTTTTTTATGTTTAATTTTCTTAAAAATTTTTGTAGATCAATAAAAGCCTCAAATTGATCAAATGGTTTGTCAGGGGCATACTTGAGTCCCAATTCTAACACCTTCAGCTCTTCCCTCGTGAACTGTACATTGCTTAAATTGAAGATGCCTTGTCCTAGTAATTTCTGGGCCTCTTTCTTCTTCTTGCCTCCTCGCTTTCCCCTTGCCTGTTTTCTCTTTCTGTATGACTGTATGTATGTTCTGTATTCATCTCCTGTTGGTATTCCCTCATAGTTTCGTTGCGAGGATGAGTTACGTAATCCTGATATGCATTGTGCTCTCTTGGTCTTCTTGGACTCCAATAACGCTCTTCCCGTCTTGGTCCTTCCCTGTTCTGTCCTCTCCATCCCTGATTCCTGTAGGGAATACGGGGTCTCCATCTGCCTGGTGGTTTGTCCTGATAGGTGACTCTGCGAAAACCCCTCCTTTCTCCTTCACCTCTACCATAACCTGAGTATGATCTATTGTAATCATCCCTCGGGGGTTGTCTTCTGTACTCTGCCCTCAAGGGGGAGTACCGATTTCTAACAGGTACATTATATTTGTTTGTTGGGGTTCTTGGGTTAGGGGGACCTCTATGGTCATCCCTTCTATTATCTCTTCTATCCAGTGGGAAATTGGGGGTATTTTGCCCAGCTGGGCTATATGGTGGGTAGTCCATTCTCCTAGGTGTGCTTAAGGACGGAATGGGTATTGCTTCTTCAGACTCCTCTTCCATGGAGGGATCTTCTAATAGTTCTTCATCCTCTTCCCCGTTGACTTGCCATTTGTAGACTTTAGAATTTTTGTAATCCATTACATCTCTTTTAAATTTTTTCTGTTTCTTTGCTTGTATATTACCATCATACTTTTTTATGGACTCCTGTAATTCTTTTTCTTTATCTTTATACTCCTTCAAATGGTTGAAGGGTAAAAGTAGGTTTTTTATTTCCATGATACTTGTCTCAATTAATCGCATCTTAAATTGTCTCCTTTTAATAATATTCTGGAGCAGTTCCCCCTCACATTTATTGAAAAGGGAGTACCAATCTCTCATCAAATCACTGTTATCTAGCCCATCATTGGGGTGCATGTCCCACCTAAGCCTTCTAGGGGTGATTTTTTCTGTGACATACATTTCCAGTGTGGAAATATCCCACCACACCCTTAATTGTTTTTCCAGGGTGTGTTTTAATTGTTTAAGCAAACTGTGCATGTCATTATTATTAGAAATCTGCTCTTGGCTAAAAATCGCCTCTACATTTATATTTCTAGTATTAAAATATCCAAAAATGTCCATAGCTGCAGACTGAATCCACCCAGAGGTGGTAAAAGGCAATATTTATATATAAAAATCCGCGCTCAGGACAGACAAAAGGCTGCTGCCTATCTCAAATTAGTGCCCCTAAGGGTCTAATTAAGGAATCAATAAATAATTAAAGAGATAAAGATGGCGCTGCCCTCTAAATAACTAAATAATAAACTAAGGTCTAAGTGGGGCCAAGATATATGGAAATTGTATCACTGCTATTAATGTACAGAATAAACAATCTGTATATCAAGACAATTAAGATATTGAACCTGTAATACAAGTGTGATACCGGGAATGCAAAACCGGTGTATGAAAATTAAGAACAACAAAGAAAATTTTTTAAAAAAATATTATAAAAAATACACCAATAGTGCAAAAATATTGGGACAAAATGGCGTCTCCCTCGCTGAAAAATTTTTTGAAAGTGTGAAAAATATGTAAAAAATATTATCAGTGCTATGTTAATGGAGCTCCCATAAAACTAAGTGATACAAAATATAAGTGAAAAAAATCCTCAAAATTATTGTGACATAGAGCCCTATGGTGAATTCAAAGTGACGAGCTCCTTAGTATGTGTCTTATACTATATATTCTCCATGCGTACCCAGCATAAAAAACACAATCCCAGATTTCTTATTAACAAAATATGAAAATCAAATATTATAGAAATAAAAGCTGGTGTAAATAAATTTCTAACGAATAAGTGATTAATTCTGTGCAAACAATAATAAAATAAGTTCAATATTTTTCACTCCTTGGGAATTGCTATCCGTGACTTCTGTGCTTGTAGTTCAGAATGGTGACTTGAGGTGCTCTGCCCCCCAGTGCTCCCCCACTCACCAGAGTTGATCACCCCTACAGGGGTACCGAGCGATAAAGTGGGTGCTCTTGGGGTAGTTGTTGTTGTTCTCTCCTCTTGAATTGCTGTTACTTGATTCAATGCGATCCTTGATAAGTAATCCTGGTTAAGCAGTGTGCTTCAGCCTGACATAATCACTCCATGCCTCCTTAGCTGTAAAACTCTCCGGAATACCCAGAACCAGGAGAAAAACAAAGAGGCTGCCTTCGTGAAGTATGTCAAATAAGTTTTATTAGATAAACTTTAATCCAGTCCAATACTGATGGTAGATGATAAAAAACTAAGCAGAAAATTAAACCGGAACCGCTGTATGCAAGGATAGGACCAAACACAAGCTGTATGCGTGCGTTCCACCTTGCGTTCCAGCATCCACTTCCTGATCTGACGTCACTCAAGTCACCATTCTGAACTACAAGCACAGAAGTCACGGATAGCAATTCCCAAGGAGTGAAAAATATTGAACTTATTTTATTATTGTTTGCACAGAATTAATCACTTATTCGTTAGAAATTTATTTACACCAGCTTTTATTTCTATAATATTTGATTTTCATATTTTGTTAATAAGAAATCTGGGATTGTGTTTTTTATGCTGGGTACGCATGGAGAATATATAGTATAAGACACATACTAAGGAGCTCGTCACTTTGAATTCACCATAGGGCTCTATGTCACAATAATTTTGAGGATTTTTTTCACTTATATTTTGTATCACTTAGTTTTATGGGAGCTCCATTAACATAGCACTGATAATATTTTTTACATATTTTTCACACTTTCAAAAAATTTTTCAGCGAGGGAGACGCCATTTTGTCCCAATATTTTTGCACTATTGGTGTATTTTTTATAATATTTTTTTAAAAAATTTTCTTTGTTGTTCTTAATTTTCATACACCGGTTTTGCATTCCCGGTATCACACTTGTATTACAGGTTCAATATCTTAATTGTCTTGATATACAGATTGTTTATTCTGTACATTAATAGCAGTGATACAATTTCCATATATCTTGGCCCCACTTAGACCTTAGTTTATTATTTAGTTATTTAGAGGGCAGCGCCATCTTTATCTCTTTAATTATTTATTGATTCCTTAATTAGACCCTTAGGGGCACTAATTTGAGATAGGCAGCAGCCTTTTGTCTGTCCTGAGCGCGGATTTTTATATATAAATATTGCCTTTTACCACCTCTGGGTGGATTCAGTCTGCAGCTATGGACATTTTTGGATATTTTAATACTAGAAATATAAATGTAGAGGCGATTTTTAGCCAAGAGCAGATTTCTAATAATAATGACATGCACAGTTTGCTTAAACAATTAAAACACACCCTGGAAAAACAATTAAGGGTGTGGTGGGATATTTCCACACTGGAAATGTATGTCACAGAAAAAATCACCCCTAGAAGGCTTAGGTGGGACATGCACCCCAATGATGGGCTAGATAACAGTGATTTGATGAGAGATTGGTACTCCCTTTTCAATAAATGTGAGGGGGAACTGCTCCAGAATATTATTAAAAGGAGACAATTTAAGATGCGATTAATTGAGACAAGTATCATGGAAATAAAAAACCTACTTTTACCCTTCAACCATTTGAAGGAGTATAAAGATAAAGAAAAAGAATTACAGGAGTCCATAAAAAAGTATGATGGTAATATACAAGCAAAGAAACAGAAAAAATTTAAAAGAGATGTAATGGATTACAAAAATTCTAAAGTCTACAAATGGCAAGTCAACGGGGAAGAGGATGAAGAACTATTAGAAGATCCCTCCATGGAAGAGGAGTCTGAAGAAGCAATACCCATTCCGTCCTTAAGCACACCTAGGAGAATGGACTACCCACCATATAGCCCAGCTGGGCAAAATACCCCCAATTTCCCACTGGATAGAAGAGATAATAGAAGGGATGACCATAGAGGTCCCCCTAACCCAAGAACCCCAACAAACAAATATAATGTACCTGTTAGAAATCGGTACTCCCCCTTGAGGGCAGAGTACAGAAGACAACCCCCGAGGGATGATTACAATAGATCATACTCAGGTTATGGTAGAGGTGAAGGAGAAAGGAGGGGTTTTCGCAGAGTCACCTATCAGGACAAACCACCAGGCAGATGGAGACCCCGTATTCCCTACAGGAATCAGGGATGGAGAGGACAGAACAGGGAAGGACCAAGACGGGAAGAGCGTTATTGGAGTCCAAGAAGACCAAGAGAGCACAATGCATATCAGGATTACGTAACTCATCCTCGCAACGAAACTATGAGGGAATACCAACAGGAGATGAATACAGAACATACATACAGTCATACAGAAAGAGAAAACAGGCAAGGGGAAAGCGAGGAGGCAAGAAGAAGAAAGAGGCCCAGAAATTACTAGGACAAGGCATCTTCAATTTAAGCAATGTACAGTTCACGAGGGAAGAGCTGAAGGTGTTAGAATTGGGACTCAAGTATGCCCCTGACAAACCATTTGATCAATTTGAGGCTTTTATTGATCTACAAAAATTTTTAAGAAAATTAAACATAAAAAAACATTTTGCACTAAACCCAAGTGAAGTAAGAAGGGCAGATTCAGTTTTTGAACAAACAAGCCTCAAGAACAATTCTATTTTTAATCCAAAAACCCCAGGGAATCAATGCATTAATGCTTTTAAAAAAATGGTTGAAGGAGACCTCAAATTAATGGGAAATACCAACAAGAAAAGACCTAATAATATATGGAAAACCATCAAAAATATAGGAAAAAAACATGAGGTTGTGATTAGGCCTGCAGATAAAGGGGGAGGACTGGTCATCCTAAATAAGAAGGACTACCTGGATGAGATGAATAACCTTTTGAGTACAGAAAATACTTATAAAATACTCAAAGCGAACCCGAAGAAAAAATATGAAAGGAAGCTCAAAACCTATGTGGATAAAGGGAGAGATAAGGGCATCCTAAACAGCAAAGAAGCGGAATATTTAATATCTAACTCAACCAGGACACCAGTAATATATCATACACCTAAAATTCATAAACGGCTAGAAAAACCACCAGGAAGACCCATAATTAGTGGGATTAATTCTATTTTCTCTAGACTGGGAGAGTACCTAGACACATTTCTTAAACCTCTAGTCAAAGAAGGGAAATCATATCTGCGGGACAGTATGCAACTGATCCAAGAATTACAAGAGATAAAGGGAGCAGAACATTGGTTGATGGTGGCAGTGGATGTGAACTCTTTATATACGAGTATTGAACAGAAGGATGGCCTGAAGGGTGTGGAAAGAGCCCTACACAGAAATACAAGGATGAAACAGGAACAGATCGGGTACATTCTTGAGGGCCTTAAAATGGCCATGGCATGCAACTATTTTTGGCATGATAGAAAATACTACGTACAAACAAAGGGAGTTGCAATGGGAGCGCGGTATGCTCCTAGCGTAGCTAATTTATTCATGGACTTATGGGAGGAACAATATATTTTTAGTAAAAACATACCCCAGATTAGGATGTACAAGAGGTATATAGATGACCTGTTCATCTTATGGAACGGAACAACAGAGAGTCTTACAAAATTTCTTGACAATCTAAACAACAACAAATATGGTATTACGTTCACTGGGAAATGGAGTCCTGATAAAATTGACTACCTTGATCTAGAAATTTTTAAAACAGGAGACAAGTTATCAACACGGACTTTCTTTAAACCTACTGACCGCAATGGGTATATTCCCATTGTCAGTTGTCACCACCCAAGATGGAAGACCAATGTTCCAAGAAGCCAGCTCTTGCGCATACGAAGAAATTGTGATAAATCTGAAGATTACAACACACAGGCTAATATCCTAATTGAAAAATTCCAGGAAAAAGGATATGACAAAGAAAAACTCCTGAAATTAAAAGCAGATATTATGGCGGCAGATAGATCTCCCCTCCTCCGCAACAAGAACAAAACTAATGATAAGAGACCGGATATAGCGTTTATCACAGGGTTCAACAGCCAGTTCAGAGATTTTGAAAAAATAATAAAAAAATACTGGCCTATACTCAAGGAAGATCTCACCCTGTCAAAACTGTTGCCGTCCAAACCTAAATTTGTATATAGAAAGGCACCCAATCTAAGGGACCACCTAGTCAAAAATGTCATAGACCCCCCAAAATCTATTAAAATATGTCCAGAACTGAAAGGATTCTTTAGGTGCCAGAGATGCCTACCCTGTAAAGTAGCCAAGATACAACCAAGACGGAAGAATACATTTAAATCATGTAGTGACCACAAAGAATATCGAATTAACCAACTGATTACGTGCAGAAGCACATATGTTACATATGTTGTGGAATGTCCCTGCCACTTGCAATATGTGGGAAGAACCACACGTCAACTGTTTGTCCGGATACGGGAACACATTAAAAATATTAGGAAAGGGTTCCCCAACCATAGTTTATCCAGACACTTTGATGAGGTCCACCATAGGGACCCAAGTGGGCTCATTTTTTATGGCATTGACTCAGTGGAGGAACATTGGCGTGGTGGCAATAGAGTAACTGCAATTTCTAGGAATGAAACAAGTTGGATATATCGCCTGGGTTCTCTTGCTCCAAAAGGTCTCAACTTGGACATAGATCTGAACTGTTATATAGCTAACCCCTAAACAATTATAAACAAGTACAGATGAACATAACCCATGTATATCCCTCCCCTTTCATATTTAATATTAGAACAGTATCCGTAGTTACTCGATACGTAAATAAGGGGTTGATCCATAGATAAGAGCGTACTATTCCCCCAGGCCTCTAACTTCAAGTCCTTAGACCTACCTGTCCGTATGTCTCAATGTCCACACCTGAGGCATTTAGTTTTAATTTATTATAGGACACATCTACCAATAATATCATATTGAGGCAAAACCCATAGATGCTTGAGGGTTTGGGGGGGGGCTATAACATGAGTGAATACTTGTTATATACACTTATGAAGCTCCGCCCTTCTTTTACATGTAAACATCTGTAGATACAGAACCTTATAGCCCCCAAATACCTACAGTTGATAATATATCTTGAGTCGGTTCATCCATTTCTTTATATCTGTCTTCTATTTAAGTACCTGGAGTTGATAATTTAACCTGAGTCGGTTCATCCATCTATTTACACTTGCCTTCTATTTTTTGGTGGGTAATAAGTACCTGTTAGGTTCACTATTTTAGTAAGACAATAATTTTAACAAGATATAATAAATAAATAAATAAAAAAATTTTTTTTTTTTATTAAAAATTTTTTTTTTTTTATTAAGATATTTTTACTAAAATATTTTTAAAGATTTTAAAACATTAAATATTAATATCTATCAACACACATATAAATTCTGTTAAACTGGCCAGAGTATAGATTACATATATTTTAAATATTAATTATATGGCTCATAAATAATAGCAACATAGCAAGTGCCTATTATGGGTAGCTTAAGTGAGTGCACCATATCATATGTTATTTGGGGATTTTATTTATATTCTGACCTTTACTTTTATTTTAATTTTAATTCTATTTTCATTTTATTAAATTATATTATGTTAATAAATTTCTTCTTATAATTGTACATTCCAGTAACCAATAGACACTTATTATCCCATGCCTATAAGCTCTCAACCTGGTATGATTTACATTGCATCTATTTTTTATGACCTGTACAAAGTTTACTTTTAATTACTATTGCAGAGTACAGATCGTATTTTTAGCATATGTATGTGGTGTAATGTGGGTTTCCCTCGGCTTCAACATGTCCCTACCCCCCGAGCGATATTACCATAATTGTGGGAGGGCTGTTGTTTGCCGTAGGACTACATTAGAGTGTGAGGCGTGAGCGTCGTCACCGCTTTTGAAAACGTCCGATGACGAAACGCGTAAGGCGGAGTCACGCTCACACGTCAGATCAGGAAGTGGATGCTGGAACGCAAGGTGGAACGCACGCATACAGCTTGTGTTTGGTCCTATCCTTGCATACAGCGGTTCCGGTTTAATTTTCTGCTTAGTTTTTTATCATCTACCATCAGTATTGGACTGGATTAAAGTTTATCTAATAAAACTTATTTGACATACTTCACGAAGGCAGCCTCTTTGTTTTTCTCCTGGTTCTGGGTATTCCGGAGAGTTTTACAGCTAAGGAGGCATGGAGTGATTATGTCAGGCTGAAGCACACTGCTTAACCAGGATTACTTATCAAGGATCGCATTGAATCAAGTAACAGCAATTCAAGAGGAGAGAACAACAACAACTACCCCAAGAGCACCCACTTTATCGCTCGGTACCCCTGTAGGGGTGATCAACTCTGGTGAGTGGGGGAGCACTGGGGGGCAGAGCACCTCAAGTCACCATTCTGAACTACAAGCACAGAAGTCACGGATAGCAATTCCCAAGGAGTGAAAAATATTGAACTTATTTTATTATTGTTTGCACAGAATTAATCACTTATTCGTTAGAAATTTATTTACACCAGCTTTTATTTCTATAATATTTGATTTTCATATTTTGTTAATAAGAAATCTGGGATTGTGTTTTTTATGCTGGGTACGCATGGAGAATATATAGTATAAGACACATACTAAGGAGCTCGTCACTTTGAATTCACCATAGGGCTCTATGTCACAATAATTTTGAGGATTTTTTTCACTTATATTTTGTATCACTTAGTTTTATGGGAGCTCCATTAACATAGCACTGATAATATTTTTTACATATTTTTCACACTTTCAAAAAATTTTTCAGCGAGGGAGACGCCATTTTGTCCCAATATTTTTGCACTATTGGTGTATTTTTTATAATATTTTTTTAAAAAATTTTCTTTGTTGTTCTTAATTTTCATACACCGGTTTTGCATTCCCGGTATCACACTTGTATTACAGGTTCAATATCTTAATTGTCTTGATATACAGATTGTTTATTCTGTACATTAATAGCAGTGATACAATTTCCATATATCTTGGCCCCACTTAGACCTTAGTTTATTATTTAGTTATTTAGAGGGCAGCGCCATCTTTATCTCTTTAATTATTTATTGATTCCTTAATTAGACCCTTAGGGGCACTAATTTGAGATAGGCAGCAGCCTTTTGTCTGTCCTGAGCGCGGATTTTTATATATAAATATTGCTCATCCTCACAAGGTATGCCTGCTTATAGCAACTATTTTCTCCAATGTATTCCTCCATATTTCATCTCCAAACATAAAGGAAGCTATAAAACCTGACGGGTGTAACAGGATGAGTAATCAGATACATGAAGAGACAGAGGGTAAGGCCGCATACACATTGGGTGTTTAGCAACGATGCGTGAGGCCTAAATGTACCTTGCAATTTGTGAAAAGTAAGAATGCCTTAATGCAAATCAGGGCCAGGGTGGTAAGCAGCATGCATACACTGCAGCATAATAATTTTGATAAAATTGATCATAAAAGCTTCACAAATATGGGCTCTTCACAGCCATGTCTCTATCATGCAATCAGGGTAATATGTGGCTATGTTGCAAAGTCTCTATAACCACAGAGAGTCTAGCTGAGAATCACTACTTGAGTAAAACAGGAGAGAACAAAAACCACTAATTGCACATATCCTTATAAACAGCATCCTTCACAGTAAAGTACAAAGTAGTTCTGGTGACACAGGTGAACAGCTGGAGGGATCTCAAGAACCAAGGACACGGGGGGGTCAACCCACTTGACCATTGGGCACTTAAACCCCCTTCCTAACCAGACCAATTTTCAGCTTTCGGTGCTCTCACACTTTGAATGACAATTACTCAGTCATGCAACACTGTACCCATTTGAAATGTTTGTCCTTTTTTTAACACAAATAGAGCTTTCTTTTAGTGGTATTTAATCACCGCTGGGTGTTTTATTTTTTGCGCTATAAATCAAAAAAGACTGAAAATTCTGTAATAAAAAAAAAAAACATTTTTGTTTCTGTTAAAATTTATTGCAGAGTATTGGCGAGTATTGGCAGAGTATTGCAGAGTATTGGCAGAGTATGGCAGAGTATTGGCAGAGTATTGGCAGAGTATTGGCAGAGTATTGCAGAGTATTGGCAGAGTATGGCAGAGTATTGCATAGTATTGGCAGAGTATGGCAGAGTATTGCATAGCATTGCAGTGTATTGCATAGTACTGGCAGAGTATGCAGAGCAGCCCTCAAAAAATTGCACTCCCCTGCTCGGATTTTGCGAGTGCCTTTTCAGGGCTGGCGAGGAAGGGCTGCCTGGAGTGGGGGGGGTGAGCACCGCCAGCAGCCTGGGTGGAAAGGGAGTCCTTCTCCCAGCGATCATGGATGGTTGATAGAGAGAGAGCAGCCTGGATGTGCAGAGCGCAGTGCAAGGAACACAGCGATATTAGCTTTAATTTCACATTGCAGTCTTCCCCACCACTCGCTGTCAGATACAGCCCCTCCTCCTGGTCCCAGGACTTTGATAGACAGATTACACGTCCAATCCCGGGATGGGTGATCTGTCAATCAAAGTTCCCTGGACAGGGGGTGGGGCTGTATATGATGTTGAGCCGCAGGAACACAGAAATTGAAATGAAAGCTAATATCGCTGTGCTCTCTGCACTGCGCTCTGAATATCTGGGCCTCTCTACTGTTCCTCTCCTCCCCTGCACAGGTAGGCTGCATGGTGGGCACAGGGTGGATGGTGGGCGCAGGCTGCATGGTGGATGTTGGGCATATGCTGCATGGTGCATGGTGCACACAGGCTGCATGGTGCATGGTGGACACAGGCTGCATGGTGCATGGTGGACACAGGCTGCATGGTGCATGGTGGATACAGGCTGCATGGTGCATGGTGGACACAGGCTGCATGGTGCATGGTGGACACAGGCTGCATGGTGCATGGTGGACACAAGCTTCATGGTGGACACAGGCTGCATGGTGTATGGTGGACACAGGCTGCATGGTGCATGGTGGACATAGGCTGCATGGTGGGCATAGGCTGCATGGTGGGAACAGGCTGCATGGTGGGCACAGGCCGGATGGTGGGCACAGGCTGCATGGTGGATGGTGGGCAAAGGCTGCATTGGTGGGCACAGGCTGCATTGATGGGCACAGACTGCATTGGTGGGCACAGGCAGCTGGCATTGGTGGGCACAGGCAGCTTGCATTGGTGGTCACAGGAGGCTGCATTGGTGGGCACAGGCATCTTGCATTGGTGGGCACAGGCAGCTTGCATTGGTGGGCATAGATAAAGTTGTTGTTGTTGTTAATATTTATTTTTAAAACTTATTTCTGCATAAAACATTTAAGTGTCATTAAATGAGATAATTGATAAGGGCGTGTTTAGGGGCGGGGTGAGGCGTGTTGTGGGGCGGGTTGGCTGGGGCAACTGGTGGTGAATAACCCTTGAGGCCTGGCTAGTAGCTCAGGACTTGAAATTTTGAGCCCTGTGGCAGAGTATTGCATAGTACTGGCAGAGTATGGGCACTGAGCAGTGCTGTGGGCTGGATCTGTAGTGCCCACAGCACTGCAAATGATCTCTCCCCCTCTCCCTCTCACCTCCCACAATCAGTACAGAGAGGGAAGGAAGGAACCGGCATCATGGCAACATGACGCCGGTTTGTTTACAAGTGATGCTCTGTCATTTGACGGAGCGATCACGTGGTAAACGGTCACTATCAGCGGCCAATTACCGTGATCCGTGATGTGCCGGGTCCCCCGGACCCGGCGGTCACAGATGTTCCAGGGTGCGTGCCCCAGGAGGCGCACGGGAGCGTGATTCTGTGAGGACATCCCACGGACGCCCACCCAGAATAAGCCGACCATGCTGTAGCCATCTTTCGGCTATGGCCCGGTCGGCATGTGGTTAAACAATCGGGAGTTATTTCTCACAGTGGTTGGATCTTCCAGAGAAGCTGTGTGCTATTGGGCTCTGGCCCAGCTGCCTCTACACTAGTTCTGACAGTGGAGAGCCTCTCACCTGGCTGCAGATCACTTGCTCAGCTATCTCTGCCTCCTCAGGTGTGGTCTCCCTGCTGAGGGTGTGAAGCAGAAACAGTTATCTATACTGGGCATGTTCAAAAACCCAGGGAGTTCTGGGAAAATGAATTAAAGGGGCCTGCATCTGAGCTAAGTAAAAAATGGGCACTCCAATGCACAAGTTATGGTGAGGTGACCCAAAAGCAATCCAACAGCTTTTCATTGGACCATTACGAAGCACAATAAAGTCTTCCTTAAATAGAAGGAATCCCTGTTCCTCACATTCATCACAGATCCGAAGAAAACTTATTTTCCTTAAACAAAAAATAGTGGGCACAGCAATGAAATGATTCCTTTATGCCCAATTGGCTAAAAGAAAACCCAGAGCCACAGGTGAATAGTACAGATGGAGCCCAATATTATGAAGCCACTTATTATAGAGCAATTTATCCAACTGTCCATACAGAGCCTCTGGTTTATAGACAGGATACATCCTAAATATAGAGCCATTTATCCAACTGTCCATCCAGAGCTTCTGGTTTATAGACAGGATACATCCTAAATATAGAGCAATGTATCCAACTGTCCATCCAGAGCCTCTGGTTTATAGACTGGATACATCCTTAATATAGAGCCATTTATCCAACTGTCCAACCAGAGCCTCTGGTCCTACTTTACAACATTACATTCATTCAATAATGACATTTCTAAAGGAAAACATTTAATTTAAACGTGCTTGCAGCTGTAATGTATTGCTGACTCCCAGCAATATACAGTAGATTAAAAACCAGGGGAAAAAATGGCGTAGGACCCCCCCAGTCCATATCAGGCCCTTCGGTTCTGGTATGGATATTAAGGGAAAACTCCATGCCAAAATTGAAAAAAAAAAAAACTGGCATGGGGTCCCCCCAAAATCCATACCAGACTCTTATCCAAGCATGCAGCCTGGAGGTCAGGATAGGGGGGGACATACCAGACCACATGCTCTCAAGATGGGGGGTGGGTGCTTTGGGGCAGGGAAGGCTATGCGCCCCCCACCCCACAGCACCTTGTCCCCATTTTTATTTTAGAAAAATCAATTGGGACGACTTTTAGAACAAAGAATTGGAACAACTTATATACACTCCGGTATATACAGATATCTCTTACTCCAGCACAACTGTTACTGCAGACCATTACTCCTCAGCTCCTCTAGCACTGTCCTGGCCTCGCCCCCCGTACTCCCGGAGTCTATGGGTAGCTATCCAGGCAGATAACCTTTTTCTGCGCACACAATAATAGACTGCTGTTTCTTGTCTGTGTCTTTATTGGCACGTTGCAGATTTTAATACAAGTGTGAATGACACGTTATATGCGGTAAAACTGAAAATAACAAGAATAATATAACATTACCATACAATAGTAAACATCATATAAATAACAACTGAAATGACTATCTGCTTTCCCTAATAGCCTGTGGAGGAGGAAGGGGAAGATTGCTTACCTCCGATGCCATGGATGGGAAGAGATTATATCTAGGCAGTTGGGATAATCTTGAAAATGCAGATCCCTAGGGGAATTCACTTCCTGACTAAAGAGGATGTGATGATTTTATGTCACATCCTTTAAAGGTTAAAGGTATTATTACAAATGATATTAATGTTTGGCTAGTCGGTGGCGCATGCGTACAGCTAACCTGGAACAAACATAATTTATAGCTTAACAATGCAGTAACAAATTAAATGACAAAATGGATTCTCTTTTCTGAACCTCGAGAGAGAAAGGTCTCCTGGAGACATAACACTCCCCGTCTGGCGTTAACCAACGCCACTAACAGCGTTATTGGACACAAGTAAAATCAAGCCTGATATGGGTCTGAGAAATGATTTTACTTCACCCTGTTTGGAAGTCTTAACTTCGACCTTCCTGACATGTCCATCTTTGCTTGGGAATGTCTGTGTGATAAGTCCCAAAGGCCAGTCATTCCTGTGTGCTTGGCAGTCTTTAACGAGCATCACATCTCCTGACTTCAGGTCTGGTTTGTTAACTTGCCACTTTCTGAGTTGTAGGGTTTGGATGTAATATCTCCTCCATCTGTTCCAGAAAGTGTTGGCTAGGCATTGCACCTGTCTCCATTGACGTCTGAAAAGGTCTTTATCAGTAAACTCTCCATTTGGAGCACTGACTGTGTTGGTTTTTTGAGTGAGTAGAGTCGCAGGTGTCAGCAACATGGGGTCCTCTGGATCATTAGTAACTGGGATCAGAGGTCTAGCATTTATGATGGCTGAGACCTCGGCCATGAAGGTGGACAGACATTCTTGCGTGAGTCTGGCATTCCCCATTTGAAGGAAAATAGAATCCAAGATCTTGCAGGCTACGCCTATCATTCTTTCCCACACACCACCCATATGAGAAGAATGAGGAGGGTTAAATGTCCAGGTACATCCCTGTTGGTTGAGATACCTTTCCACACTGTAGTTGTCTAGATTAGAAAGGATCTGAAGTTCCTTGGCCGCTCCAACAAAGTTGGTGCCCCTATCAGAGCGGATGTGCTTAATGGGGCCTCTAATGGCAATGAAGCGCCTGAGAGCGTTGATAAAGCTGGAAGTGTCCATTGATTCAATCAACTCTATGTGAACAGCTCGAACAGTCATACAAGTAAAAATAACTGCCCAGCGTTTGCTGCTGGCATGGCCTCCTCTGGTTTGGCGAGTGGTAACGGACCAAGGACTGAATACATCAAGGCCCACACTTTTAAAAGGAGGATCTGAGTTAAGTCTATCAGGTGGAAGGTCAGCCATCTTTTGGGTTTGTAAGAGTCCATGGAGTTTGTGGCAGGTAACGCAATTAAAGATACACTTGCTCACACACCTTTTTGCTCCTATTATCCACAGTCCAGCAACCCTCAAAGCTCCTTCAGTGAATAGCCGGCCTTGGTGTTTAACTTGACTGTGATAGTGTTGTACAAGCAGGGCAGTGACATCGTGCTGAGCTGGGAGAATGAGAGGATGCTTCTCGTCGTACTCCAAGGTAGCTTCTTTAAGGTGACCTCCTATTCTCAACAGGTTACTGCTGTTGAGGAATGGATCGAGTTTCCTTAGGATGCTGTCTTTAGGGATTGGCCTTTTGTTGTTAATACAGTCAATCTCTCTAGCAAAGGTCTCTTTTTGCACAGTGTAAATGATCAGATGTTTTGATTGCTCTAGGTCAGTCACTGAGTATGTATTTTTACAGCGGTGCCAGCCTTTGCAGTTAGTCCTTTTCCCAAAGGAATGGGCTATGTGGGATAAGGAAGTAATGGCTCTAATGAGTGATTTCCATTTAGAAAACCTGGAGAACCAATGAGATTTGAGTTGGTTTTGTGAAGTCACAGTGACAATGCAGACACTTGTGGACGAACTTCTGCATCCTTGACTGCATCTATCAAGCTGAAGGTCTCCGATTCAGAAGTGTTGTGTTCTGAATTGTACAGGAATGCAGGGCCTGTAAACCATGTTGTGTCCCAAAGACAGTTGGCTGGGACAGCTCTAGTCGCTAGGTCTGCGGGATTGTGTTTAGTTGGAACAAAGTGCCACTGTTTTGGGTGTGTGGATCTCCTAATCCTCAACACTCTATTACTGACATAGACGTAAAAGCGTCTGGTTTCGTTGTAGATGTACCCCAGGACAACATTACTGTCAGTGTAGAACTCAGTGTCTTTGATTTCTATGTTCATCTCTCTAGCGATTGTGTGGGCTAACTCCACAGCTAACAGTGCGGCACAAAGTTCCAGTCTAGGTATTGTGTGTTCTGGGAGTGGGGCGAGTTTTGCTTTTCCCATGACAAAACCTATATGGCACTGTCCTTTCATGTCCTTGGTCCTGAGGTAAGCTACAGCCACGATTGCTTTGACAGAAGCATCGCAGAAAACACAAAGTCTTTGGTCTTGGACTTCTGTAGACGGTACAGGAGCATATGGTCGAGGGACCTTTAAGTTAGACAAGGCTGTCAGGGAATTTTTCCACTCTGTCCACTGATGCCTTTTCTCGAGGGAAAGTAGATCATCCCAGTTCACTGTCTCTTGAATCAGGTCTCTGAGAAGTGCTTTACCCTCAATGGTGACTGGATGTCAGGAGCCAGGGAGCGTCTCCGCTCGCCGGGCTCCGGTGCGCATGCGCATGGGACGAGCGCTTCGCCGCACACCCGTCCGCGGCCTGATGGTGCGCGCCGTAGCCCGTGCGGGTGCCCGGTAGCGCGTCACACTGATGCGCTCGCCAGGCAGGGGGGCTATATCTGACGGCTCCAGCACCCAGTCGGGTTGCTGGTTTGTCGTAAGCTCTCCCCTGTTCTCTGAGCCTGTGTTCCCTAAGTACCTTGCCTGATCTGTGTACCGAACCTCTGCTGCCTGATTAACCACTACTCTCCCGGATTGTCCCTAAGTACCTTGCCTGATCTGTGTACCAAACCTCTGCTGCCTGATTAACCACTACTCTCCCGGATTGTCCCTAAGTACCTTGCCTGATCTGTGTACCAAACCTCTGCTGCCTGATTAACCACTATTCTCCCGGATTTGCCCTTGTACTTCTGCCTGATCTGTGTACCGAACCCTGGCTTGTTTAACCACCACTCTGCTGGACAATCCTATCAAATACCTGCCTGATCTGTGTACCAAACCCCTGGCCTGTTTAACCACTACTCTGCTGGACTATCCTGATTATACCTGCCTATTCCCTAACCTCTGCTTGTGTTTGCAGCCCTGCTCCCTGCGGATCCCAGGACACCCGCTTCCAGCTTCTGAACCTACTATCCGTCCGGAAGCCCGTGCCTCCGCATGCCCTCAGCCTCCTGTACCCATTTCGGGGGTCTGGGTGCGCGTGGTCGTAAGGGCGAGCCGCTCTCGGCATCTCGGCATCTCGGCCTCGGTGAGTACGTGTTCATGACAGTACAAACCAGCCAGATGTCTGAGGCCGACAGAGCGCGCTCTCCTCTGGAGATCCTGTGCCAGCAAGTATCTACCCTCGCGGACTCCGTACAGAAGCTACAAGAAGGTTATACACAAATTGATAACCGTCTGCAGCAGATCACCGGGTTACTACCCTCCGCAGCCGCAGCTCCTGCACCCAGCAGTGGGGGTCCGCTTCCCCAAGCTCCGGCCAACCCCACTGTGGTCATGGCCCTTTCTGAGCCCAGGGTCCCTACACCTGAACGGTTCTCGGGAGATCGCAAGAAGTTTAGGGCTTTTAAAGACGCATGTTCCCTCTACTTTGCCCTACAGCCAAGAACCTTCTCTTCAGAAATCGTCAAGGTGGGGTTTGTCATTTCCCTGCTTTCCGAGGAACCCCAGGCTTGGGCCCACAGCCTGATGGAACAGAGCAGCCCTGCCCTGAACACTATCGAGGCATTCTTTGAGAGCATGACCCAGCTCTATGATGATCCGCAACGCATGGCCACCGCCGAAGCTATCTTGCACCATTTGTCCCAAGGAAGAAGACCTATTGAGGACTATACAGTGGAGTTCCGTAAGTGGGCGGCCGACACCAACTGGAATGAGCCGGCCCTGCGTTACCAGTACCGCCAAGGCTTGTCTGAATTACTCAAAGATGAGTTAGCTAGGATGGAGACCCCTGCTTCCCTAGAGGAACTCATTCAAGCAGCTACAAAGCTCGATCGGCGCCTTCGGGAGCGGCGCTCAGAACGGTTTCAGCAGCCTCGCCCTGCCTGGGCGTCGCCAAGACCTCACTCTACAGTACCCTCAACTTCATCTTCAGTTACCACTGCATCGGTCCCTGAAGTCGAACCAATGCAGCTCGGTTTGGTCCGAGGTCCATTGACCTCCGAGGAGAAGCAGCGCAGGCGGCAGTCTAACCTTTGCCTCTACTGCGGAGGAACCGGGCACTTCCTGCGCAGCTGTCCGATCAGGCCTAGTAAGTTCCCTCAGTCAAACATATTGAACTTTCCTAACCATAACATTCCCAAGGCTTATGTGATGTTGTTTGTTTCTCTGCAGCTTCCGGAAAGGGAGACTCGCCTGCAGGCCATCGTTGATTCCGGGGCCTGCAGCTGCTTCATAGATTCCACCTTGGCACACAGATTGAAGATCCCTCTACAAACCAAAGAGCAGGATCTACAAATACATCTGGCCGACGGATCCCTTCCTTGCTCTGGTCACATCACCCAGGAGACCCAACCTATTTCAGTAGTCACAGACTCCAGCCACCGGGAGTTCTTACGGCTTGACCTAATTCGCTCACCAATCTTTCCCATCATACTTGGCCTACCATGATTGCAAGCCCACGATCCGCTAATCAAATGGAGCACCAAGTCAGTATCCTTCTCTTCTCAGTATTGCTCCCAACACTGCCTGCTTCCGGATTCCAAAGTTTGCGCCACAATGGCGGTACCGCCAAACAACCTCCAACACGTCCCCTCCGAGTATCTCGAGTTTCAAGAGGTTTTCAGTAAACAAATGGCTGACCGCCTACCACCTCACAGGGCCTACGACTGTCCAATTGACCTTCTTCCTGGTTTCGAGATTCCATTTGGCCGGATATTTCCCCTTTCTGAAACCGAGCTGGAGGCTCTAAAGCAGTACATAGACGAAAATCTTGAGAAAGGTTTCATCCGCCCTTCATCCTCACCCGTCGGAGCAGGTATCTTTTTCGTTGGAAAGAAAGATGGTACCCTAAGACCCTGCGTAGAGTATCGACAACTCAACAACATCACAATTAAGAACCGGTACCCGTTGCCGCTCATTCCTGAGCTATTCCAAAGGTTCCGATCGGCCAAGGTGTTCTCCAAACTCGACCTCCGAGGGGCCTACAATCTCGTCAGGATCAGGGCTGGAGACAAATGGAAGACGGCCTTTAGATCCAGATTTGGTCACTTCGAATATTTAGTGATGCCATTCGGCCTCTGCAATGCTCCAACCACCTTCCAACATCTAGTGAATGACATATTCCGACAATATCTAGATGACTTCCTGGTGGTGTATCTGGACGACATCCTCATCTTTTCTCCTACGCTAGAGATGCACAGGAGGCACGTTAAAACGGTTCTTGCTATTCTTCTGCAACACAAGCTATACCTAAAAGCCGAAAAGTGTGAGTTTGAGAGATCAACCATACAATTCTTGGGATTTATACTCTCCACCAATGGGGTTGCAATGGACCCCCAGAAGATTCAGGCAATTCAGGAGTGGCCAGCTCCATCAAATAAAAAAGCAGTACAGGGGTTTATAGGATTCGCCAATTTCTATCGGAAATTTATCGTGGGATTCTCGGCCATTGTGGCACCTATTACCCAACTAACTCGGCAGCATCATTCGTTCCAGTGGTCCGCAGCCGCTCAAGAGGCTTTCCTTAAGTTAAAAGAACTATTCAGTTCCGCTCCAATCCTCTGCCATCCTGACCCGACTCAACCCTTCGTACTGGAGGTAGACGCATCAGAAATCGCAACCGGAGCAATTCTTTCCCAGAGACAGGGACCAAAGGCCATCCTACATCCAGTAGCTTTCGCTTCTCGGAAACTCAGCCCACCGGAACTCAATTACGACGTGGGTGACAGAGAGCTGTTGGCTATAAAGTTTGCTTTGGAGGAATGGAGGTATCTGCTGGAGGGGGCAGTTCATCCGGTGATGATCTTTACGGATCACAAAAATCTCGAGTACCTCAGAACAGCAAGACGGTTAAAACCCCGCCAAGCCCGTTGGGCCCTGTTCTTCTCTCGTTTTAATTTCCATATAGCATACAGACCTGGGGCAAAGAACGGGAAGGCCGATGCCCTTTCACGAATGTTTTCCGCAGATTCCCAAATACCAACACCCAGCACGATCCTCTCTCCTCAAAATTTCCTTGGACTAACTCAAGCAGACTTAATATCCTCCATCAAATCTTCATCAGGCACATGTACGGAACCAGCTGTGCATTCCCTGAAAAAATATGAAGACCTTTTCTGGATTAAAGGAAAAATATTTGTACCACAAGTGACTCGGTCCTTAGCCCTTCAGATGTGTCATGATCACAAGATGGCAGGACATTTTGGGAATAAGAAGACGGCTGAACTCCTTTCTCGTTCTTTTTGGTGGCCAGGATGGAGAAGGGATTGTAGGGAATATGTGGCGTCCTGTTCCCTGTGCCAGAGAAACAAGGGCCAGAACACCAAATCCTGGGGTTTGCTCAGACCTTTGCCCATTCCGGAACAACCATGGGCTGACGTGTCCATGGACTTCATCGTTGACCTACCCAGCTCAGAGAGTTTCTCCACCATCCTTGTTGTTGTCGACCGCCTTTCCAAAATGGCCCACTTTCTGCCCATGAGGGGTACTCCCTCTGCCGTAGACACGGCCAACATCTTTCTGAAGGAGGTTGTTAGGCTCCATGGAATACCAAGGAGCATCGTGTCGGACAGAGGCGTCCAGTTCACGTCCAAATTCTGGAGGGAACTATGCAAGGCTTTGGGTATCAACATTTGTCTTTCTTCAGCTTATCATCCCCAAAGCAATGGCCAGACAGAGAGGACCAACCAGACGCTAGAGCAGTACCTCCGATGCTTCTGCTCGGGTTCTCAGGATGATTGGGC
This sequence comes from Aquarana catesbeiana, assembly GCF_042186555.1. Taxonomy (NCBI): domain Eukaryota; kingdom Metazoa; phylum Chordata; class Amphibia; order Anura; family Ranidae; genus Aquarana; species Aquarana catesbeiana. The sequence continues at coordinate 286,051,798 of NC_133331.1, read as the reverse complement.
GAGCCTCCTCTCCTACGCTGAATTTGCGTACAATAACTCTATCCATGCCTCCACCAACCAGACTCCTTTCTGGACCAATTGCGGGTTCCATCCCACATCCTTCGCTAACAACATTCCCGAAACGGCAGTTCCTGCAGTCCAGGATAGGATAATTTCGTTACAGTCCAATTTTCAAAGAATTCAAGATACATTACGCAAAACCCAGGAGGACTATAAGAAACAGTACGACCGGGGCAGAAAGGCGAACCCAAAATTTGACGTGGGAGACGAGGTCTGGCTGTCCACCGTTAATCTGAGATTACCACTGCCATCTCGAAAGCTCGGGCCTAAGTTCATTGGGCCTTTTCAAGTCAGGAGGATTATCAACCCTGTGGCTGTGGAATTGACACTTCCTAAGACATACCGGATTCACCCCGTTTTCCATGTGTCACTATTGAAGCCTGTGGTGCCCAGCCCTTTTCCAGGAAGAAAAGAACCTCCTCCTCCGCCAGTCAGAATCAATGGCGAGAATGAATTCGAAGTGGAATCCATTCTTGGTTGCAGGAAGAGGGGCAGACAGTTACAGTACCTGATTCAATGGAAGGGGTACCCCCCGAAGATAATTCCTGGGAGCCCGCCAGGAATCTACACGCTCCACAGTTAATTCGAGCATTTCATCAAGATCATCCAGAACTAATGGCCAGCCTTGGCGTCCAGTGTCCGCCCTTAGGAGGGGGGCACTGTCAGGAGCCAGGGAGCGTCTCTGCTCGCCGGGCTCCGGTGCGCATGCGCACGGGACGAGCGCTTCGCCGCACACCCGTCCGCGGCCTGATGGTGCGGCATGCGCGGGTGCGCGGCGGTCCCCGTGTGCGCGCCGTAGCCCGTGCGGGTGCCCGGTAGCGCGTCACACTGACGCGCTCGCCGGGCAGGGGGGCTATATCTGACGGCTCCAGCACCCAGTCGGGTTGCTGGTTTGTCGTCAGCTCTCCCCTGTTCTCTGAGCCTGTGTTCCCTAAGTACCTTGCCTGATCTGTGTACCGAACCTCTGCTGCCTGATTAACCACTACTCTCCCGGATTGTCCCTAAGTACCTTGCCTGATCTGTGTACCAAACCTCTGCTGCCTGATTAACCACTACTCTCCCGGATGGTCCCTAAGTACCTTGCCTGATCTGTGTACCAAACCTCTGCTGCCTGATTAACCACTATTCTCTCGGATTTGCCCTTGTACTTCTGCCTGATCTGTGTACCGAACCCTGGCTTGTTTAACCACCACTCTGCTGGACAATCCTATCAAATACCTGCCTGATCTGTGTACCAAACCCCTGGCCTGTTTAACCACTACTCTGCTGGACCATCCTGATTATACCTGCCTATTCCCTAACCTCTGCTTGTGTTTGCAGCCCTGCTCCCTGCGGATCCCAGGACACCCGCTTCCAGCTTCTGAACCTACTATCCGTCCGGAAGCCCGTGCCTCCGCGTGCCCTCAGCCTCCTGTACCCATTTCGGGGGTCTGGGTGCGCGTGGTCGTAAGGGCGAGCCGCTCTCGGCATCTCGGCCTCGGTGAGTACGTGTTCGTGACACTGGAGCTACAAACCCTAGGGGGTCATACAGACAGTTTATGGTTGACAGAACGCCTCTGTGCGTAAAGGGCTTTTCTTCCCGACTAACCTGGAAGGTGAAGGTGTCTGACTTTAAGTCCCAGAGTAGTCCAAGGCTACGTTGCATTGGTAGAGAGTCAGAACCTAAATCTAAGTCTTTGAACTCACCAGAGTGGTCTTGAGAGGGGAAGGCCTTCATCAGTTCTACGTTAGAGGCGATCTTGTGGAGCTTCAAATTAGAACAGGCTAGCATCTCCTGTGCTCTCTTGAGGAGACTGATAGCTGCTTCAGCGGTGGGTAGAGATTTTAAGCAATCGTCTACATAAAAGTCTTTTTCTACTAAGTTTTTCACTTCAGATCCATAGATGGATTCGCCTTCGTGAGCCGAGCGTTTAAGCCCGTAAATGGCAACTGCGGGGGAAGGGCTGTTCCCAAATATGTGGACCTTCATGCGATACTCTGTGATTTCTTTGGAAGGGTTGTTATCTTTAAACCAGAAAAATCTCAAAAAGTTCCTATGTTCCTTTTTAACGAGAACATCTGCTGGATGTCCGCCATGAATGCCACAGAGTCTTTGCGGGAACGGAGGAGTACCCCAATGAGTCTGTTGTTCAGATCCGGCCCTGAGAGAAGAACGTCATTTAACGACATGCCTTGTTCTTTAGAGCTAGAGTCAAACACTACTCTAATCTGACCTGGTTTCTTGGGGTGGTACACTCCAAATATAGGCAAATACCAGCACTCCTTGTTGTCTTTAAGGGCAGGAGCTAACTCTGCATGATTATTCTCAAATATTTTTCCCATGAAGGTAAAGAAGTGATCTTTCATGTCTGGTTTTCTCTGGAAATTATGTTTAAAGGAGACAAAGTGTTTAAAGACTTGTTCACTGTTAAGTAGATGCTGTCTATGAGGTCTAAATGGGAGAGGTGCGACCCAAATGTTTGACTCTTCCTTGGCTGTCTCCTTTTCCATTATTTGCAAGAAAAGTCTATCTTCAAAGGACATTGCTACCTGCTGGTCTTCCTTTGTTCTATGAAAGACTGTACACCCTAGGTGGTCTGGGTCACTGTCACAAGCGTGGTCATCTGAGTCTGGGTCCACAGAGGAACAATGTATGTGAGTACTACCTGGAAGCTCTTTTGTGATGAAGCTGTTGTGACATGGTTGCAAGGAGGAAGGGCATCCTTTGTCAAGTACGTTAGTGAACATGCTACTGACCGTGGTGGGTCTGTGCACAGCCTTTAGGCAGACGTCCCCTACGATGACCCACCCCAGGTCAAGTCATTGGGCAAAGGGAGCATTGCGAGGACCATTAATCTGTTCTCTTACTTTATAAACCTGCAGAATGTCTCTTCCCAGGAGCAGCATCAACTGAGCCTGCTCGTCATATTCTGGTAGGACATAGGCCATGCGTTTTAGATGAGGCTGGTGAATTGCTGAATCTGGTGTAGGGATTTCTGACCGGTTGTCTGGAATCTGGTTGTACTCAAGTATGGTGGGTAAAGGTAGGCGAGTCCGACCGTCTATGGACTCTACACAAAAGGCGGTGGCTCTTCTCCCCGCCGTCTCAACAGTACCTGCACAAGTCTTTAGAGAGTAAGGGGAGCTTGGACCCCTAACACCGAAGGTGTCAAAGAATGTGGATTTAGCCATAGAGTGGTTGCTTTGGTCATCTAAGAGTGCATACATCTTGACAGCTTTGTTTCTGTGACCCATTGGATAAGCTCTAATAAGACAGATCTTTGAACAAGACCTACCGCCTGCAGGATCTTTGCATACCTCAGTACACTGTGAGGTAACCACTGAGATGTTTGAACCAGTGTTCTCTTGCTCCCTGCCATGCTCGTTGGTATCGCCAGCTCACTGGGCGGTCCAAGGAGCAGGGCCTGGATGAAGTGCTGAGTTGTGGTCTGTGTTGTCACACTCTGTGCATGATACACTAACCTTGCAGTCCTTGGCAAAGTGTGATGTGGATGAACAGCACCTGAAGCATATGCGGTTCTCTCTTAGGAAGGCTTTGCAATCTTCTAGAGACTTCTCCCTGAAGGTCCTGCATTTTGGTAGAGGGTGCGGCTTCTTGTGTAGAGGGCACTGCTTGCTAGGGTCTCCGAGTTTGTCCTCTGGGTGAACACTGTTGCAAGAGCTATAGGAAAAATCTGTAGGAGAGACATGAGACTTGTTCACTGTCACTGGCATCCTATGCTGTTTGAAGCTAGGGGGCATGGCTGATGGCAGTATAAAGTCAAAGCTGGGATCATTCAAGAACTTAGCTTGCTTTGAAACAAAGTCTACGAAAACGTTGAATGGTGGAAATGGTACCTGGAACCTTTCCTTATGTTTAGAACCATATGTGACCCATCTTTGTTGTAGGTCGTAAGGAAGCTTCAGAATTAAAGGTTTGATCCCTCTGGCCGCATCCAGGGAGGGGAGACCCGGCAGGTCTCCCTCCTCTTTAGCAAGAAGTAGTTCCTCTAGCAAGTCAGCTAATTCTCATAGTTTGTGATAACCCTTGCTAGGTATTCTGGGAAAGTCCTCAATCCTTTTAAAAAGTGCATGCTCTATAGTCTCTGTCGAGCCATAGCACTCTTCTAATCTGCTCCAAATCTTTTTAAGACCAGTCTCTGGTTGTTTTATGTTAATGTTCCTGATTCTATTGGCATGTTCAGCAGAGTCTTTCCCAAGCCATTGGACTAAGAGGTCTATTTCGTCAGAGTGAGACAGGTCTAGACCTTTTATTGTATTTTGAAAGGACGATCGCCAGGCTTTGTAATTTTCTGGCCAATCGTTAAACTTTACAAGTCTTTTGTGATTAAATCTCGTCTGATGAAGAACTTGGCAAAGTCTGTTATAACTTGGTTGGTGTTAGAACATGTTGGCGATTCACTACTGTAGTGGGAGTGTGGTGTGCGACCATACCTGTCAGAAGTTTCTGCTTTAGGTCCTCTTGTCTCGTACCTTGATGTAGTAGAAGGATTATTCTGATGCTGGTTTGGAGGTTGAGGGTCGTGGGTGCAGAGACGTAGGCTTGATCTGTAACGTGCTGGTGAGAGTTCTGCTGCTTGCAGCTCTGAGGAGTTTGGTTGCTCTCATGCTCTGTTACCTGCAGTGTTTGGTCTGTTTCTCCTAGAAAACCGTCTATTCCCTGTAGAGGATAGGTATCGTAGGTTGATTTGAAGTGTTGGTGCAAGTAATCAGAAGTGCGTTGCGAGGGATTCGGCTCTCCTTGTTCAGAGCCAAGAACATTGCTGTGTTCACCACTGAGGCTCACGGCTGCTTCCAGGGCTTCTGCTTCAGCTATGGCAGTTGCAGCTTCCCCTGTAGTGAGCTTCTCTAATGCAACATCCAGACGTGTTTGTTCAAGCTTTATGGAGGCTTCTAGTAAGGCCTTATCTTGCGCTTGCTTGGCTTCTAACGAGGCCTTGTCTTGCGACCGCTTGGCTTCTAGCGAGGCCCTATCTTGCGCTTGCTTGGCTTCTAGCGAGGCCTTTTCTAACTTCAACTGCATTTCTTGTCCGGCAAAGGTAGCTTGCGTCTTTGCTGCTTCGGCTTTCCCACGGGCGATGGTGGTTGCAACACTGGCTGTCACCGACTTGCTGGAACCGTAAACTCGTGATCTGGTTTTGAGTGAGGATGTGGGAGCAGTAAGCATGTAGGGCTGCAGTATCTGTATGCTGCTTGGCTGTATGAAAGTGGCTGTATAATCATTTGCAGACTGTAGCTCTTCCATGTGGCCAAACCTCTTCCCCTTCTGCACTGTAGTGTTCCTGGATGGAGTTTTACTGTCCAGGCCTCGCCCCCCCGTACTCCCGGAGTCTATGGGTAGCTATCCAGGCAGATAACCTTTTTCTGCGCACACAATAATAGACTGCTGTTTCTTGTCTGTGTCTTTATTGGCACGTTGCAGATTTTAATACAAGTGTGAATGACACACGTTATATGCGGTAAAACTGAAAATACCAAGAATAATATATCATTACCATACAATAGTAAACATCATATAAATAACAACTGAAATGACTATCTGCTTTTTCCTAATAGCCTGTGGAGGAGGAAGGGGAAGATTGCTTACCTCCGATGCCATAGATGGGAAGAGATTACATCTAGGCAGTTGGGATAATCTTGAAAATGCAGATCCCTAGGGAAATTCACTTCCTGACTAAAGAGGATGTGATGATTTTATGTCACATCCTTTAAAGGTTAAAGGTATTATTACAAATGATATTAATGTTTGGCCAGTAGGTGGTGCATGCGTACAGCTAACCTGGAACAAACATAATTTATAGCTTAACAATGCAGTAACAAATTAAATGACAAAATGGTTTCTCTTTTCTGAACCTCGAGAGAGAAAGGTCTCCTGGAGACATAACAAGCACTCTACTTGCTTAAGCTCCCAGGCACAGCTAGCACCGAATGGTTAGGTCTGACACTGGCTCAGCCAGGCCTTAGCAAATGCCTTTTGCAGGCAGGGACTGTACGCCCCTTTTTTAGTGTGGTAATGAACTGTATTATATATACTATACAGACTACACTATATACTCAGAAATGTATTATATATACTATACAGAATACACTATATACTCAGAAATGTATTATATATACTATACAGACTACACTATATACTCAGAACTGTATTATATATACTATACAGGCTTCACTATATACTCAGAACTGTATTATATATACTATACAGGCTTTACTATATGCTCTGAACTGTATCCTATATAATACACTGACTGCACTATATACTCTGAACTATATTATATACAGTATCTCACAAAAGTGAGTACACCCCTCACATTTTTGTAAATATTTTATTATATCTTTTCATGTGACAACAAAAAAAAGTAGTGAGTGTACAGCTTGTATAACAGTGTAAATTTGCTGCCCCCTCAACATAACTCAGCACACAGCTATTAATGTCTAAACCGCTGGCAACAAAAGTGAATACACCCATGAGTGAAAATGTCCGAATAGGGCCCAAAGTGTCAATATTTTGTGTGGCCACCATTATTTTCCAGCACTAACTTAACCCCCTTGGGCATGGAGTTCACCGGAGCTTTACAGGTTGCCACTGGAGTCCTCTTCCCCTCCTCCATGACGACATCATGGGACTGGTGAATGTTATAGACCTTGCGCTCCTTCACCTTCTGTTTGAGGATGCCCCACAGATGCTCAATAGGGTTTAGGTCTGGAGACATGTTTGGACAGTCCCTCAGCTTCTTTAGAAAGGCAGTGGTCGTCTTGGAGGTTTGTTTTTTGTCATTATCATGTTGGAATACTGCCCTGCGGCCCAGTCTCTGAAGGGAGGGAATCATGCTCTGCTTCATTTTGTCACAGTACATGTTGACATTCATGGTTCTGTCAATGAACTATAGCTCCTCAGTGCCGGCAGCACTCATGCAGCCCCAGACCATGATACTCCCACCAGGGCCGGATTAACATAGGGGCTGGTGGAGCTGCAGCTCCAGGCCCCTCCCTCAATATAGGCCCATGGCAGTGGCTTATCAATTCCTGTGTGCCTTCCTGAAGGAAGAGGAGCCCTCTGTGCACACATGGAGGAGACAAGTGTCAGTGCAGTGCAGTCTCTCTGCCAATGCCTGACTCCTATCACAGGATCTGTTACACTCACGCAGATCCTCTGTGTCTGGGAGCTGTCTGGGGGAGGGGCGCTGATGTTCTCCTAACCAGCAGGAGCCCGGGAGGAAGGACATCTTACATGCTGTTATGATAAGGTTAGTACATTTGTTAGGGAGGTGTTTTATTGTGCTAGGGGACAGACTGCTGCTTCCCCCCATGTAATGTGCTCTTTTGTGCCCAGTGCCCACCATTTCATGTGCATTGCAGTACACCCCATGTAATGTGCTGTGCCCACCATTTCATGTGCATTGCAGTACACCCCATGTAATGTGCTGTGCCCACCATTTCATGTGCATTGCAGTACACCCCATGTAATGTGCTGTGCCCACCATGTCATGTGCATTGCAGTGCCCCCATGTAATGTGCTGTGCCCACCATGTCATGTGCATTGCAGTGCCCCCATGTAATGTGCTGTGCCCACCATTTCATGTGCATTGCAGTGCCCCCATGTAATGTGCTGTGCCCACCATGTCATGTGCAATGCAGTGCCCCCCATGTAATGTGCTGGGCCCACCATGTCATGTGCATTGCAGTGCCCCCATGTAATGTGCTGTGCCCACCATGTCATGTCATGTGCATTGCAGTGCACCCCATGTAATGTGCTGGGCCCACCATGTCATGTGCATTGCAGTGCCCCCATGTAATGTGCTGGGCCCACCATGTCATGTGCATTGCAGTGCCCCCATGTAATGTGCTGGGCCCACCATGTCATGTGCATTGCAGTGCCCCATGTAATGTGCTGTGCCCACCATGTCATGTCATGTGCATTGCAGTGCACCCCATGTAATGTGCTGTGCCCACCATGTCATGTGCATTGCAGTGCCCCCCATATAATGTGCAGTGCCCACCATGTCATGTAATGTGCTGTGCCCACCATATCATGTGCATTGAAGTGCCCCCATGTAATGTGCTGTGCCCACTATGCCATGTCATGTGCATTGCAGTGGCCCCATGTAATGTGCTGTGCCCACTATGTCATGTGCTGTGCATTGCAGTGCCCCCATGTAACGTGCTGTGCCCACTATGTCATGTGCTGTGCATTGCAGTGCCCCCCATGTATTGTGCAGTGCCCACCATGTCATGTGCTGTACATTGCAGTGCCCACCATGTAATGTGCTGTACATTGCAGTGCCCACCATGTCATGTGCTGTACATTGCAGTGCCCACCATGTAATGTGCAGTGCCCACCATGTAATGTACAGTGCCCACCATGTAATGTGCTGTGCCATGCAGTGATCCCACCAAGTAATGTACAGTGCCCACCATGTAATGTGATGTGCCATGCAGTGCCCACCATGTCATGTGCTGTGCCCACCCTGCCATGTGTTGTGCCCAGCATGTAGTGTGTTGTGCCCACTGTGCAATGTGCTGGGCTGTTCAGCAGTGCCCACCATGTCATGTGCAGTTCCTAACATGTAATGTGCAGTTGCATTGCCCACCATGAAATGTGCTATGCCATGCAGTGCCCACCATGTAATGTGTTGTGCCATTCAGTGCCCACCATGTAATGCGCTGTGCCCACCACGTTATGTGCTGTGCCATGCAGTGCCCACCATGTAATGCGCTGTACTCACCATGTAATGTGCTGTGCCATGCAGTGCCAACCGTGTCATGTGCAGTGCCCACCATGTAAATTACTGTGCAGTGCCCACCCTGTTGTGCTGTGTTGTGCCCACCATGTCATGTGCTGCGCCATGCAGTGCTTACCATGTAATGTGCTGTACCCTGCATGTAATGTGCTGTACATTGTCCACCATGGCATGTGCCGTGCAGTACCCACAGTGGAATGCGCTATGCAGGGCTCACCATGTCATGTGCGGTGTCCACCAATTAATGTGCTGTGCTCACAATGTAATGTACTGTGCTGTGTCATGCAGTGCCCACCATATCATGTGGTGTCATGCAGTGCCCACCTTGTCATGTGCTGTGCAGTGCCCACCATGCCATGTGCAGTACCCACCATATAATATGCTGTGCCCACCATATAATGTGCAGTGCCCACTTGTAATGTGCAATGCCCACCATGTAATGTGCTCAGCTGTGCCTGCCATGTCATGTGCTGTGCCCACCATATAAGGTCCTGTGCCCATCGTGTGCATGTGCTGTGTTGTGCCCACCATGCAATGTGCTGTGTTGTGCAGTACCAACCATGTCATGTGCTGTGCCCACCATATAATGTACTGTGCCTACCTTGTAATGTGCTGTACTGGGCAGGGCCAACAGTGTAATGTGCTGTGCCCGCTATGTAATGTGCTGTGCTTCGCCCACCATTAAATGTGCTGTATCCATGTATCCACCATGTAATGTGTAGTGCCAACCATGTAATGTACTGTGCTATTCCCCCCCGTGTAATGTACTATGCTGTGCCCCCCACAGACTCACCCCCTCACTCCCGCCCCCGCTCTCTCTCTCTTTCACCCCCTCTCTCTCTCTCATCCCCTCTCTTTCACCCTGTTCTCTCTCTCACCCCCTTCATCCCCCATTCTCTCTCTCTTGCCCCCTTCAACCCCCTCTTTCCTACCACCTTCTCTCTCTTTCACCCTCTCTCTATTCCCCTTTTTCTCACCTCCTCTCTCTTGTCCCCATCTCTCTCATTCAATGCCTTTCTCTCTCTTTTCCCCTCCCTCTCATCCCCTCTTTTTCAGCCCCCTATCTCGCTATCACCCCCCCTCCCTCTCTCTCTCTCTCAACCACTCTCTCACACTCTCTCTCTTTAATTTAATTCAACAAAAAATTGTTTGCGTTTTCATTTTATTTATTTTCATAAAAAGGCCCACCAAAATCCTTAGCACCAGGCCCATGTTGCTCTTAATCTGGCCCTGACTCCCACCACCATGCTTGACTGTAGGCAAGACACACTTGTCTTAGTACTCCTCACCTGGTTGCCAACACACGGGTTTGACACCATCTGAACCAAATACGTTTATCTTGGTCTCATCAGACCACAGGACATGGTATCAGTAATCCATGTCCTTAGTCTGCTTGTCTTTAGAAAACTGTTTGCGGGCTTTTTTGTGCATCATCTACAGAAGAGGCTTCCTTCTGGGACGACACCCATGCAGACCAATTTGATGCAGTGCATGGCGTATAGTCTGAGCATTGACAGACTGACCCCCCCACCCCTTCAACCTCTGCAGCAATGCTGACAGCACTCATACGTCTATTTCCCAAAGACAACCTCTGGATAGGACACTGAGCACGTGCACTCAACTCCTTTGGTCGATCATGGCGAGGCCTGTTCTGAGTGGAAGCTGTCCTGTTAAACCATTGTATGGTCTTGGCCATTGGCCACCGTGCTGAAGCTCAGTTTCAGGGTCTTGGCAATCTTCTTATAGCCTAGGCCATCTTTATGTAGAACAACAATTCTTTTTTTCAGATCCTCAGAGAGTTCTTTGCCATGAGGTGCCATGTTGAACTTCCAGTGACCAGTATGAGAGAGTGAGAGCGATAATGCCAAATTTAACACACCTGCTCCCCATTCACAGCTGAGACCTTGTAACACTAATGAGTCCCATGGCAGCGGGGAGGGAAAATGGCTAATTGTGCCCAATTTGGACATTTTCACTTAGGAGTGTACTCACTTTTGTTGCCAGCAGTTTAGAGATTAACACCTGTGTGTTGAGTTATTTTGAGGGGACAGCAAATTTACATTGTTATACACGCTGTACGCTCACTACTTTACATTGCAGCAAAGTGTCATTTCTACAGTGTTTTCACATGAAAAGATATAATAAAATATTTACAAAAATGTGAGGGGTGTACTCACTTTTGTGAGACACTGTATACTACACGGACTGCACTATATACTCTGAACTGTATTATATATGCCACACTGACTGCACTATATACTCTGAACTGTATTAAATATATATATATATATACTACACTAACTGCACTATATACTCTGAACTGTATTATATATATATATACACTACACTGACTGACTGCACACTACACTAACTACCTGCCTAATCTTCATTCATCCCCTATATTATATATACCACACTGTCTGAATTATATACTCTGAACTGTATTATATATATATATACACTACACTGACTGATTGCACACTACAATAACTACCTGCCTAATCTCCATTCATTCACTATATTATATATACCACACTGACTGCACTATATACTCTGAACTGTATTATATATACACTACATGGACTGCACTATATACCGTATATACTCGAGTATAAGTCGAATTTTTCAGCACATTTTTTTGTGCTGAAAGTGCCCCCCTCGACTTATACTCGAGTCAAACACTTTTCTGCAGCAAAAAAATTCATTTTGCGAACCAACTTTGGGGCCCCGTATCTCAGGGCCACTTGGTGCTAGGAACCCCAAAGTTGGAGTGCAAACCCAGTGGAACTGGTACCATAACATATCCAAAGCTGGGGATCCTAGCACCAAGTGGCCCTGAGATACGGGGCCCCAAAACCGGTTCAGAAAATGTCATTCTCTGCTGCAGAAAAGTGCTTGACATTTTCTGAACTGATTTTTGGGGCCCTGTATCTCGGGGCCACTTAGTGCTAGAAACTCCAGCTTTGCAAATTTTATGGTGCAAGTTCCACTGGGTTTGCACACCAAATTTGGGGTTCTTAGCACTAAGTGGCCTAGAGATACGGGGCCCCAAAGTCGCTCAACTGTGTCCATCTGCAGCAATGTCATTTCGGGACCCTTTGGGTTCAGAGACCCCAAATTTTGGCTGCAGCTAGGGGGCATCTAGGAACCCTTAACTACCGAGTTTGAAGTTCAGGGGACCTATGGCTGCAAATGGGCACAGTGAGGCATGCAAATGAGCACAGTGATGCTGCAAATGGGCATTGTTGACCCTCTTTTCCACTTACAGTAGCTGTGCATTTCTCACCCTCGTCTTATACTCGGGTCAATGAGTTTTTCCCATTTTTTTGTGGTAAATTAGGGCCTCGACTTATACTCGGAACGACTTATACTCGAGTATATACGGTACTCTGAATTGTATTATATATACCACACTAACTGCACTATATACTCTGAACTGTAATATATATATATATATATATATATATATATATATATACTACACTGACTGATTGCACACTACACTAACTACCTGCCTAATCTCCATTCATTCACTATATACGGCGGTTGTGTAAGCAGTAGCCTTATATAGTGTGGGGTGTGGACTTACCCCCTGAGCCATGATTGGCCAAAGGCACCAATCATGGCTGTCACAGCACATAACGCTGTGATTGGCCAAAGCATGCAGGTCAGGTGCATGGTTTGGCCAATCAGTAGTCGTCAATGCACTGCAACTTGCTGCGAGTGCCCCATATGTTCATTTATTCTATGAACAACTGAAGAGCTGATGTTCGAGTCAAATGTACGTTTGACTCGAACATCGAGCCCCTCCCTAGTGTCCTGTCCCATGCAAATGTGCTCTGTCCCATGCAATGTGCCCAGTCCCATGTAATGTATTCTGTCATATGTAATAGGTCCTGTCCCATGCAATAGGTCCTGTCCCATGCAATGTGCTCTGTCCCATGTAATGTGCTCTGTCCCATGTAATGTGCCCTGCCTCCATGTAATGTGTTCTGTCCCGTGGCAATAGGTCCTGTCCCATGCAATGTGCCCTGTCTCATGTAATGTGCTCTGTCCAATGTAATGTGCCCTGTGCTATGTCCCTTGTCCCACATAATGTGCCCTGCTCCCACATAATGTGCCTTGTTCCCACATAATGTGTCCTGCTCCCACATAATGTGTCCTGCTCCCACGTAATGTGTCCTGCTCCCATATAATGTGCCCTGCTCCCACATAATGTGCCCTTCTCCCACATAATGTGCCCTGCCTCCATGTAATGTGCCCTGCTACCACATAATGTGCCCTGCTCCCATGTGCTCCCATGTAATGTGTCCTGCTCCCACATAATGTGCCCTGCTCTCACATAATGTGTCCTGCCTTTATGTAATATGCCATGCTTCCACATAATGTGTCCTGTCCCTTGCCCCATGTAATGTGTCCTGCTCCCACATAATGTGCCCTGCTCTCACATAATGTGCCCTGCTTCCATGTAATTTGCACTGTGCTCTGTCCCTTGCCCCATGTAATGTGCCCTGCTCCCACATAATGTGCCCTGCCTCCATGTTATGTGCCCTGCTCCAACAAAATGTGCCCCACTCCCATGTAATGTGTCCTGCCTCCATGTAATGTGCCCCACTCCCATGAAATGCGCTATGCCTTCATGTAATGTGCCCCACACCCATGTAATGTGCCCTGCTACCATGTAATATGTCCTGCCTCCATGTAATGTGCCCTGCTCCCATGTAATGTGCCCTGCTACCATGTAATGTGTCCTGCCTCCATGTAATGTGCCCTGCTCCCACGTAATGTGCCCTGCCTCCATGCAATGTGCCCTGCTCCCAGGTAATTTGCCCTGCTCTCACGTAATCTACCCTGCGTTCATGTAATGTACCCTTCTCCCACTTAATGTGCCCTGCTCCCATGTGATGCCCCCTACTCCCATGTAATGTACCCTGTTCCCATGTAATGTGCCCTGATCCCATGTAATGTGCCCTGCTCACACGTTATGTTCCCTGCTCACATGTAATGTGCCCTGGCCTCACGTAATGTACCCTGCTCCCATATAATGTGCCCTACCCCCATGTAATGTGCCCTGCTCCCACATAATATGCCCTGCTCCCACGTAATGTGTCCTGCTCCCACATAATATGCCCTGTTCTCACATAATGTGCCCTGCCTCCATGTAATGTGCCCTGCTTCAACGTAATGTGCCCTGCTCCCACCTAATGTGCTCTGCCTCCATGTAATGTACCCCTATAATGCTCCCATATAATGTGGCCTGCTCTCATGTACTGTGGCCTTCTCCCACATAATGTGCCCTGCTTCCATGTAATGTGCCCTGTGCTCTGTCCCTTGCCCCATGTAATGTGCCCTGCTCCCACATAATGTGCCCTGGCCTCATGTATTGTAGCCTTCTCCCACATAATGTGTCCTACTCCCACATAATGTGTCCTGCTCCCACATAATGTGCCCTGCCTTCATGTAATGTGCCCTGCTCTGACAAAATATGCCCTGCTTCCACAAAATGTGCCCTGCTTCCATGAAATGTGCCCTGTCCCTTGCCCCATGTAATGTGCCCTGCTCCCACGTGCCCTGGCCTCATGTATTGTAGCCTTCTCCCACATAATGTGCCCTGGTCCCACAAAATGTGCCCTGCTTCCACGTAATGTTGCCTGTGCTCTGTCCCTTGTAATGTGTTCTATTCCCACATAATGTGCCCTGCTCTCACATAATGTGCCCTGCCTCCATGTAATGTGCCCTGCTCCCAAAAAATGTGCCCTGCATCAACGTAATGTGCCCTGCTCCCACAAAATGTGCCCTGCTTCCACGTAATATGCCCTGTGCTCTGTCCTTTGCCCCATGTAATGTGCCCTGCCTCAACAAAATGTGCCCCGCTCCCATGAAATGTGCTATGCCTCCATGTAATGTGCCCCGCTCCCATGAAATGTGCTATGCCTCCATGTAATGTGCCCTGCTCCCATGTGATGTGCCCTGCTACCATGTAATGTGTCCTGCCTCCATGTAATGTGCCCTACTCCCATGTAATGTGTCCTGCCTCCATGTAATGTGCCCTGCTCTCACATTATCTACCCTGCTCCCACTTAATGTTCCCTGCTCCCATGTGATGTTCCCTGCTCCCATGTAATGTACCCTGCTCCCATATAATGTGCCCTGCTCCCATGTAATGTGGCCTGTTCCCACATAATGTACCCTGGCCTCATGTAATGTACCCTTCTCCCACAAAATGTGCCCTGATCCCATGTAATGTGCCCTGCCTCCATGTAATGCACCCTACCCTCATGTAATGTGGCCCACTCCCACAAAATGTGACCTTCTCTCACATAATGTACTTTGCTCTCATGTAATGTGCCCTCCCCTCATGTAATGTACTCTGCTCTCATGTAATGTGCCCTGCTTCCCCCTCATGTAGTGTGCCCTCTTGAGCCCCTGTAACCTGCCCTGCTACCCCCCCCACACACACAGTTTATCTAAATTTGAATGGACCATCTCAACAAAAAAAAGAAAGCACAAGTTTAACACTAAATACTGTAGGTACATTTTAATATTTATTATTTTATTTAATGCTATTCCTAAAAATAATTGTTGTTATTATCAACAGCTGGCTGATCATACCAATGTTCCATGAGCTGTAGATCTGAACATTATTTCAGGGGTTCCTTGAGATCTAAAACTTTTTTGCCAGGGGTTCCTTCACCACTTCAGCCCCGGAAGGATTTACCCCCTTCCTGACCAGAGCACTTTTTACAATTTGGCACTGCGTCGCTTTAACTGCTAATTGCGCGGTCATGCAATGCTGTACCCAAATGACATTTGCATCCTTTTCTTCCCACAAATAGAGCTTTCTTTTGATGGTATTTGATCACCTCTGCCGTTTTTATTTTTTGCTCTATACACGGAAAAAGACCGAAAATTTTGAAAAAAAATGATATTTTCTACTTTTTGTTCTAAAAAAAATCCAATAAACTCAATTTTAGTCATACATTTAGGCCAAAATGTATTCGGCCACATGTCTTTGGTAAAAAAATGTCAATAAGTATATATTTATTGGTTTGCACAAAAGTTATAGCGCCTACAAACTAGGGTACATTTTCTGGAATTTACACAGCCTTTAATTTATGACTGCCTATGTCGTTTCTTGAGGTGCTAAAAGGCAGGGCAGTACAAAACCCCCATAAATGACCCCATTTTGGAAAGTAGACACCCCAAGTAAATTGCTGAGAGGCATGTTGAGCCCACTGAATATTCATTTTTTTTGTCCCAAGTGATTGAATAATGACAAAAAAAAAAAAAAATACAAAAAGTTGTCACTAAATGATATATTGCTCACACAGGCCATGGGCATATGTGGAATTGCACCCCAAAATACATTTAGCTGCTTCTCCTGAGTATGGGGATACCACATGTGTGGGACTTTTTAGGAGCCTAGCCGCATACGGGGCCCCGAAAACCAATCACCACCTTCAGGATTTCTAAGGGTGTAAATTTTTGATTTCACTCTTCACTGCCTATCACGGTTTCGGAGGCCATGGAATGCCCAGGTGGCACAACCCCCCCAAA
Organism: Aquarana catesbeiana; assembly: GCF_042186555.1. Classification (NCBI taxonomy): domain Eukaryota; kingdom Metazoa; phylum Chordata; class Amphibia; order Anura; family Ranidae; genus Aquarana; species Aquarana catesbeiana. The sequence continues at coordinate 286,035,437 of NC_133331.1, read as the reverse complement.
TGACCCCATTTTGGAAAGTAGACACCCCAAGCTATTTGCTGAGGGGCATGGTGAGTATTTTGCAGCTCTCATTTGTTTTTGAAAATGAAGAAAGGCAAGAAAAATATTTTTTTTTTCTTTTTTCAATTTTCAAAACTTTGACAAAAAGTGAGGTCTGCAAAATACTCACTATACCGCTCAGCAAATAGCTTGGGGTGTCTACTTTCCAAAATGAGGTCATTGGGGGGGGGGTTTGCCACCTGGGCATTCCATGGCCTCCGAAACTGTGATAGACAGTGAAGAGTGAAATCAAAAATTTACGCCCTTAGAAAGCCTGAAGGCGGTGCTTGGTTTTTGGGGTCCCGTGCGCAGCTAGGCTCCCAAAAAGTCTCACACATGTGGTATCCCCATACTCTGGAGAAGCAACAGAATGTATTTTGGGGTGTAATTTCACATATTCCCATGGCATGTTTGAGCAATATATCATTTAGTGACAACTTTGTGCAAAAAAAAAAAATTGTCTCTTTCCCGCAACTTGTGTCACAATATAAAATATTCCATGGACTCGACATGCCTCTCAGCAAATTGCTTGGGGTGTCTACTTTCCAAAATGGGGTCATTTGGGGGGGTTTGAACTGTCGTGGCATTTTATGCACAACATTTAGAAGCTTATGTCACACATCACCCACTCTTCTAACCAATTGAAGACAAAGCCCTTTCTGACACTTTTTGATTACATGAAAAAATTATTTTTTTTTGCAAGAAAATTACTTTGAAACCCCACACATTATATATATTTTTTTTAAAGCAAATGCCCTACAAATTAAAATGGTGGGTGTTTCATTTTTTTTTTCACACAGTATTTGCGCAGCGATTTTTCAAACACATTTTTTGGGGAAAAAACACACTTTTTTAAATTTTAATGCACTAAAACACACTATATTGCCCAAATGTTTGATGAAATAAAAAAGATGATCTTAGGCCGAGTACATGGATACCAAACATGACATGCTTTAAAATTGCGCACAAACGTGCAGTGGCAACAAAATAAATACATTTTTAAAAGCCTTTAAAAGCCTTTACAGGTTACCGCTTTAGATTTACAGAGGAGGTCTACTGCTAAAATTACTGCCCTCGATCTGACCTTCGCGGTGATACCTCACATGCATGGTGCAATTGCTGTTTACATTTGACACCAGACCGACGCTTGCGTTCACCTTAGCGCGAGAGCAGGGGGGACAGGGGTGCTTTTTTTTTTCTTTATTATTTTTTTGCTTTTGTATCTTATTTTTAAACTGTTCCTTTCATTTTTTTTTAAATCATTTTTATTGTTATCTCAGGGAATGTAAATATCCCCTATGATAGCAATAGGTAGTGACAGGTACTCTTTTTTGAAAAAATTGGGGTCTATTAGACCCTAGATATCTCCTCTGCCCTCAAAGCATCTGACCACACCAAGATCGGTGTGATAAAATGCTTCCCCAATTTCCCAATGGCACTGTTTACATCCGGCAAAATCTAAGTCATAAAATGCTCATAGCTCCCGGTTTGTTAGGCCATAGAGATGTTTGGAGCCACTCTGGTCTCTGATCAGCTCTATGGTCAGCTGGCTGAATCACCGGCTGCATTCTCAGGTTCCCTGTTGAGACAGGAGAGCCAGAGAAAAACATGGAAGATGGTGGGGGGGGGGCATTCCCTCCCACTGCTTGTAAAAGCAGTCTAGAGGCTAATTAGCCGCTAGGATTGCTTTTACATGAAAGCCAACCGCTGGCTGAAAAGAATGATACCAAGATGATACCTAAACCTGCAGGCATCATTCTGGTATAACCACTCAAAGTCGTGAATGGCGTACCTGAAGACAAAAAAATGGTTAACAATAAAGCACAGTAAACGGTAAAGTATAAAAAAATTGCATACCTGAAAAGCAAACATGATAAAACATAATAACAATAAAACATTGCAGAATAGAATACAGTAAAAAAGAGCAGAACAATAGAGAGAATAGTGTGAGAGAGAACAATAAAACTAAAGGAGCTAAACCCTGATTCCTACTGTATCAAATTGTATTGTATTTGTACTGTCTACCCTCAAGTTGTAAAGCGCTACGTAAACTGTTGGCGCTATATAAATACTGTATAATAATAATAAAACGACAACTATTTTTTTTATTTTATATTTTTGTTTGTGTTTTTTTATTACACTTTTTTTTGTAACTGTAACTTTTATAACTGTAACCGGTTCCAGGTTCGGGTCTCTCAAAATGCGATGGCATTTTGGGAGACCCTGTGAAAGTGTGCCTAGTCTGTGCAATGCTGTACCCTACGCTAATACTCAACTAGTGCATGGTAGCGTTCAAAACATTCACCAATGCAAAGACCAGGATTGTCAGGACAGAAGGAACAATAATAGCGGGTGTCATGCCTATATCCGCGCTTGCTGCAGACACAACATCTTTTTTGGGGGGGTTCGCTGAGTAGGGGTACTCGGGAGGACATAAAGAAAATGCCTCTCATGCAGCCGACTGCAATTGGTTGGGAATGTGAATGGGGGAAGTACGGGTGCTGCAGAAGTGGTGGGTTCCCAATAGGGATGAGCCGAACACCCCCCTGTTCGGTTCGCACCAGAACATGCGAACAGGAAAAATGTTCGTTCGAACACGCGAACGCCGTTAAAGTCTATGGGACACGAACATGAATAATCAAAAGTGCTAATTTTAAAGGCTAATATGCAAGTTATTGTCATAAAAAGTGTTTGGGGACCTGGGTCCTGCCTCAGGGGACATGGATCAATGCAAAAAAAAGTTTTAAAAACGGCCATTTTTTCAGGAGCAGTGATTTTAATAATGCTTAAAGTCAAACAATAAAAGTGTAATATCCCTTTAAATTTCGTACCTGGGGGGTGTCTATAGTATTCCTGTAAAGGGGCGCATGTTTCCCGTGTTTAGAACAGTCTGACAGCAAAATGACATTTTGAAGGAAAAAACTCATTTAAAACTACCGCGGCTATTGCATTGCCGACAATACACATAGAAGTTCATTGATAAAAACGGCATGGGAATTCCCCAAAGGGGAACCCCGAACCAAAATTAAAAAAAAAAAATGACGTGGGAGTCCTCCTAAATTCCATACCAGGCCCTTCAGGTCTGGTATGGATATTAAGGGGAACCCCAGCCAAAATTTAAAAAAAAAAATGACGTGGGGTTCCCCCTAAATTCCATACCAGACCTGAATTTAAGGGGAACCCCACGCCAAAAAAAAAAAAAAACGGCGTAGGGTCCCCTCAAAAATCCATACCAGACCCTTATCCGAGCACGCAACCTGGCAGGCCGCAGGAAAAGAGGGGGGGACGAGAGTGCGGCCCCCCCTCCCTCCTGAACCGTACCAGGCCACATGCCCTCAACATTGGGAGGGTGCTTTGGGGTAGCCCCCCAAAACACCTTGTCCCCATGTTGATGGGGACAAGGGCCTCATCCCCACAACCCTGGCCGGTGGTTGTGGGGGTCTGCGGGCAGGGGGCTTATCGGAATCTGGAAGCCCCCTTTAACAAGGTGACCCCCAGATCCCGGCCCCCCCCTGTGTGAAATGGTAAGGGGGTACATAAGTAGCCCTACCATTTCACAAAAAAAGGGTCAAAAATGTTAAAAATGACAAGAGACAGTTTTTGACAATTCCTTTATTTAAATGCTTCTTCTTTCTTCTATCTTCCTTCATCTTCTGGTTCTTCTGGTTCTTCTGGCTCTTCTGGTTCTTCCTCCGGCGTTCTCGTCCAGCATCTCGTCCGCGGCGTCTTCTATCTTCTTCTCCTCGGGCCGCTCCGCACCCATGGCATGGGGGGAGGCTCCCGCTCTTCTCTTCTTCTTTTCTTCTCCGGGCCGCTCCGCAATCCATGCTGGCATGGAGGGAGGCTCCCGCTGTGTGACGGCGCTCCTCGTCTGACAGTTCTTAAATAACGGGGGGGCGGGGCCACCCGGTGACCCCGCCCCCTCTGACGCACGGTGACTTGACGGGACTTCCCTGTGACGTCACAGGGAATGCCACAGGGAAGTCCCGTCATGTCCCGTGCATCAGAGGGGGCGGGGTCACCGGGTGGCCCTGCCCCCATTATTTAAGAACTGTCAGACGAGGAGCGCCGTCACACAGCGGGAGCCTCCCTCCATGCCAGCATGGGTTGCGGAGCGGCCCGGAGAAGAAAATGAAGAAGAGAAGAAGATGAAGAGAAGAGCGGGAGCCTCCCCCCCATGCCATGGGTGCGGAGCGGCCCGAGGAGAAGAAGATAGAAGACGCCGCGGACGAGATGCTGGACGAGAACGCCGGAGGAAGAACCAGAAGAGCCAGAATAACCAGAAGAACCAGAAGATGAAGGAAGATAGAAGAAAGAAGAAGCATTTAAATAAAGGAATTGTCAAAAACTGTCTCTTGTCATTTTTAACATTTTTGACAGTTTTTTAGTGAAATGGTAGGGGTAAGAACCCCCTTACCATTTCACACAGGGGGGGGGCGGGATCTGGGGGTCCCCTTGTTAAAGGGGGCTTCCAGATTCCGATAAGCCCCCCACCCGCAGACCCCCACAACCACCGGCCAGGGTTGTGGGGATGAGGCCCTTGTCCTCATCAACATGGGGACAAGGTGTTTTGGGGGGCTACCCCAAAGCACCCTCCCAATGTTGAGGGCATGTGGCCTGGTACGGTTCAGGAGGGGGGGGCCACACTCTCGTCCCCCCCTCTTTTCCTGCGGCCTGCCAGGTTGCGTGCTCGGATAAGGGTCTGGTATGGATTTTTGGGGGGACCCCACGCCGTTTTTTTTTTTTTTTTTTTGGCGCAGGGTTCCCCTTAAAATCCATACCAGACCTGAAGGGTCTGGTATGGAATTTAGGGGGAACCCCACGTCATTTTTTTTTTAAATTTTGGCCGGGGTTCCCCTTTGGGGAATTCCCATGCCGTTTTTATCAATGAACTTCTATGTGTATTGTCGGCAATGCAATAGCCGCGGTAGTTTTAAATGAGTTTTTTCCTTCAAAATGTCATTTTGCTGTCAGACTGTTCTAAACACGGGAAACATGCGCCCCTTTACAGGCATACTATAGACACCCCCCAGGTACGAAATTTAAAGGGATATTACACTTTTATTGTTTGACTTTAAGCATTATTAAAATCACTGCTCCTGAAAAAATGGCCGTTTTTAAAACTTTTTTTTGCATTGATCCATGTCCCCTGGGGCAGGACCCAGGTCCCCAAACACTTTTTATGACAATAACTTGCATATTAGCCTTTAAAATTAGCACTTTTGATTTCTCCCATAGACTTTTAAAGGGTGTTCCGCGGCATTCGAATTTGCCGCGAACACCCCAAATTGTTCGCTGTTCGGCGAACTTGCGAACAGCCAATGTTCGAGTCGAACATGAGTTCAACTCGAACTCGAAGCTCATCCCTAGTTCCCAATTAGGTTTGGCGAATGCAGCAGGAAGGGCATTATGGGCACGACGGGCCTGTGTTTGTCTTCTTCTTGGTGGCAGCGGGACACTACTTGTGCTTGCCACCTCACCAGCTTGAACTGCACTTATGGGACTCGCCACGTCACCAAGTGTTACTGCAGTGTGGGTTTGACTACAACCGGGGTGTACTAGGCCACTGGTGCTTTCCAGTTCACTGTGCGTGCGTGAGTTTTAGCGGTACTGGCACTAACCTGATGCTGCCTGGGGCTTGTGCTTGCCAGTTCACCAAAATGCTACAAAAAAACTGTTAGCAATCGCAGGGATCAGGCCTGACTCTGCGAACGCTGCAGTTATGTGTGTTTAGTGTTTTGTAAGTGACAGTGATGGATCGATACTGCACTTGGGTGGGCTGGGCTGGGCCGGGCGGAGGGGCAAAACGCAGGTGCTAGCAGGTATCTGGGCTGATCCCGCTAACACTGCGTTTTTGGGAACCCTAAACTGCTGGGGACGCTAGTATAGATCTGATCGGATCAGATATTGATCCGTTCAGATACTATACCACTAAGGGAGGCGTATGCTGCGTGCGTGGGTGTTAGCGGTACTGGCGCTAATCTGACACTGCCTGGGGCGACGCATATCACCGCTGGGCGATCAGGGGGCTAAACCTTTATTCGATAATAAACGGCGGGTGCCCTGACACTATAAAAAATAAACGAACTAACCAGCATCACCCGTGATCAGTGGTGAAAGGGTTAACTAGGGGGCAATCAAGGGGTTAAAACATTTATTAGATAGTATATGGGGGTCCCTGTTGCTATAAAACACTGACGGCGAACCTAAATATTTACGTCCCTAACTAGCATCACCAGCGACACTAATACAGCGATCAGAAAAATGATCGCTTAGCGACACTGGCGACAGGGGGTGATCAAGGGGTTAAAACTTTATTAGGGGGGTTAGGGGGGTACCCTAGACCTACAGGGGGCCTAACACTCACTGCCCTAACACTGTAACTGTCACAAACTGACACCATGCAGTAATCAGAAAAAAAACAAAAACAAAAAAAAAACCTGCTTGGTGTCAGTGTGACAGGGAGGGGGGAGGGGTGATTGGGGGGTAATCGGGGGGGATTGGGGGTGTAATGTGTGCCTGGCATGTTCTACTGTGTGTGTGTTGTGCACTCACATTACAGTCTTCTCTCCTCGGTGCCGGAACGGAAAATGCAGAGCCGAGGAGAGATGACATCATTTCCTCTGCCTCTGTGTACAATACAGAGGCAGGGAAATGATTTGATTGGCCAGGAGCGATCGCGAGGGGGGGTCAGGAATGGATGGCCTCCCCCTCACCACCGATCGCCGGGGAGGATTTGCCTATCGGACCCCCCACCCACGGGCAGGCAAGGACGTACCTGTAAGCCCTTTTGCCTGCCCGTGCCGCTCTGAGGACGTATATAGTCGTGCGGCGGTCGGCAACTGGTTAAAGGTAAAAATGTCTAGAAACACTGGTTTAGGTAGTGCAGACCTTTTTAATCACTTATTAAAATACAACAACATACAAGTGGTGCCATGCTATATTTTTGAGCTTGCAGCCAAATTTTATCTGTCTGTCTGTCTGAGAGAGAAGAATTCCTTAAAAATGTACAGACCAATTTCCTAATTATCTAATATCTTGATATTTATTTATTTGGATCTGCAAAACCTGTAGTGTTTCCCCCCTTTCATATGTTTTTTATTGAACAATTAACGGTCAGAATAGAACTATGCTAGTGAATTTCATGACTTCAAGTTGGCCTGAATTTTTTCGTGGTGGGATATCATTTTACAGGACAGATGGATGGGCAAACCCCCGGAGATCTCATCATATATTCTCTGGAAGACCTGAAAGGAAGTGACTTCAAGAGATTTAAGAATAAATTGTCTGATTTCTCTTATGGAAATAAACCTCCCATTCCCAAAGGAAAACTGGAAAATGCAGATTGTATCACCACAAAGGATCTCCTGATAAACACATATGGAAAGGAGGGAGCTCTGGATGTCATGGATAAAGTCTTGACCCTGATCAGTCTGCTGGGACCTGCAAATGACCTCCAGAAAAGGAGAGCAGAAATAGGTGAGTCCCTGTCTATAACGACAATTTCATAAAAACACTCACTAATAATTACCAGTATGAGGAGGATGCAGAGAACTTTTCTGAAATTAAATTAAAAGGTCCATTAACCTGAAGAACAAACTGCGGTACATAAAATTTCTGGGAGGTTACCAGACCTGAGATCTGATCCTAAGAAAAGACATTTTTCTACATGCAGCCATTTATCTGTACCGTAATCTTATAAAATGTGTTTTTTGCAGCTCAGTTGGGGACACGCACGACCAGCAACAGATTAACAGGTCAGTAAAATGTCCACTTAAAAAAAGTTTTTCCAAGATTATTCTACTACACCACATTTTCATATTAAAGACTCAAATTTTAGCTTTAGTCATGTATTCTTTTATGAGTATGTGTAATAAAGTTATATGAATTTTGATGCCATCTCTGGTTTTAGTTGGGACAGTGAATTCTTTTTTTTAATATTTCTTTGTTTTTATTGTATATAACAGTCCATTCTTGATTTGACTCTGGAGCAACTGCACTTACAGAGGTCAACTGCACTTTGCAAAGTGCACAGTCTATTTGCCTTCAGTAAATCAACCCCATGGTGTTCATTCATAACTGAAGCATAAAAAACTACGTTTTCTATGCTTCCGTTTATGGATGAACAGGAATACTGTGCAGAGCTCCTCCTGTTCATACATTCTGTACAGCCAAGGCTGCAGAGGAAGTGACTGGGGAATCTTTCCTTAGTCTCTTTCTCTATCTCAAAAGTGAGACTTCAGGCATGTCTTTTGACCCCCTGATATTTCACCAAAACCCCCCCAAAAGTCATTGTGAAAAAAATGTAATGGCTTATTCACACAGTTTCTCTCACTTGTTCAGTGTGAATGAGCATTTTTTTTTCTCACAGGCAGAAGGATGCATTTATGACAGAAGAGACCAACAGAGTCTCTTCTGTCATAAATACCCTGCCTGTCAGAGGATCTTAAATACATAAGAGTTTACTTCATCTTGGATGCACACTGTCTGTGTCTGGGGCCATATACATGCATCCACACATCTGTCAAATCAGGACCTGTGGCTGTGTTTGTAGAGTTGCTGCATCCCCATAGCATAATATAGGCTGCCTGCACACAGCTTCAGCAAAATATAACAAAATTCAGGTTCCTACTGTACAAGCCACAGCACCCATGTGAATGAGTCTCAAGACCTCCTTCACTCACAGAGCTTTTTTTATTAGCTCAATACAATTCTATCTTTTAGATTTAGCAGGAATTTTGTAAGTTATATTGTGTTTGTGTCCGCTAATAATGATTTTATTGTAAACAAATATATGTACATAGAGATCTGAAATAACTCTTTAGCCACTTGGAGTATCTTTGCGTGAGGTGAAACCAGCGGGTTGTAGGGGGGCTCCAGGTAAATTTTTGCATCGGGGCCCACAAGTTTAAAGTTACGCCTTTGTTTGGTTTAACCAATTTTTTACATGTTTTCTTAATGTAATTTCATGTCCATCTGAATGATAGAAGATTTTTCTTCCTCTCATATCATGTAGAGTGTAAAATGGAATACATGGACTCAATGAAGGAGGATTTTCAGTGGATTAAAGAATATAACGCTCGTAGAGGGGAGACTGTTAGCTTACAAAATACATACACCAATTTACAACTAATAAAGGGACCCCAGATCATGGGAGAAAAGATGCATGAAATATTAAATTCAGGCAAAGGACATCTACAGAACTTGAAGAAAGAATCTGATAAATATTCCCAGACGACAATTAAGACGCTGTTTGATCCAGATAAAGATGGTTTCACCCCCAAGATTGTGGTGCTACAAGGACCTGCTGGGATTGGAAAAACTATGACCTCCAGGAAGATCATGCTGGACTGGGCCTCAGGGAATCTTTACCAAGACAAGTTTGACTTTGTGTTTCATCTGAGCTGTAGAGAACTCAACACCATCACTGGACCCATAAGCCTTGTGGGACTTTTATCCAGAACCTGCAAACTGAGTTCAGATGACCTGGTGTCTATTCTGAAGGATCCTGCTAATCACAGAAAACTTCTCTTTATGGTTGATGGTTTTGATGAATTGAGGTGGACTCTGGAAAAGAAATCTGAGGTTTGCCATGACATTTTTGAAGAAACACATAAAGACTTACTTCTCCAGAGATTGTTTAGGAAACAGATTCTGAAAGAGTCTTCTCTGATCATCACCACAAGACCACTGGCCCTGGAGAAACTTTACTCATTTGTTGATAAATCACGTGATGTTGAAGTCATGGGATTTACAAAGGAAGATTGTGTGAAATATTTCCACAACTTCTTTAAAAATAAAATTGATGCTGACAAGGCTCTCAGTCTTGTAAAAGACAATGATGTTCTGTACCTAATGTGTACTGTCCCCATTGTATGTTGGATTGTGTGCACTGTATTGAAACCCCAAATAAAACAGGACTTGGACTTATTGCAGTCTAAAACAGCCACCTCTATATATCTCCTGTATTTAAAGGGTCTAATAAAGTACCATTGTAGGGAGCAGCCAGCAAACACCTGCCTAAAGAAACTGTGTGCTCTGGCTAAGGAGGGAATTTTGAACCAGAAAATTTTGTTTGAGATGGAAGATCTAAATAGACATGGACTTTCTCTGTCTGAGATTGAGTCTGTATTTCTGAATGAAAACCTCTTTCACCTGGACATCGAAACCCAAACCTGCTACAGCTTCATCCATCTGAGTGTACAGGAGTTCCTTGCTGCTCTCTATTATGTGCTGGATGATGGTTCTGGAAATGAAGAAGGGACCACTGGATTGGGAGAGGGAACTTCCATCCCAGAGATCTGTAAAGGAAATTCACTCTCAATAATGTGTGAAGAACACCCACATTTAGCATTAGCTGTGCGATTCTTGTTCGGGCTGCTCAATGAAAAGGAAGTTAAAACATTTTCTGAGAGCACAGGCATCAACATTTCCCTCCCAGCCAGACAAGCAATGGAAGAATGGCTTATTAGAGAATGTCTCTCGAAAGACTCACATACAGGAAACACCTCGGCAATCTATTCTATTGAAGCCATTTTATGTCTGTATGAGACTCAGGACAAGGACTTCATCAGGAGAATCATCTCTTATTCTTCACATTTAGAATTGATAGATGAATGGAAGGGTGGTTTGATGAGAAAAAAAAATTGTTCTAAACAGCTGTGCTATTGCTTGTTGACTTGTGAAAATCTCCAGGCGCTCTCTTTCTCAGACCTTGTATTGGAACCCAAACACCGGCAAATGTTATCCTCATTATTACACGGATGTAAAGAGCTCAGGTAAGGCAGTGGTGAAGATATGTAAATTACTGAAATCCAAAAGATTTTACATTTTTAGTTCCAGTTTTTAATTATTCTGATTTTCTTGAATTTTTTGGGAGAAAGAATGTACAATTCACTAAATAACAAAGAGTATTCACTTATATAAAAAACACAGTAAAGAAAACATCTTGTCTTATAGCAGTGACAAGCATACATAACCTATGTTCATGAGGTTTCCTGAGATATTTAGAAATACTGTGCTGTGCAAATGTTATAGGCAGGTGTAAAGAAATACTGTAAAGTAAGAATGCTTTTAAAAATATAAATATAAATTGTTTATTTTTATCAATTTACCAAATGCAAAGTGAGAGAACAGAAGAAAAATCAAATCAATATTTGGTGTGACTACCCTTTGACCTCAAACCAGCATCAATTCTTCAAGGTCCCCACAGTGCTTGTGCACACAGTTTTTGAAGGACCTCGTCAGGTAGGTTGTTCCAAACATCTTGAAGAACTAACCACAGATCTGTGGATGTAGGCTACCTGAAGGCTCCATTCACACTAGCGCGTTTTTTGATGCATTTTGCAGAAATGCATGGGAATTTTTTAACATGGGTTCCTATGGAACATGTTCACATCAATGCCTTTTTGTACCTCTGCGTTTTTGGAAAGTTTCAGGGACTTTTTTTCATGCAAAATGCAGCGTTTTGCATGTAATAGAATTCAATGGACCAGCATCAAAAATGCAAGTGCAGTGTTTTTGCAGCATTTTTACAGCGTTTTTGCTGCATTTGCATTTTTGGCGGTTTTTTTAGACCGTATACAGTCTAAAAAAACTGTAAAAAAAATAAAAATGCAAAACGCTAAAAAACACTGTAAAAACGCTGTTCAAAAACGCAGCATGCATCTACAAAAAAAACTGCAGAAACGCTCAAAAGCAACATGCATAGATGTGAATCGAGCCTAAGGCTCAATCCACATCTATGCATGTTGCTTTTGAGCGTTTCTGCAGTGTTCTTTGCGATGCTTGCCACGTTTTTGAGCAGCATTTTTGCAGCGTTTTTGCGGCATTTTTGCCGTGTTTTGCTGTATACAGTCTAGAAAAAAAACACCAAAAACGCAAAACGTGTCAAAAACGCAGCAAAAACGCTGTAAAAATGCTGCAAAAACGCTGCACTTGCGTTTTTGATGCTGGTCCATTGAATTTCTTTTACATGCAAAACGCTGCATTTTGCATGAAAAAAGTCCCTGACGCTTTCCAAAAATGCAGAGGTACAAAAAGGCATTGATGTGAACATGTTCCATAGGAACCCATGTTAAAAAATTCCCATGCATTTCTGCAAAATGCAAAATGCATAAAAAAACACGCTAGTGTGAATGGAGCCTTAGGCTGGATTCACACCTATGCATGTTGCTTTTGAGCGTTTTTGGAGTTTTTTTTTTCATGCCTGCCACGTTTTTGAGCAGCGTTTTTGCGGCGTTTTTGCCGCGATTTTGCCGCGATTTGCGTTTTGCGGTTTTTTTTTTTTTTACAGTTTTTTTTTACAGTCTTAAAAAAAAATAAAAAAAAAAAAAAAAACGGCAAAAACGCATCAAAAACGCTGCAAAAACGGTGCACTTGCGTTTTTGATGCTTGTCCATTGAATTCTATTACATGCAAAACGCTGCATTTTGCATGAAAAAAAGTCCCTGACCCTTTCCAAAAATGTAGAGAAACAAAAAGGCATTGATGTGAACATGTTCCATAGGAACCCATGTTAAAAAATTCCCATGCATTTCTGCAAAATGCATCAAAAAACGCGCTAGTGTGAATGGAGCCTCAGGCTCCATTCACACCTATGCATGTTGCTTTTGAGCGTTTTTGGAGTTTTTTTTTTCATGCTTGCCACGTTTTTGAGCAGCGTTTTTGCCGCGATTTTGCCGCGATTTGCGTTTTGCGTTTTTTTTTTTTTTTTTACAGTTTTTTTTTTTTTACAGTCTTAAAAAAAAATTAAAAAAAAAAAAAAAAAACGGCAAAAACGCATCAAAAACGCTGCAAAAACGGTGCACTTGCGTTTTTGATGCTTGTCCATTGAATTCTATTACATGCAAAACGCTGCATTTTGCATGAAAAAAAGTCCCTGACCCTTTCCAAAAATGCAGAGAAACAAAAAGGCATTGATGTGAACATGTTCCATAGGAACCCATGTTAAAAAATTCCCATGCATTTCTGCAAAATGCAAAATGCATCAAAAAACGCGCTAGTGTGAATGGAGCCTCAGGCTCCATTCACACCTATGCATGTTGCTTTTGAGCGTTTTTGGAGGGTTTTTTTTCATGCTTGCCATGTTTTTGAGCAGCGTTTTTGCTGCGTTTTTGCCGCGATTTTGCCGCGATTTGCGTTTTTTGTTTTTTTTTTACAGTTTTTTTTTACAGTCTTAAAAAAAATAATAATAAAAAAAAAAAACGGCAAAAACGCACCAAAAACGCATCAAAAACGGTGCACTTGCGTTTTTGATGCTTGTCCATTGAATTCTATTACATGCAAAATGCTGCATTTTGCATGAAAAAAAGTCCCTGACCCTTTCCAAAAATGTAGAGAAACAAAAAGGCATTGATGTGAACATGTTCCATAGGAACCCATGTTAAAAAATTCCCATGCATTTCTGCAAAATGCAAAATGCATTAAAAAAAGTGCTAGTGTGAATGGAGCCTAAGGCTCGATTCACATCTATGCATGTTGCTTTTGAGCGTTTCTGGATTTTTTTTTGTGATGCTTGCCACGTTTTTGAGCAGCGTTTTTACAGCGTTTTTGCTGCGTTTTTGCCGCGTTTAGCGCTTTGCGTTTTTTTTTTACATTTTTTTAGACTGTATACAGTCTAAAAAAAAAAAGCCAAAAAAGCATCAAAAACGCATCAAAAACGCTGTAAAAATGCTGCAAAAACAGTGCACTTGCGTTTTTGATGCTGGTCCATTGAATTCTATTACATGCAAAATGCTGCATTTTGCATGAAAAAAGTCCCTGACCCTTTCCAAAAATGCAGAGGTACAAAAATGCATTGATGTGAACATGTTCCATAGGAACCCATGTTAAAAATTTCCCATGCATTTCTGCAAAATGCAAAATGCATCAAAAAACGTGCTAGTGTGAATGGAGCCTAAAAGTGGTAGTCCATGCAAAGACGAAAATCCCTACATCTATACACACTACAACCGATCTAATACTAACCTCTCTATCCCTGTAAAGAAAAAACAAGTATACATACCTTTTTGGAAGCTGATCTGACCCGCTCTGACACGATCTCCAGAGGCGGAAGCTCTGCAGAAGACACAGCCGACAACCGCAGTGAAATGCATGAGAAGTGACGTCACCCATAGACTTACTATGGGGCTTCCGTTGTCGTCCGTTTTCACTGCACCCACCTCCACAGGGAAGCCACGGCTGAACAGCTCAGTGTGGGATCCGGTCGGAGCGGGTCAGATTGGCTTCCATAAAGGTACTGTATGTATACTCATTTTTTCTTTACAGAGATAGAGAGGTTAGTGTTAGATCGGTGTTGTGTATAAATGTAGGGATTTTAGTTTTTGCATGGACTTCCACTTTAATCCTTCTGTCTCTTCATGTCATCCCAGGCAGACTCCATGATGTTCAGATCAGGGCTCTATGGGGGCCAAACCATCACTTTCAGGATTCCTTCTTCTTTACACTGAAGATAGTTCCTAATGACATTGGCTGTATGTTTGGGGTTGTTGTCCTGTTACAGAATAAAGTTGGGGCCAATCGCCTCCCTGATGGTATGATAGATAAGTTACTGCCTGTATTTCTCATCATTGAAGACACCATTGATCAGGCAGCGTTGAGGACTGTAGATGCAGTGGTTGGCCAAGTAAACATAATGCAGACACATCATGCTTACCTCCTTTCGACATCGGAAGATGCCTAGCAGTGCCATCAGCACAGAACTGGTGAAAACCAGTAGAACCCAGGTACATTCATCAACTGTCCAGAGAAGTCTGGCCAGAAATGGTCTTCATGGAAAAATTGCAGACAAAAAGTCATACCTCTGACATGGAAACAAGGCTGAGCGACTCAATTATACACAAAAATATAGGAACTGGAGTGCAGAAAAATGGCAGCAGGTGCTCTGACCCCAAATATATTCTGCAGCAGGACAACGACCCCAAACATACAGCCAATGTCATTAACAACTATTTTTGGGGAGAAGAACAAGGAGTCCTGGAAGTGATGGTTTGGCCCCCACAGAGCCCTCATCTCAACATCATGATCTCTGTCTGGGATTACATGAAGAGACAGAAGGATTTGAGGCAGCCAACATCCACAGAAGATCTGTGGTTAGTTCTCCAAGATGTTTGGAACAACCTATCTGCCGAGTTCCTACAAAAGCTGTATACAAGTGTACCTAGAGGAATTGATGCTGGTTTGAAGGCAAAGGGCGGTCACACCTAATATTGATTTGATTTGGATTTCTCTTTCTGTTCATTTACTTTCTATTTTGGTAATTGATAAAAATATTAACACTTCTATTGTTGAAAGCATTCTTCATTTACAGCATTTTTTCACAACTGCCTCTAACTTTACACAGTAATGTACAAAAGTTTTGATAATGACACAAATATGAATTTTCATAAAGTCTGCTGCCTCAGTTTTTATGATGGCAATTTGCATATACTCCAGAATGTTATGAAGATTGATCGGAAGAATTTCAATTGATTGCAGAGTCCCTTTTTGCCATAAAAATGAACTTAATCCCATAAAAAAAATTCCACTGCATTTGTGAAGAAGGCTTCAGGGCGCCCAAGAAAGTCCAGCAAGCGCCAGGACCGTCTCCTACAGTTGGTTCAGCTGAGGGATCGGGGCACCACCAGTGCAGAACTTGCTCAGGAATGGCAGCAGGCAGGTGTGAGGACATCTGCATGCACAGTGAGGTGAAGACATTTGGAGGATGGCCTGGTGTCAAGAAGGACAACAAAGAAGCCACTTCTCTCCAGGAAAAACATCAGGGACAGACTGATATTCTGCAAAAGGTACAGGGATTGGACAGATGAGGACTGGGGTAAAGTTATTTTCTCAGATCAATCCCCTTTCCGATTGTTTAAGCAAAAGGGAGTTTGGGACTTTAAAATGAAGCGGTTGGAATGCGGAGGGTTAGAAAATATAAATTTAATAATCATAGTAGATATAGTACAGGGATTTCATATATAATTAGTACACAAATGAAGCATATAAGGTAGAAAATGCATGCAATAAATATATAATCATACTAGGTAGATGATATTTTAGAGTAATGTTGGTACAAGGTAACAATGGCCTAGGGTGCCAACTGTGGCATGCCCGGTAGCTGGAATTATAATCGCACAGTAATGATAGTACTCATAATAGGTACCAAAGATGGTGTGCCCGGGACCCGGTATTAGAATAACGTAATACGGATAATAATATTGGTAAAATAATGATAACATCATCAAGGTGCAAGTAGTTAAGATTGAAGCATCAAGTGTAGCTCGACGCGTTTCGTGGATGATTTTTTCAAATTCTGACAAACTCCAAGCATTGATTATGGAAGAATGGGCTGCCATCAGTCAGGATGTGACCCAGAAGATGATTGACAGCATGCCGGGGCAAATTGCAGAAGTCTTGGGGGAAAAAAAGGGGTCAACACTGCAAATATTGACTCTTTTTATATAAACCTAATATAATTGTCAATAGAGCCTTTGACACTTATTAAGCAGCAGACTTTGTGAAAATTATTATTTGTGTCATTCTCAAAACTTTTGGCCACGGCTGTATATCCCGCTTCAGCTCTGGAAGGTTTACCCCCTTCACGGACATTTTTTACGATACGGCACTGCGTTACTTTGACTGACAATTGGGCGGTCGTACGATGCTGTACCCAAATAAAATTGATGTCCTTTTTCCCACAAATAGAGCTTTCTTTTGGTGGTATTTGATCAACTCTGCGGTTTTCTATTTTTGAGCTATAAACAAAAAAATACTGACAATTTAGCAAAAAAAACAATGTTTTTTACTTTCTGCTATAAAACACATCAAATAAAAAATGTTAAAAAATTTAATTTCTGCATTAATTTAGGCCAAAATGTATTATGCTACATATTTTTGGTAAAAAAAAATCCCAATAAGCGTATATTGATTGGTTTGCACAAAAGTTATAGGGTTCAAAAACCATGGGATATATATATCTATGGAATTTTTTGTTTTTCTTTAATAGTAATGGTGGTAATCAGTGACTTATAGTGGGACTGCGATATTGCAGCAGACAAATTGGACACTAAATGACACTTTTTTGGGGATCAGTGACACTAATATAGTGATCAGTGCTACAAATATGCACTGTCACTGTACTAATGACACTGGCTGGGAAGGGGTTAACATCAGGGGCGATCAAAGTTTTAAATGTGTTCCTATGGAGTGCTTGCTAACTGTGGAGGGTTGTGCTTGTACTGTTGGAAGGCAGAGATTCATGTTCCTGCTTAGCAGAAACATAGGATCACTTCCTTCCCTACAGACAGAATGGCGATATGCCTTGTTCCGTTCTGCTTCTCTTGGGAATGATTGGCGGGTCCACTGGACATGCTGAATGGCTCCCGCTGTGATTGATCACAGCGGGAGTTGGTGGCTGGCAGCAGGCATCCGCGCCCCAGACCCGGAAGTGCAAAATCACATAGCTGTACGGAGAGCCACCTTGCCACCATATATGAATTGTATACGGTTAGCAAGCGAGAGCTCGAGGCAGAAAATAAAACCAATCACTGATCTGATAAAAAAAAGGGTGTATTGATTTAATCTATATTCAGGTGATGTGAATATGGCAAGTTTGGGGGGTGGGGTCAGGGGCATATTTTGGCAATTCTACCTTGGGTATAGGAGAATCTTGCTCTGGCAATGGGTAGTGGACAATCACATGTAATGTCTTTGTAATATCTTTTTTTCTTGTAGTTTTCAGTTTGTGATTTCCCCAAACTATGAACCGAACACCTTTAAATTTTTTTCTTATAAAGCATCTTTTGATCTTTCCTGGTTGGCTCACCCACAGAGTAATATCAGGGTATTAAGGTAAGACAATGTCTATTTTTTGCAGAGATATAGAAATGTTAAGCAGTTTATATATTGGTTTTCTCCAGTGCTTCCTTGTATCCTCAGTTATTTTTCATTCCGGTGGATAGAGCTTCTTCTCTCACCTGTCCACTTTGCTCTTGTATTTTCCTTTTTCTTTGCTTCTTAGATTAGAAATGGCTTCTTCATAAATGTGAAGTGGCAGCCCGTCCATCCATGCATCCTACCCCCTGATCTACATGTAGGGCGCTGGACCATGAATTCCAATAGGGGGGTTGAAGCACATGATTAGAGCCAGAGGATCTAATAGGCTTCAAAAAAGGGTGGGCTCCAGGCGCAGAGCACTGTGCCCAAAGCCCACCCAGTTATGTTACTAGTGAATGAATATTCGCTATCGCCATACTGATCCTCCTCCAGACCAATCAGGAATCGGTCTTGAGACCCGTCACCTGATTGGCTGAAAGGACATGGTGATTCTATTGGAAGTCACCATGATGCAGAAGAGGAGGAGAGGACACAGGAGCCGCTGCCCGCCGCCCGTAGGAGTCCGCAACCTGCCTGCTGCCTGTAGGAGCCCGCAACCCACCCGCCGCCCGTAGGAGCTCGCAACCCGCCCATAACTTAAATGGGGTATGGGGCTTGATGGGGGGGTGCCACCAACCTGGGGGGTGGTTGTTTTCCACCCCCCCAAAAAAATAAAAAATCCCAGCCACCACTGTAAGTGTGACCCATTGCTTTCCAGTACATGGGGCTTTGTGATCCTTTAATGCTTTCATTGTTGGTTCTCACTGCCTATGGAGAATTTCTGACGCAGTTGGGTTTGTCTGATAGGGAGGGGTACTAGACCCCCTCTCATACCCCAACTTCCCAACATTCCCTATTCTGCTTTGTGCTATCCCTCTTTCTTCCACCATTTCTTTTCACATTCCTTTTTTACGTGTTTCTTTCCCTCCTTAACCACTTCAGACCCGGAAGATTTTCCCCCTTAATGACCAGGCCATTTTTTGCGATACGGCACTGCGTTGGTTTAACTGACAATTGCGCGGCCGTGCGACATTGTACCCAAACAAAATTGATGTCCTTTTTTTCCCACAAATAAAGCTTTCTTTTGGTGGTATTTGATCACCTCTGCGGTTTTTATTTTTTGTGCTATAAACAAAAAAAAGCAACAATTTTGAAAAAAAACAACAATATTTTTTACTTTTTATAATAAATATCCCCCAAAAAATGTTAAAAAAAATTCTTCATCAGTTTAGGCCAATAGGCATTCTTCCAGATATTTTTGGTAAAAAAATAAAAATCGCAATAAGCATATATTGATCGGTTTGTGCAAAAGTTATAGCGTCTACAAAATAGGGGATAGATTTATGGCATTTTTATCATTTTATTTTTTATTTTCACCAGTACAGGCAGTGATCTGGGATTTTTAGCAGGACTGCGACATTGCAGCAGACAGATCGGACACTTTTTTGGGACCATTGGATGAGCCGAACACCCCCCTGTTCGGTTTGCACCAGAACTTGCGAACAGGCAAAAAATTTGTTTGAACACACAAACACCGTTAAAGTCTATGGGACACGAACATGTATAATCAAGTGCTAATTT
Organism: Aquarana catesbeiana; assembly: GCF_042186555.1. NCBI lineage: Eukaryota > Metazoa > Chordata > Amphibia > Anura > Ranidae > Aquarana > Aquarana catesbeiana. The sequence continues at coordinate 286,015,961 of NC_133331.1, read as the reverse complement.
TAAAGGCTTATATGCAAGTTATTGTCAAAAAAAGTGTTTGGGGACCCGGGTTCTGCCCCAGGAGACATGGATCAATGCAAAAAAAAGTTTTAAAAACGGCCGTTTTTTCGGGAGCAGTGATTTTGTTAATGCTTAAAGTCAAACAATAAAAGTGTAATATCCCTTTAAATTTTTTACTTGGGGGGTGTCTATAGTATGCCTGTAAAGGGGCGCATGTTTCCCGTGTTTAGAACAGTCTGACAGCAAAATTACATTTCAAAGGAAAAAAAGTCATTTAAAACTACTCACGGCTATTAATGAATTGCCGGTCCGACAATACACATAAGTTCATTGATAAAAAACGCATGGGAATTACCCACAGGGGAACCCAAATTTTAAAAAAATGACGTGGGGGTCTCCCTAGATTCCATACCAGACCCTTCAGGTCTGGTATGGATATTAAGGGGAACCCCGCCAAATTTTTTTAAAAAACTGGCGTGGGGTCCCCCTTAAAACCAAAATTTTAAAAAAATGACGTGGGGGATCCCCTTAAATTCCATACCAGGCCCTTCAGGTCTGGTATGAATTTTAAGGGGAACCCCACACCAAAATTTAAAAAAAAATGGCGTGGGGTCCCCCTAAAAATCCATACCAGACCCTTATCCGAGCACGCAACCTGGCAGGCCGCAGGAAAAGAGGGGGGACAAGAGAGCACCCCCCCCTCCTTAACCGTACCAGGCCACATTCCCTAAACATTGGGAGGGTGCTTTGGGGTAGCCCCCCAAAACACCTTGTCCCCATGTTGATGAGGACAAGGGCCTCATCCCCACAACCCTGGCCGGTGGTTGTGGGGGTCTGCGGGCAGGGGGCTTATCGGAATCTGGAAGGCCCCTTTAACAAGGGGACCCCCAGATCCCGGCCCTCCCCCCTGTGTGAAATGGTAAGGGCCTACCATTTCACTAAAAAAGTGTCAAAAATGTTAAAAATGACAAGAGACAGTTTTTGACAATTCCTTTATTTAAATGCTTCTTCTTTCTTCTATCTTCCTTCAGTTTCTTCCTCCATCTTCTTCTGGTTCTTCTGGTTCTTCTGTTTTTTCCTCCGGTGTTCTCATCCAGCATCTTCCTCTGTGGCGTCGGCGTCTTCTTCCCTTCTTCTCCGGGCTGCTCTGCATCCATGATGGCATGGAGGGAGGCTCCCGCTGTGTGACGCTTCTCTCTTCATCTTCTTCTCTTCATCTTCTTCTCTTCTTCTTCTTCTCCTTATCTTCTTCTCTTCATCTTCTTCTCTTCATCTTCTTCTCTTCATCTTCTTCTCTTCATCTTCTTCTCTTCATATTCTTTTCGGGCCGCTCCGCATCCATGATGGCAAGGAGGGAGGCTCCCGCTGTGTGACGCTTCTCCTCTTCTGACGGTTCTTAAATAACGGGAGGTGGGGCCACCCGGTGACCCCGCCCCCTCTGACGCACGGTGACTTGATGGGACTTCCCTGTGATGTCACGGGGAATGCCACAGGGAAGTCCCGTCAAGTCCCCGTGCGTTTGAGGGGGGCGGGGTCAACGGGTGGCCCCGCCCCCCATTATTTAGGAACCGTAAGAAGAGGAGAAGCGTCACACAGCGGGAGCCTCCCTCCATGCCATCGTGGATGCGGAGTGGCCTGAAAAGAAGATGAAGAGAAGAAGATGAAGAAGATGAAGAGAAGAAGATGAAGAGAGAAGCGTCACACAGCGGGAGCCTCCCTCCATGCCATCATGGATGTGGAGCGGCTCGAGGAGAAGAAGGGAAGAAGACGCCGACGCCGCGGAGGAAGATGCCGGACGAGAACACTGGAGGAAGAACCAGAAGTACCAGAAGAACCAGAAGAAGAAGAAGATGGAGGCAGAAACCGAAGGAAGATAAAAGAAAGAAGAAAGAAGAAGCATTTAAATAAAGGAATTGTCAAAAACTGTTTCTTGTCATTTTTAACATTTTTGACAGTTTTTTTGTGAAATGGTAGGGGTACTCCCTTACCATTTCACACAGGGGGAGGGCCGGGATCTGGGGGTCCCCTTGTTAAAGGGGGCTTCCAGATTCCGATAAGCCCCCTGCCCGCAGACCCCCACAACCACTGGCCAGGTTTGTGGGGATGAGGCCCTTGTCCCCATCAACATGGGGACAAGGTGTTTTGGGGGGCTACCCCAAAGAACCCTCCCAATGTTGAGGGCATGTGGCCTGGTACGGTTCAGGAGGGGGGGTGCTCTCTCATCCCCCCCTCTTTTCCTGCGGTCTGCCAGGTTGCGTGCTCAGATAAGGGTCTGGTATGGATTTTTGTGGGGACCCCACGCCGGTTTTTTATTAAATTTTGGTGCAGGGTTCTCCTTAAAAGCCATACCAGACCTGAAGGGTCTGGTATAGATTTTGAGGGGGACCCCAAGCCGTTTTTTTTTAATATTGGCCGGGGTTCCCCTTAATATCCATACCAGACCTGAAGGGCCTGGTATGGAATTTAAGGGAACCCCTCACGTCATTTTTCTTTTTAAATTTTGGTTTGGGGTTCCCCTGTGGGAAATTCCCATGCCGTTTTTATCAAAGAACTTTTATGTGTATTATCGGACCGGCAATTCATTAATAGCCACGAGTAGTTTAAATGACTTTTTTTCCTTTGAAATGTCATTTTGCTGTCAGACTGTTCTAAACACGGGAAACATGCACCCCTTTACAGGCATACTATAGACACCCCCCAGGTACGAAATTTAAAGGGATATTACACTTTTATTGTTTGACTTTAAGCATTAATAAAATCACTGCTCCTAAAAAAAAACGGCCATATTTAAAACTTTTTTTGCATTGATCCATGTCCCCTGGGGCAGGACCCAGGTCCCCAAACACTTTTTATGACAATACGATGTGTCATGAACCTTGGAATACTGGATTGTCATGAAGCTTGGAATAGTGGCTGATTCATAATGCTGGGACAAATACTGTTAGGAGATGCTGATGTCAATTCCAGCCACCTGTCTGTCTGTTGCCTGCTAGAATGTGTATTGTAAATAAGTCTACTATGGGATCTAAGAGTCATTAGATCCCCATTGTTGTTTGTGTTAATTAACTCTGCTATTGTGTGAAGAAGAGTCTGTGTTGATTTGTGATAATGTTGATTGTGTTTTCTGAGCTACAAGACGGCCAGTCTGGCCTAAAGGTCATGTCAGAGTCATCTAGGCTGTCTAAAGGGATTAGTTAATTAGCCCATGTTGATTAGGTTTCTGGTCACAGGTGTATGTCCAGAATAATATGAGCAGGAGGTATACACCTCCACTTTTACTGTATAAAAGAGCCCGTATTCCTTGCAATAAAAGAGATTCCTGGTTGAACATACAGCCTGCCTGGTGTTTGTTCTGAGCTACACAACTGGATTAGAATGGCACATAGCTGTAGTTCTAGTCCCGGAGCATCAGATGACCGAACCATCAGATGTTGCGATCTGCAATCTGATTCTATAGCTGCAGAGGAGTGTCGGGAGAGTGGAACCGAGCGAGCAGGGGCTTGTTACACCATGAATATAAGCCTTTAAAATGAGCACTTTTGATTTCTCCCATAGACTTTTAAAGGGTTTTCCGCGACTCGAACTCGAAGCTCATCCCTAGTGGTCAATAAACTCTAAAGGAGTGTTTCCACTCACCTTGTGAAAAGGGTTACCGAGCAGTCCTCTTCAGACTCTTCTAAAGAGAAGATACGGATGAACATGACTGCAAGAATGCTGCATTGCTCAATCAACCAAGGATAAAGATGACAACGCCTAACAGGTTGTAACATTCATTATGTAGTCAGTACACTCTAAAGGAGTCATTTCCACTCACCCTGTGAAGGGACAGGATCCAGGAAGTTGGCATATGTCTCCTGCCTAGCTCGTATAAAGTTTGGGCTGTCCATCCTGCTCCGCTGGGATGTGGTCCCTGTGTTTACATCCTAAATGCATCATTTATCAGGGAGCCCCTCTGCTGATCTGTGGGGTGGCATATGAGGTGTAAATCACTCTCAACGGGGAAGCAGTGCAATGTCATGGCTGGAGTGGACACTTGCCTTAATATTACAGAGATACCGAGCTTCCTTATGAATGAGGCACTGCACTGCTGCTTAATAGTCATTGAACAAGCTCAATGTTTTTTTGCCTGTCTTCTGCAGAAAAACAAATGCCAACCCCAAATAAAGACCAGCGCTACAAAAGAAGGTAGGGGACAGTGCTCATCTGCTTTCTAGGCAAGCAGCACTGGCAGGGAAGGGGTTACCATAAGGGGCGATCAAAGGGTTAACTGTGTTCCCTGCATTTGTTTTCTAACTGTGTGGGGGATGGACTGACAGGAAGAATACAGAGATCCGTGTTCCTGCTTACAAGGAACACAAGATCTCTGTGTACTTCCCTGTCAGAACGGGGATCTGCCTTATTTACATAGACAGATCCCCATTCTCCCAACTTTTGAACTTCAGAATGAGGAACACTTGAGGAAGGAAGTAACCTTGCATAGCACGCCACGCCAAATGTGGGCGTGGTCAAACTCATTAAACAAACCTTGGGCTTCCTTGTACCTATAAAACATGCTTTTATTATTGTTCCACAAGCAAGAGTCTCATGGATACATACAAGCCCCAGCACATTCATTTAAATAAAAGGGTGCAGGGTTTTGGAGTATATTATTACGTACAGAGTGCAGGGTTCTGGGATGAGCTACGTACAGAGTGCAGGGTTTTGGAGTGTATTATTATGTACAGAGTGCAGGTTTCTGGGGTGAGCTGCGTACAGAGTGCAAGGTTCTGGGATGAGCTACATACAGGGTGTAGGGTTCTGGGATGAGCTATGTACAGGGTGCAGGGTTCTGAGATGAGATATGTATAGGGTGCAGGGTTCTGGGATGAGCTGTGTCTAGGACAGAGATCATATAAACACTGTACATACACTGATAGGCTGGAGATCATATATACACTGTACATACACTGATAGGACGGAGATCATATATACACTGTACATACACTGACAGACCAGAGATCATATATACACTGTACATACACTGATAGGCCGGAGATCATATATACACTGTACATACACTGATAAGACAACGATCATATATACACTGTAAGGACAGAGATCATATATACACTGGAAAGATGCAGGTGTGGCTAGATGGTTGTATTAGATACGGCACCTCATCCCAGATTGATTGAATAACTAATAAATAAAGGAGCAGGGGATTATAACGTTGCTAGAGTAAAAGGTATGACAATAAGAAAGAGATATCAAATTACAAATATTTTATTTCACAATAAATACATAGATAGAGCAATAAGATAATTAGCAACAAAAAAACATAAATATTGCGTGTGACCCAAATGCAGTAGGGTGGGCCAGATGGAGAAGGCCTTTGAAATAAGGGCTCGGTTTCCTATATGTTTCGCCAAGGCATTGGCTTCCTCAGGGAACTAGAGCTCTAATGCAATATCATAAAAATCTATACATTGGGATACAAAAAACATTATGTAAAGAAATAGGAACACTAGAATGGACAGTTATAAATATTACTAGATAATGGCATGTTATGGCTGGACACCTTCACACAGGGGGGCAACCACGTACAGACCCCGAGATCCCAAACATACCTGAGCAACAGACACCCAGGGGGCCCGTGGCAAGAGACCCCCGGAAGGGGGGAGGGCAGGCTGCACCGTGTATGTGCTTGCAGGGGGCACACAGAAAACCTGGCAATTGAATATATTGATATTTAAGAGTTAATAGTAGGTATATGGATATTGGGTATTTATAGAACATTTAGTTTGAGGAACAAGGGGGGGGTAATGCATTATACATCAATTATGTGGGGCATAAAAGCCTCTAAAGAACTTACACTGAGGCTAGGTTCACACTGCTGCGAATTTTATTGCGAATTTGAGCCGCTGCGATCGCTCAAATTCGCAAATCATTTTAATAACATTGTTTTCCATGAGTGCCGTTCACATCAATGCGTTGCGAATCTAACCTGCTTAAAAAAAGGGTCCTGTCCGAGTTTGATCCGTGTGCGATGCGAATTCAGCTCCATAGATTGCAAAATTTAAAGTAGAATCGCAAGAACACACAAAGAATTCGCAATGCAAATTCGCAACGCTATCGGATCAAAATCGCGCTAAATTCGCACTGCAGCAGTGTGAACCTAGCCTAATAGTTAAAAGCAAGTTGGTTAATCAAGGGGAAAACGCCTGTAGATGGATGCCAGGATATACAGGAACATATGGTGAATGTTGTTAGGTAATGACCTAAGGGAAGACATAAACAAATTGGCATTGTGGGTATATTAAGCAATGATTTTGTAGAAGGGTAAAAAAAATTTACAAAAGGGGAGGCTGAAATGAATGGCAAAAGACAGCTTACCTAGTAAGCCATTCAAAAAACATGTAACTGTATAGGCATCGGTGTTCACAGAATTACCACAGAGGTCACAAGTTGAGCACTAGCAGAGAGTTAATGAGTCCTGGGGAGAGATGGATACAAGCTAAGTAGAATATAAAAGGGCAATTTGTTAGGAGGAGCTGAGAAGGTAGATCATAATCCAAGATTACCTGACTAGTATGTATCTTGGACTATGATCTACCTAAAACACCGATGCCTATACAGTTACATGTTTTTTGAATGGCTTACTAGGTAAGCTGTCTTTTGCCATTCATTTCAGCCTCCCATTCCCAACTAAATTACTCCTTCATTCCTAATTTAGTTTCTTTTCAATTATCCTCTTTTAGGACCTAGCAACTCCCTGCCATTTTTCAATCCTATTCTTATGCAAATCATGTGAACACTGGTATCTGGTGTTAGTCACATGTCTTGCAAATAGCTCAATAGGTAAGCAATTTTTTGTAAATTTTTTTTACCCTTCTACAAAATCATTGCTTAATATACCCACAATGCCAATTTGTTTATGTCCTCCCTTAGGTCATTACCTAACAACATTCACCATATGTTCCTGTATATCCTGGCATCCATCTACAGGCGTTTTCCCCTTGATTAATCAACTTGCTTTTAACTATTAGTGTAAGTTCTTTAGAGGCTTTTATGCCCCACATAATTGATGTATAATGCATTACCCCCCCCTTGTTCCTCAAACTAAATGTTCTATAAATACCCAATATCCATATACCTACTATTAACTCTTAAATATCAATATATTCAATTGCCAGGTTTTCTGTGTGCCCCCTGCAAGCACATACACGGTGCAGCCTGCCCTCCCCCCTTCCGGGGGTCTCTTGCCACGCGCCCCCTGGGTGTCTGTTGCTCAGGTATGTTTGGGATCTCGGGGTCTGTACGTGGTTGCCCCCCTGTGTGAAGGTGTCCAGCCATAACATGCCATTATCTAGTAATATTTATAACTGTCCATTCTAGTGTTCCTATTTATTTACATGATGATTTTTGTATCCCAATGTATAGATTTTTATGATATTAGAGCTCTAGTTCCCTGAGGAAGCCAATGCCTTGGCGAAACATGTAGGAAACCGAGCCCTTATTCAAAGGCCTTCTCCATCTGGCCCACCCTACTGCATTTGGGTCACACGCAATATTTATGTTTTTTTGTTGCTAATTATCTTATTGCTCTATCTATGTATTTATTGTGAAATAAAATATTTGTAATTTTATATCTCTTTCTTATTGTCATACCTTTTACTCTAGCACCGTTATAATCCCCTGCTCCTTTATTTATTAGTTAGTCATATATACACTGTACGTACACTGATAGGACAGAGAACATATATACACTGTACATACACTGATAGGACAGAGATCATATATACACTGTACTGACAGGACAGAGATCATATATACACTGTATGTACACTGATAGGACAGAGAACATATATACACTGTACATACACAGCAATAACCTCAGAACCCCACCTCTCCCCCAACACAACTCCTCTCCTCTGCCCCAATATTTAGCCCCCCACCCTCCCCAAATCTTCACCATCCTACCCATGGTTACCTTTCTGGCTTATTGTCGGCTCCAGAACTTCCCCGACCAGGTAGGAGAATGGGGATCACACTGCTGCAGCTCACCAAGCACTTCCCTCCCTCCTCCTGCCATTGAACACTCTGCACTCTGCCTGCACTTGTCCCCTGAGCAGAGCAGGCAGGCTGCTGTAGGAGTCGGGAGAGTTTTTACTTTCACTTTCTAACACAGAAGCCGGTTGTGTATTTGGTCAGAACACCTGGCTTCTGTATTTTAAAGTGAAAGCTCTGAGCTGTGAGCACACAGCTAATCATGGCTGAAAACAATGATGTGGGACATACCTCCTTCACAGCGGGACAAAGGAGCAGATGCGGGAATGTCCTGCCCAATCCGGGACTGTTGGGAGGGATGTCTACAGGATTTTGGAACAAACATTGTTTGTGAGGGCCTCAAACATTCAGACTACACCCTGCCACAGGTGAGGTCAGGATTATAGAATAATGTGTATAATAAACTGCAGAACTCTGAATAAAACTCATTTCTGAAGGTCTCAGACATTGATTGTACCCAGGCAGTCAGTCATCAAAACTCCTTTTTGACCGCTGTTAGAAATCATGGGGCCCCGTACAGCCTACCTGACGGGGTCCCCCTAGACCCCACCCCTGACCCAGTCCTGCCAGCTACCAATGTTTTCTTGGGACTAAGAGCTGTTTTTGGCAGCTCAGTCTTTGTGCACAGGGGGCGCTCTCTTACATAAACATGACCTGCCAAGCCAGGCACATGTGCGGCGTGTGAGCATTAAAGCCCAGCTTATTGCCCCTACACATATGGGTTACTGGGGTATAAAGGGGTTAAAGAACAGTGGTTAGCCCCCCCAATACAAGTGTAAAGTGGTGTCTCCCTATACTTGTCATCAGCATTATGGTAATCACTCAGCACAGCAGGTGCTGTATGGCTCTGTCAGTGTCCATGGCTGTTGTGTGCTGACTCTCTTACGGCTAGGGTTGTCACCTTTTCTTCAAGACAAACCCCAACACTTTAGCGGCACACAGCACTTTTTGTTATACATATATTTTGCTAATAAATAACATTTCTAATCATATGAAGTTAATGTATGTTCTCCCTGTGCCTGCGTGGGTTTCCTCCGGGTACTCCGGTTTCCTCCCACACTCCAAAGACATGCTAGTAGGTTAATTGGATCTTGTCTAAATTGTCCCTAGTATGTATGAATGTAAGTTAGGGACCTTAGATTGTAAGCTCCTTGAGGGTAGGGACTGATGTGAATGTACAATGTATATGTAAAGCGCTGCGTAAATTGACAGCGCTATATAAGTACCTGAAATAAATAAAACAAATAAATAAAATAACAAGAGTCCCTCTTTACATCAGAGTCCACAGAGTTCACCTTTTACATCTGAACTCACAGAGTTCCCTTTCACTGTAAGGGGGGACTCTGCAGACTCTGATGTAAGGGAGAACTCTGGGGACTCTAACATAAGGTATGCTCTGGGAACCCTGATTTAATGGGGAACACTGAGAACTCTGATGTACGGAGAGGACTGTGATGTAAGGGGGAACACTGTGGCCTCTGGTGTAAAGGGGAAATCTGAGAAACCTGATTTACCTTAGTGTACTCACTCAGAGGCAGGAGAGAGAAGGGGGAGACTTCAGTCACAGACAGGGATGGATGGTGAGCTCACTCACCCCTTGGCAGTCAGCACCTCTCATCCAGATGTATCTGAGGCTGCTGGACTTCAAATTTCCGGCCCCCACTTTCCTTTTCTTAGGCACATAGGTGTGCCCAGCCCATTGCATTAGGGTGTGCACCCCAATGCTCAAACACATGCCTTTCTCTGCAGCATTAGACAGTGAATGAATGGGAAGTGCTCTGTGCTGAGCAGCTCCCTGTTCATTCACAAACTGAAACATAGTAAACAAAGTTTATTATGCTTCAATTATGATTTAACACAGTGAGAGTATGTTAACTGTGTCCATTTAGAAAGGGAAGGGGCTGGTAAATGACATATTGATGAGCCCCTTCCCCCCACTCTCCATCCTGAAACATCCCCCGCAGCAGCTGGGGGGAGAGGAAGGAAGTTAGCACCAGTGGGGGGGGGCTGGGCAGTAGGAGAAATCAGGACAGTACGGACTGATTAGGGTTTGCCCAGGCACACCTGGCACACCCCCTGCACATGCCTATGCTTAGGCACAGCCCTGGGGATTGGAGTGTGGGCAGACACAGAGGGGTAGGGGCGGGAGGAAGAGGTGCAGATCGAGCCCTCTCTCCTCTCCAGTCTGTGTGTGTTTGGGGGGATTGTTAGTGATGGCTTTGGGCAGCATGAAAGAGAGTATAACAGACACTCTCAGCTTAGACAACTGCAGCCAGCAACCCTGTTGGGAAACCATAGTCCAGTCTGAATAAGATGTCCGGGTTTCAGGCAGTCTAAAACCCGGATGCATGATTCCAAACCCGAACTGTCCGGGTGAATCCCGGACAGGTGGCAACCTTAGTTACAGCTGTACTGTTACAGTCTGAAACACACAGTACAGATATAAATTATCAAAGCCAGCACCCAACAGCCATGGACACTGTGACAGAGCCATACAGCGCCTGCTGTGCTGTGTGATTACCATAATGCTGATGATCATAAAATAAGCACAGTGAGACATCTGGGGACTCAGAAGCAGATATTAGTGTAACTCACAGTGCAGCCACAACATCCGCCGCTGACGACATTAGACTTGCTGGTCCCTGCTGTCAGGCACTTCACATCAGGGAGGGAGCGGAGAACTTACATGCAATCACTCCACCAGGGAGGACAGTGGGCAGCTGGTCGGAACTACAACATGCGGCGCAGAATTATGTACCTGCACCCCGCAATAGAAAAAAAGTCCCTCCTCTGCACTCACCTACTGGGCCCCACTGTTGGCCTGATGGGACCCATAAAAATGTAATTATACACCCCCTAAGCAGGTAGGAAGGGAGGTGTAGTTTAGAAAGCCCTTTTTCTTATTTGGGAGAAATGAACTGCCCGATCCCCCCTGTTTAGCTGATGGGGCCTGGGCCCACTACAACAGGACCAGTTGTACTGTCTTATCAGCGGCCCTGTTTGTGAGGGTCTCTGACATTGACTGTACCCAGATGGAGCTGAGCTGAGATTACACTGTAAATGTTTTTCCTCTACAGATTAGAATGCTGTTGGTTGACTCCTTCATGCTGTGATGTCCTCCGCTCTCTTCTAATCACAAACCGATCTCTCATCAGTCTGGATTTATCTCAGAACATATTGAAGGACTCTGGAATTAAACTTCTGTGTGAGGGACTCAGAGATCCAGGCTGTACCCTACAGGAACTTAGGTAAGAATTACACTATAAACTAAACTTTTTAACAATTTGCAGGACTGTGAATTAAAATTCCACTGTGAACATTTCAGACAACTGAGACTGGTACCATATAGGAATGTTTGTGTGTTTTTATTTTTCTCTGCAGCATCGACTTTTATAGTTTGAATTCCTTGAGCTGTATTGATCTCCGATCTGCCCTTATTGCCAATTGATCTCTCACCATACTGGATTTATCACTGAATCCTCTAGAGGAGGGGAGTCAAACTCAATTTCATTGCAGACCGGATCAGCATTATGGTTGCCCTCAAAGAGCCTGTTGTATCTGTAAGACTACATGTCCACAGCACCCCACCCCCCTTACATCAGATATCAAGAGCCCCCCACCACCAGAAGAAAAGGACCAGAGAAGGGTGGGAGTCAGCTGCTGGAGTCTGCTGAATGCTGAGACCTAGGGAAGGCAGAGGTGAGGGGATGCTGCTGCTGCACAGAGAGGCACATAGTCTGTAGGACAAGTTCTGTCCTCCTTTCTGCTGCTGACTGCTGAGATAGGGGATTAGGGAAGAGCCTCTCTGCAGCTGCATGGAGAAGCACAGAATTTGGCAGAGGAATTCTGTCCTCCTGTTTGCTGCCAACTACAGAAAACAAGGTGGAGGTGGAGACGAGGGGGGTGCCACAGCTGCAGGAGAGGTACAAGAGCCACATGAAATGTCCTGGTGGGTGGGATTCGGCCCAAGGGCCTTGTGTTTCACACATGTGGACACTGGAATAAACCTTCTTTGTGAGGGTCTCAGACATCCAGGCTGTACCCTGCAGTTGCTGAGGGGAGAATTATACTAATAAATAAAATATTGACATGCCGGACTATGAAATAAACTTTTTTAGGGTTGCACACATCTGGGCTGTACCCTACAATATGATCAGTGTGTAGTGGTTACTCCCGCGCTATCACTGTGTGTAGACTGGGGGGTCGGGGGTCCATATGCTGCGAGGACTCAGTAGTCTATCGGTAGCTATATGAATGAGTAGATTGTATTATGTGAGCACTACTGGGGACTTACAAGGGGGGAGACTCCCACATGTAGCAAGTTCTCCCTGAAGACAGCGAGGTGATTAAGTCTTCATCCCTTCCCTGGGAGATCTTCTGAGAGTCAGCTGGGTGGGCTGGTGAGGGCTAGTCTGGAGGACTGTAGTGGAGGAGTTAGCCTGGAGGGCTAGTGAAAGGGGCAGCTACAGCCAGGTGGGTTGGCAGTGCCTGAAGAGGTGGTGCTGGGATCAGCAGCCACAGGAAGAAGAGTACAAGCTGGTCACTATTTTTTTTGCAGAAATAAAAAAGATGTATCTCTGCGCTGTGGTGGGGCGGCAGCTGACACGGATAAAAATATATACCAAACTTATAAATATTATTAACAAAAGGTGTGTAGCTCCAAAAATGAATGAACAGTGATGAGATGTGAATATTGTGTTATAAATGGACAGCACAAAAGTCCAAAAAAGTGTTAAAGTGAAAAATGCTAAAGTGAAAACAAATAATATTATATTTTTATCAAGAGGTCCCTCCTCAGGACCCCTTGATAACGTCCTATTGGATGAAAAGCTTTGGGGAGGAGACTCTAGTGCTAACGTCAGGCCACTGACCAATACCGGGTCATCAGTGGCACCCATTGTCATATGTTTTTATGATTTGTTTTATTTTGGCTTTTAACATACAAACCCAATAAATACTACACTATGGAGACTTCATCTGGCTCCGGTGACCTTTATTTACTACAGCTACATCTGGATGGTGCGAGTTGCTGAACAGCCTTCCCCATAACAGATGGCGGATCTACACTGAGTGTGTGTTTTGCTGCTGTAATGGCAGCCAGCTTTTCCGGTGAGTGTCCATTTCACAGGGGTGCGGTGGATGAATCTGGAGCACTGTACTGGATCACCTCTTCACTTTTCAAGTCACCACTAGGGATGAGCCGAACACCCCCCTGTTCGGTTCGCACCAGAACATGCGAACAGGAAAAAAGTTTGTTCGAACACGCGAACACCGTTAAAGTCTATGGGACACGAACATGAATAATCAAAAGTGCTAATTTTAAAGGCTAATATGCAAGTTATTGTCATAAAAAGTGTTTGGGGACCTGGGTCCTGCCCCAGGGGACATGGATCAATGCAAAAAATTTTTTTAAAAACGGCCATTTTTTCAGGAGCAGTGATTTTAATAATGCTTAAAGTCAAACAATAAAAGTTTAATATCCCTTTAAATTTCGTACCTGGGGGCGTCTATAGTATGCCTGTAAAGGGGCGCATGTTTCCTGTGTTTAGAACAGTCTGACAGCAAAATGACATTTTGAAGGAAAAAAGCCATTTAAAACTACCCGCGGCTATTGCATTGCCGACAATACACATAGAAGTTCATTGATAAAAACGGCATGGGAATTCCCCAAAGGGGAACCCCGAACCAAAATTTAAAAAAAAAATGACGTGGGAGTCCCCCTAAATTCCATACCAGACCCTTCAGGTCTGGTATGGATATTAAAGGGAACCCCGGCCAAAATTAAAAAAAAAAATGACGTGGGGTTCCCCCTAAATTCCATACCATACCAGACCCTTCAGGTCTGGTATGGATTTTAAGGGGAACCCCGCGCCAAAAAAAAAAAAAAAAAACGGCATGGGGTCCCCCCAAAAATCCATACCAGACCCTTATCCGAGCACGCAACCTGGCAGGCCGCAGGAAAAGAGGGGGGGCGAGAGTGTGGCCCCCCCCTCCTGAACCGTACCAGGCCACATGCCCTCAACATTGGGAGGGTGCTTTGGGGTAGCCCCCCAAAACACCTTGTCCCCATGTTGATGAGGACAAGGGCCTCATCCCCACAACCCTGGCCGGTGGTTGTGGGGGTCTGCGGGCGGGGGGCTTATCGGAATCTGGAAGCCCCCTTTAACAAGATCCCAGATCCCATGGCATTCCCCATGACGTCACAGGGAAGTCCCGTCAAGTCACCGTGCGTCAGAGGGGGGCGGGGTCACCGGGTGGCCCCGCCCCCCGTTATTTAAGAACTGTCAGACGAGGAGCGCCGTCACACAGCGGGAGCCTCCCTCCATGCCAGCATGGGTGCGGAGCGGCCCGGAGAAGAAAATGAAGACGAGAAGAAGAGAAGAAGAGAAGAAAAGAAGAAGCGAAGAAGAGAAGAAGATGAAGAAGATGAAGAGAAGAGCGGGAGCCTCTTCCCATGCCATGGGTGCGGAGCGGCCCAAGGAGAAGAAGATAGAAGACGCCGTGGAGGAGATGCTGGACGAGAACGCTGGAGGAAGAACCAGAAGAACCAGAAGATGAAGGAAGATAGAAGAAAGAAGAAGTATTTAAATAAAGGAATTGTCAAAAACTCTCTTGTCATATTTTTAACATTTTTGACAGTTTTTTAGTGAAATGGTAGGGGTACTTTTGTACCCCCTTACCATTTCACACAGGGGGGGGCCGGGATCTGGGGGTCCCCTTGTTAAAGGGGGCTTCCAGATTCCGATAAGCCCCCCGCCCGCAGACCCCCACAACCACCGGCCAGGGTTGTGGGGATGAGGCCCTTGTCCTCATCAACATGGGGACAAGGTGTTTTGGGGGCTACCCCAAAGCACCCTCCCAATGTTGAGGGCATGTGGCCTGGTACGGTTCAGGAGGGGGGGGCCGCACTCTCGTCCCCCCTCTTTTCCTGCGGCCTGCCAGGTTGTGTGCTCGGATAAGGGTCTGGTATGGATTTTTGGGGGGACCCCACGCCATTTTTTTTTTTTTGGGCGCAGGGTTCCCCTTAAAATCCATACCAGACCTGAAGGGTCTGGTATGGAATTTAGGGGGAACCCCACGTCATTTTTTTTTTAAATTTTGGCCGGGGTTCCCCTTAATATCCATATCAGACCTGAAGGGCCTGGTATGGAATTTAGGGGGACTCCTACTTCATTTTTTTTTTTTAATTTTGGTTCGGGGTTCCCTTTTGGGGAATTCCCATGCCGTTTTTATCAATGAACTTCTATGTGTATTGTCGGCAATGCAATAGCCGCGGTAGTTTTAAATGAGTTTTTTCCTTCAAAATGTCATTTTGCTGTCAGACTGTTCTAAACACAGGAAACATGCGCCCCTTTACAGGCATACTATAGACACCCCCCAGGTACGAAATTTAAAGGGATATTACACTTTTATTGTTTGACCTTAAGCATTATTAAAATCACTGCTCCTGAAAAAACGGCCATTTTTAAAAAACATTTTTGCATTGATCCATGTCCCCTGGGGCAGGACCCAGGTCCCCAAACACTTTTTATGACAATAACTTGCATATTAGCCTTTAAAATTAGCACTTTTGATTTCTCCCATAGACTTTTAAAGGGTGTTCCGCGGCATTCGAATTTGCCGCGAACACCCCAAATTGTTCGCTGTTCGGCGAACTTGCGAACAGCCAATGTTCGAGTCGAACATGAGTTCGACTCGAACTCGAAGCTCATCCCTAGTCACCACCAATTATTTGTGCACATCTTTGCACAGAACTGATGTGTTTTCATCAATAAGTTTATATTGCTGATCCTATCATAGGACTGTGCATTTAAACGTATATTTTGCACTATATTTTTTTATTGTTGATTTTTCAGCCACAAGATTGGATTTTTTATATACTGTATATTTTTTTTCACTTTAGCATTTTTTACTTTAACACTTTTTTGGACTTTATTTCAATGTGCTGTCCATTTATTACACAATATTCACATCTCATCGCTGTTCATTTATTTTTGGTGCTACATACTTTTTCTAAAGTGGTTGTAAACCCTTTACAAGCACTTTAAACTACAGGCAAGCCTATAATTATGCTTACCTGTAGCTGCACTGGATATCTCCTAAACCTGCACGGTTTAGGAGATATCCCTGTATTTGCATGTGCCGACATCATCGGCACATGTGCACTTAAGCCAACTGAAGCAATGGCATGTACGTACTGTTGCTTCATTTGTACTGCGCTGTTCCCAGCGGCTTCTGCACGCATGTGCGGGAGTGACGTCCTCGCGTGTCCGGCCAATCACAGCGCCAGAGCTGCGATACCCGGAAGTAACCCCCGGACAAGATGTTGCCGGCAGGAGGGGGAGATGAGGACAGCTGCGGGGGCTTCGTTCTCAGGTAAGTAATTCATAATGAGCTAATATGCTATGCATACTAGCTCATTATGCCTTTGTCTTGCAGGGTTTTTTTTACCCGGGTTTACAACCACTTTAACTGTATTTTTTTTGCTACACAACAAGGGGTCTTGGGTTCCTGCTTGTAATGGAACATTGCTAAAAATCTGACTGAGAACCTGTCAGATCTACAAACAGTGATTCAGCTGGAGCCAGCAAGCAAGTGTGTGGGAGGAGTGTAAAAGATACTGTCTACATGTGGTAGTCTCCCCCTTGTAAGTCCCCAGTAGTGCTGACCTACTCATGCTGTTCTCTCTTGCTCCTGTGCCTCCAGAAAGGGCTTTGTTTGTGTGTTGTGGCATAATCCTTCCAGCATCTGAACCCCGGCCCAAATTTACCCCCCAAAACTAGGGGCACCCCTGAGGGCCACCGACAGCCTCCTCAGCACTATATCTCCATCTTCCACCCGACTGCCCGTGCTGGCATGGCCCATGTCTATTTATGAGGTAAATTCTGCCCCCTGCCAGCCCACAACTAGGGATTGTCTGAGGCATCATAAATATTATAGGAAGCTCCTCCTAACCTCCACCCACCAGCTTTAGAAGATTCTACAACCTTATAGACCAGGGGGAAGCACCAAAGGAGCTGTCAGGATGAGTCATCCAGCCCTGAGTCACTGAACCCTGACCTATATTCACAGCTCGGGCTTAGCCCTGAGATAACTAAATTTTGCCTACACTAACAAAACCTATACTATATCTAGCACACACTAGAGGGTGCTACACAGAGAAGAGAGAGAAGAGGTGGAAAGCGCAAAAAGGCTCAAATAGACCACAGTCCTGTCCCTGACACAGTGAAGATTTTTAATTTAGCTTCTCATGCCTTTACTCAAGAAACATCACTCTTGAAAAATGCTCTTAATTTTGCGCCCACCAGTTTACCCAATTCTTTCACATGTCTTAAATCGTAAACCAGTTATTTCATTAAAGAACTTTCAGCCATCAAAACATATAACCCCACACCTGTTCCTGAGCTGATGTCAGCCCCCTGAAGCAATGATGACAATACGGCCTTACATATATTAGAGGAGTTATGGTCTGATACATGCTCAACTGACCTTACTCTCCCTTCTGATTCTATGGACATCCCATAGTACATACTGATTTCCCCCCCATCCACTTTCAATCCAGTTCATGCTAAAGTGCCATTTTTTGATCAATCTACCAAGTCACCTTTACAGATATTCTTATATTTTGTTCCACAGATCATTCTTCTGACCCTAGACCCCTTAACCGCACCAAGCTGCATAGAAGATCCTTAAAATCTCTAGCTGAGAATAATGAATTTGTTGTCAGACAGGCTGAGGGAGGTGGCATAGTCCTACAGAACAAATCTGACTACCTCGCTGAAGCGGTTTGGCTACTTTCGGTTGATGCTATCTACCTTAAACTTCCTCAAGATCCTCTACCAGGGTACTAAGCACAATTAAAATCTATATTAGATTTTCACATGGCTGATAAAGTTATTGATAAAAGGGAATTTCTGTTTATTCTGTTTTATCTATAAGGATTTATAGGGCACACTTACTTTTACCACCTTCCTAAAGCACATAAGAATCCCCTCAATCCTCCAGGAAGGTCCATTGTGGCCTCTATAGAGTGTTACCAGCAGGCTTTCCCAGTATATTGATTTTTTTTACAGCACATAGTGCAGTCATATCCCTAATATGTGAAAAACTGTTTACAATTATGGGATACCCTTAGTAATTACACATGGCAATCCTCCTACTACTTGCTTTCTTTAAGACGTTCAGTCATTTTATACTTCTATCCCTCATAAAGTGGGGCTTACTGATCTGCACTATTTCCTCACTAGGGAGTCCCAATTGCATATTGCCCAGGCCCAGTTTATCACAGAGTGCACTTGCTTCTGTTTGGAGCATAATTATTTTACCTTTCACAGTGAGGCACTGTAATGGGCGCATTCTTTGCACCTTGCTATGCCAACCTCATCATAGGTTGGTGGGAGGAGTCCCATATCTGGAGGAATAACCCTTTGCTGCCCGTATTACCTTCCACGATTGAACCTTTTGTGCAGCATTGCAATGACAACACCCTTGGTCTGACCCCTCCACCCTGGTGTTTCTCAAGGCAACTTCGGGAAACTCTTATCTCCACTATCAGGGCTGTCATCACCCAAAAAGAGTTCAAAACAGTCCTAAAGGACAGTTTAGCCAGATTTGTAGGAAGTGTACTTTTAGATGAAGACTACTCCACCCAAAGCCAAATCCCCAAGAATAGACAGAATTAAAAAAGATGCTCCAGGACTGGGCACAACACTCTGCAGGAAAGCTGCTGCATCGTCCTTACGTCCCCAGCCTGCCACCACTTCTTGTACAGACGGGGCCGCTCTTGGTGATGATCCTGCATATTCAGGCTGCCTAGCAACCGCTGTAGTAGTGGGCGGTGCCACCTGCTGATTCCCTCCATGCACGCTGGACCTGCCTCTTCTCTCCCTCTGCTAAGTCCAAGCTGAAGGAGGAGCTGGGGCCCGCCTCTTCTGCCCTGCCTATCTGTGCGCTCCGCCCTCCAAGCTGAGCACACTCACGCTGCTTCCCGACTCTCGCGGCTTCGCCTCCTCATCCTGGCTTCTTCCCAGCGGCTTCCTCCTCTACACACACTGGCGCTGGCTCCTCCGTGCACCCGCAGCAGGAACCCCCACTGTCTCCTGTTCTGGTAAGACCTCATCAGGTGCGCCGCTGGCTGCAAAGCTCCCGGGCTCCTCCGCTGTCCCTAGGCCGGCACCCAGCTCCAAGCAGCTCCTCAGCCAAGCCTCTCCACCACTGCTCTCTGCTTTCTGAATAAACTGTCTCAACAGCGACTCCATCTTGAGGCCCACTGCTCAGTGCTGCTCAGCTACTTGCTAGAAGGTCCAAAGAGGACCATTTCCTGTTCTGGCCCCTGCAATCTTCTTAAAGGGGCAGCTAACCCACCAACCCCTTACCCTATACCTGTAAATTAAATGAGGGTAAAAGGGGGGCAGCCGTGGACCCATGAAGGAGGGTCCAAAAGGTTGTGCCCTCCTTTTACATACCTCCTTCACAGCGGGACAAAGGAGCAGATGCGGGAAAGTCCTGCCCAATCCGGGACTGTTGGGAGGGATGTCTACAGGATTTTGGAACAAACATTGTTTGTGAGGGCCTCAAACATTCAGTCTACACCCTGCCACAGGTGAGGTCAGGATTATAGAATAATGTGTATAATAAACTGCAGGACTCTGAATAAAAATCATTTCTGAAGGTCTCAGACATTGACTGTAACCAGGCAGTCAGTCATCAAAACTACTTTTTGACCGCTGATAGAAATCACGGGGCCCCGTACAGCCTACCTGACGGGGTCCCCCTCGTTCCCACCCCTGACCCAGTCCTGCCAGCTACCAATGTTTTCTTGGGGCTAAGAGCTGTTTTTGGCAGCTCAGTCTTTTTGCACAGGGGGCGCTCTCTTACATAACATGACCTGCCAAGCGAGGCACATGTGCAGCGTGTGAGCATTAAAGCCCAGCTTTTTGCCCCTGCACATATGGGTTACTGGGGTATAAAGGGGTTAAAGGACAGTAGTTAGCTCCCCCAATACAAGTGTAAAGTAGTGTCTCCCTATACTTGTCATCAGCATTATGGTAATCACTCAGCACAGCAGGTGCTGTATGGCTCTGTCAGTGTCCATGGCTGTTGTATGCTGACTCTCTTACGGCTAGGGTTGTCACCTTTTCTTCAAGACAAACCCCAACACTTTAGCGGCACACAGCAATTTTTGTTATACATATATTTTGCTAATAAATAACATTTCTAATCCTATGACGTTAATAACAAGAGTCCCTCTTTACATCAGAGTCCACAGAGTTCACCTTTACTTCTGAACTCGCAGAGTTCCCTTTCACTGTAAGGGGGGACTCTGCAGACTCTGATGTAAGGGAGAACTCTGGGGACTCTAACATAAGGGATGCTCTGGGAGCCCTGATTTAATGGGGAACACTGAGAACTCTTATGTACGGAGAGGACTGTGATGTAAGGGGGAACACTGTGGCCTCTGGTGTAAAGGGGAACTCTGAGAAACCTGATTTACTTTAGTGTACTCACTCAGAGGCAGGAGAGAGAAGGGGGAGCATTCAGTCACAGACAGGGATGGATGGTGAGCTCACTCACCCCTTGGCAGTCAGCACCTCTCATCCAGATGTATCTGAGGCTGCTGGACTTCAAATTTACACCCCCCACTTTCCTTTTATGAGGCTGCGTACATACGGCCGGACTTCCCGACAGAAAAAGTCCGATGGGAGCTTTCAGTCGGACATTCCGACCGTGTGTATGCCCCGTGAAAAACAAAAAGAAAAGCCTGGATGGCCACACTTCCGTGAAAAAAAGCACCTTTATTGTAACAAAAAATAGGTCACATTAAAAGTGGATAACACAGGACAACTGCTAGCTAACGCGTTTCACATCAACCGATGCTTACTCATAGCTAAGTAGAAGGTTATCACAGCAAAGACATATAAAAGGTAGGTAATTAGGAACATATGAAACACCTGACAATAAAAAAAGGACAAGGCAGAAAAACCCACACACCATCCTCGTTACATGTATTAACCTTCTAACGCCCAGAAAGTAAAGAGTATAGATAAAGAATCAATGAGTTTAAAAGTTTTTAGTGTACAATAAAACTCTGGACGATCGCAATAGCCAGCACGCTACTTGGGGTTGATTCTAAATAAACCACACATGTTGATGTGATAATAACAATGGTGCAAACCAAATGTACCAAACCAAAAGTGCACATATGGAAATAAAAAATCATCATCAATGAGTGTATACCAAAATGTTATGAATGTATACACTGTGTGGAACCACACTTGGTCAATCGTGCTGAAAATGTGCGAACCACATTCACACACCAGTGGACCCCTTCTAGAAGATGTCAAATAGTATCAATATAATCAAAAATTACAAGAGAAAATAACTATGTACTCTGTTCTCATGTTATTTTTACGTTGTTTCATTTTCAAGTTCTTCAGTGGGGCGCTTCATGGAGCATCCAAACAATGGGGTGCACGGGTATGTGGATGTAGGAGAATGCTCGAACCAATGACACAAATATAATACAGATATAATAGAAATGTACCAAAAAATAAGCCTTAAAATCGGAGACAACAATAGTATGAAAAAATAACGTGGTAAATTACAACCAAACTATACCACGATGTAGATGTCATTAAATATCTGTTGTCTGTTGAAATGAAATTGGGCTGGAAGCTGGAACAGAACCACATACTAGTTGGAGCTCATGCCATAACCCATATTTGAGTCAAGAGCCGATTCCCAGCACACAAAGGGAGCAGCACTGAAGGCAAGAAGTCTCACTCTGTGTGCTGCAGCACTCGGCTCGCTGAAGGCTTCCCATCTAAACCGATACTATATTGTGAGGGAACACAACAGCATAAATCAGAATGTGTGGAAAGGAAAAAAAACCCATACATCATTAAATCAAAATGTAAACCACAATGACAATGTCATAGGATACAACAAAGCCGTCAGGATGGCATAAGGCATGTCCCATGAAAACCACATACCACTTGGAGCATATGTCATAGCCCATGCTCAAATCAAGAATCAAAACCCAGCACACAAAATGAGAGGCGCTAAAAGCAAGAAGTCTCACTCCATGTGCTGCAACACTCGGCTTACTGGCAACTTATCATCTAACCCAACCCAATGTGAACACAACGGCATTAGCCGGGATGTGTAATGAGGAAAAAGCATACCATTTGAATAAATAATAAACCACAATAACTATATCAATGGATGTGAACGCAGCCATTAAGATAACAATGAAATATGTCACTCAAAGAGGAGTACCAATGTAGGACAATTATTACTTAGATCGAAAAGGACAAGCAAAAATTGAAATGAACTGATTGACCTGCATTGGAATACCAATGTAGGACAATTATCCCCATCGGACTTTTTCTGTCGGCATTTCTGACGGACTTAGATATAGAACATGTTCTAAATCTTTCCGTCAGAAATCCCGATGGAGTTTATCCCGTTCGCAAGTCCGGCCGTGTGTATGGGGCATTAGGCACAGCCCCTGGGATTGGAGTGTGGGCAGACACAGAGGGGTAGGGGCGGGAGGAAGAGGTGCAGATCGAGCCCTCTCTCCTCTCCTGTCTGTGTGTGTTTGGGGGGGATTGTTAGTGATGGCTTTGGGCAGCATGAAAGAGTGTAACAGACAATCTCAGCTTAGACAACTGCAGCCAGCAACCCTGTTGGGAAGCCATAGTCCAGTCTGAATAAGGTGTCCGGGTTTTAGGCATTCTGAAATCCGGACACATGATTCCAAACCCGAACTGTCCGGGTGAATCCCGGACAGGTGGCAACCCTAGTTATGGCTGTACTGTTACAGTCTGAAACACACAGTACAGCCATAAGTTATCAAAGCCAGCACCCAACAGCCATGGACACTGACAGAGCCATACAGCGCCTGCTGTGCTGTGTGATTAACATAATGCTGATCATAAAATAAGCACAGTGAGACATCTGGGGACTCAGAAGCAGATATTAGTGTAACTCACAGTGCAGCCACAAAATCCGCCGCTGACGACATTAGACTTGCTGGTCCCTGCTGTCAGGCACTTCACATCAGGGAGGGAGCGGAGCACTTACATGCAATCACTCCACCAGGGAGGACAGTGGGCAGCTGGTCGGAACTACAACATGCTGCACAGAATTATGTACCTGCACCCCGCAATAGAAAAAAAGTCCCTCCTCTGCACTCACCTACTGGGCCCCATTGTTGGCCTGATAGGACCCATAAAAATGTAATTATACACCCCCTAAGCAAGTAGGAAGGGGGGTGTAGTTTAGGAAGCCCTTTTTCTTATTTGGGAGAAATGAACTGCCCGAGCCCCCCTGTGTAGCTGATGGGGCCTGGGCCCACTACAACAGGACCAGTTGTACTGCCTTATCAGCGGCCCTGTTTGTGAGGGTCTCTGACATTGACTGTACCCAGATGGAGCTGAGCTGAGATTACACTGTAAATGTTTTTCCTCTACAGATTAAGAAGATGTTCATTGACTCCTTCATGCTGTGATGTCCTCCGCTCTCTTCTAATCACAAACCGATCTCTCATCAGTCTGGATTTATCTTATAACGAATTGATGGACTCTGGAATTAAACTTCTGTGTGAGGGACTCAAAGATCCAGGCTGTACCCTACAGGAACTTAGGTAAGAATTACACTATAAACTAAACTTTTTAACAATTTGCAGGACTGTGAATTAAAATTCCACTGTGAACATTTCAGACAACTGAGTGGTACCATATAGGAATGTTTGTGTGTTTTTATTTTTCTCTGCAGCATCGACTTTTGTAGTTTGACTTCCTTGAGCTGTATTGACCTCCGATCTGTCCTTATTGAAAATTATTCTCTCACCATACTGGATTTATCACTGAATCCTCTAGAGCGGGGGAGTCAAACTCAATTTCATTGCAGACCGGCTCAGCATTATCATAGTTGCAGAGGAGTATCTAGGGTATGGCAGCCATGGCAAGTGCCATGGGCGCCATACGGGGGGGGGGCGGCAAAAAAGCCGCCCTTCTGCACAAAAAATAAAGTCCCACCCGTCCTCTAGCAGCCGCCTCCCGCTCTAATCTTGTCCCCGGCGGCACGACGCTGGAGCGTGGCGCTGGCACAGCAAGTGAGGAAGTCAGGACTGAAGCCAGTGACAGGCGCCCCCCATGACAGCCGATGAGTTGGTCTGGACCGTCTGGCCACAGAGCGAACGCCCGGGACATCTACATTGGGATACAGTAACTGGGTGAGGCGGAGCCTAATGCTCCACCTACCCTCATTTATGGGTGCTGATGTTAATATATTTTTGGGTGCTGGTTAGGCCGCATTTATGGGTGCTGATGTTACTATATTTTTGGGTGCTGGATAGGCCACATTTATGGGTGGTGATGTTACTGTATTTTTGGGTGCTGGTTAGGCCGCATTTATGGGTGCTGATATTACTGTATTTTTGGGTGCTGGTTAGGCCGCATTTATGGGTGCTGATGTTACTGTATTTTTGGGTGCTGGTTAGGCTGCATTTATGGGTGGCTAGGCTGCATGGGTGCTATTTTTGGGTGCTGGTGAGGCCGCATTTATGGGTGCTGATGTTACTGTATTTTTGGGTGCTGGATAGGCCGCATTTATGGGTGCTGATGTTACTGTATTTTTTGGGTGCTGGTGAGGCCGCATTTATGGGTGCTGATGTTACTGTATTTTTTGGGTGCTGGTAAGGCTGCATTTATGGGTGCTGATGTTACTATATTTTTGGGTGCTGGTTAGGCCGCATTTATGGGTGCTGATGTTACTGTATTTTTGGGTGCTGGATAGGCCGCATTTATGGGTGCTGATGTTACTGTATTTTTGGGTGCTGGATAGGCCGCATTTATGGGTGCTGATGTTACTGTATTTTTTGGGTGCTGGTGAGGCCGCATTGATGGGTACTGATGTTACTGTATTTTTAGGTGCTGGTTAGGCCGCATTTATGGGTGCTGATGTTACTATATTTTTGGGTGCTGGTTAGGCCGCATTTATGGGTGCTGATGTTACTGCATTTATGGGTGCTGGTTAGGCCACATTTATGGGTGCTGATGTTACTGTATTTTTTGGTGCTGGTTAGGCCACATTTATGGGTGCTGATGTTACTGCATTTATGGGTGCTGGTTAGGCCACATTTATGGGTGCTGATGTTACTGCATTTATGGGTGCTGATGTTACTGCATTTTTGGGTGCTGATGTTACTGCATTTTTGGGTGCTGGTTAGGCCGCATTTATGGGTGCATTTTTGGGTGCTGGTGAGGCCGCATTTATGGGTGCTGATGTTACTGTATTTTTGGGTGCTGGTTAGGCCGCATTTATGGGTGCTGATGTTACTGTATTTCTGGGTGCTGATGTTACTGTATTTCTGGGTGCTGGTTAGGCCGCATTTATGGGTGCTGATGTTACTGTATTTCTGGGTGCTGATGTTACTGTATTTCTGGGTGCTGGTTAGGCCGCATTTATGGGTGCTGATGTTATTATATTTTTGGGTGCTGGTTAGGCCGCATTTATGGGTGCTGATGTTACTGCATTTAAGGGTGCTGATGTTACTGCATTTATGGGTGCTGATGTTACTGCATTTTTGGGTGCTGGTTAGGCCGCATTTATGGGTGCATTTTTGGGTGCTGGTGAGGCCGCATTTATGGGTGCTGATGTTACTGTATTTTTGGGTGCTGGTTAGGCCGCATTTATGGGTGCTGATGTTACTGTATTTGTGGGTGCTGATGTTACTGTATTTATGGGTGCTGATGTTACTGCATTTCTGGGTGCTGGTTAGGCCGCATTTATGGGTGCTGATGTTACTGTATTTTTGGGTGCTGGATAGGCCGCATTTATGGGTGCTGATGTTACTGCATTTATGGGTGC
Organism: Aquarana catesbeiana; assembly: GCF_042186555.1. NCBI lineage: Eukaryota > Metazoa > Chordata > Amphibia > Anura > Ranidae > Aquarana > Aquarana catesbeiana. The sequence continues at coordinate 285,990,041 of NC_133331.1, read as the reverse complement.
TGATGTTACTGCATTTTTGGGTGCTGGTTAGGCCGCATTTATGGGTGCTGATAATACTGTATTTTTGGGTGCTGGTTAGGCCGCATTTATGGGTGCTGATGTTACTATATTTTTGGGTGCTGGTTAGGCTGCATTTATGGGTTCTGATGTTAATATATTTTTGGGTGCTGGTGAGGCCGCATTGATGGGTGCTGATGTTACTATATTTTTGGGTGCTGGATAGGCCACATTTATGGGTGGTGATGTTACTGTATTTTTGGGTGCTAATTAGGCCGCATTTATGGGTGCTGATGTTACTGTATTTTTTGGGTGCTGGTTAGGCCGCATTTATGGGTGCTGATGTTACTGTATTTATGGGTGCTGATGTTATTATATTTTTGGGTGCTGGTTAGGCCGCATTTATGGGTGCTGTTGTTACAGCATTTATAAGTGCTGATGTTACTGCATTTATGGGTGCTGGTGAGGCCGCATTTATGGGTGCATTTTTTGGGTGCTGGTGAAGCCGCATTTATGGGTGCTGATATTACTGTATTTTTGGGTGCTGGTTTGGCTGCATTTATGGGTGCTGATGTTACTGTATTTTTGGGTGCTGGTTAGGCCGCATTTATGGGTGCTGATGTTACTGTATTTTTGGGTGCTGGTTAGGCTGCATTTATGGGTGGCTAGGCTGCATGGGTGCTATTTTTGGGTGCTGGTGAGGCCGCATTTATGGGTGCTGATGTTACTGTATTTTTGGGTGCTGGATAGGCCGCATTTATGGGTGCTGATGTTACTGCATTTATGGGTGCTGATGTTACTGCATTTTTGGGTGCTGGTGAGGCCGAATTTATGGTTGCTGATGTTACTGTATTTTTTGGGTGCTGGTGAGGCCGCATTTATGGGTGCTGATGTTACTGTATTTTTTGGGTGCTGGTAAGGCTGCATTTATGGGTGCTGATGTTACTATATTTTTGGGTGCTGGTTAGGCCGCATTTATGGGTGCTGATGTTACTGTATTTTTTGGGTGCTGGTGAGGCCGCATTTATGGGTGCTGATGTTACTATATTTTTAGGTGCTGGTTAGGCCGCATTTATGGGTGCTGATGTTACTATATTTTTGGGTGCTGGTTAGGCCGCATTTATGGGTGCTGATGTTATTATATTTTTGGGTGCTGGTTAGGCCGCATTTATGGGTGCTGATGTTACTGCATTTATGGGTGCTGATGTTACTGCATTTATGGGTGCTGATGTTACTGCATTTATGGGTGCTGATGTTACTGCATTTTTGGGTGCTGGTTAGGCCGCATTTATGGGTGCATTTTTGGGTGCTGGTGAGGCCGCATTTATGGGTGCTGATGTTACTGTATTTTTGGGTGCTGGTTAGGCCGCATTTATGGGTGCTGATGTTACTGTATTTATGGGTGCTGATGTTACTGTATTTATGGGTGCTGATGTTACTGCATTTTTGGGTGCTGGTTAGGCCGCATTTATGGGTACTGATAATACTGTATTTTTGGGTGCTGGTTAGGCCGCATTTATGGGTGCTGATGTTACTATATTTTTGGGTGCTGGTTAGGCTGCATTTATGGGTTCTGATGTCAATATATTTTTGGGTGCTGGTGAGGCCGCATTGATGGGTGCTGATGTTACTATATTTTTGGGTGCTGGATAGGCCACATTTATAGGTGGTGATGTTACTGTATTTTTGGGTGCTGGTTAGGCCGCATTTATGGGTGCTGATGTTACTGTATTTTTTGGGTGCTGGTTAGGCCGCATTTATGGGTGCTGATGTTACTGTATTAATGGGTGCTGTTGTTACAGCATTTATATGTGCTGATGTTACTGCATTTATGGGTGCTGGTGAGGCCGCATTCATGGGTGCATTTTTTGGGTGCTGGTGAAGCCGCATTTATGGGTGCTGATATTACTGTATTTTTGGGTGCTGGTTTGGCCGCATTTATGGGTGCTGATGCTACTGTATTTTTGGGTGCTGGTTAGGCCGCATTTATGGGTGCTGATGTTACTGTATTTTTGGGTGCTGGTTAGGCTGCATTTGTGGGTGGCTAGGCTGCATGGGTGCTATTTTTGGGTGCTGGTGAGGCCGCATTTATGGGTGCTGATGTTACTGTATTTTTGGGTGCTGGATAGGCCGCATTTATGGGTGCTGATGTTACTGCATTTTTGGGTGCTGGTTAGGCCGCATTTATGGGTGCTGATAATACTGTATTTTTGGGTGCTGGTTAGGCCGCATTTATGGGTGCTGATGTTACTATATTTTTGGGTGTTGGTTAGGCTGCATTTATGGGTTCTGATGTTAATATATTTTTGGGTGCTGGTAAGGCCGCATTGATGGGTGCTGATGTTACTATATTTTTGGGTGCTGGATAGGCCACATTTATGGGTGGTGATGTTACTGTATTTTTGGGTGCTGGTTAGGCCGCATTTATGGGTGCTGATGTTACTGTATTTTTTGGGTGCTGGTTAGGCCGCATTTATGGGTGCTGATGTTACTGTATTTATGGGTGCTGTTGTTACAGCATTTATATGTGCTGATGTTACTGCATTTATGGGTGCTGGTGAGGCCGCATTTATGGGTGCTGATATTACTGTATTTTTGGGTGCTGGTAAGGCTGCATTTATGGGTGCTGATGTTACTATATTTTTGGGTGCTGGATAGGCCGCATTTATGGGTGCTGATGTTACTGTATTTTTGGGTGCTGGTTAGGCTGCATTTATGGGTGCTGATGTTACTATATTTTTGGGTGCTGGTGAGGACGCATTTATGGGTGCTGATGTTGCTGTATTTATGGGTGCTGATGTTACTGCATTTATGGATGCTGATGTTGCTGTATTTATGGGTGCTGATATTACTGCATTTATGGGTGCTGGTGAGGCCGCATTTATGGGTGCATTTTTGGGTGCTGATGTTACTGTATTTTTGGGTGCTGGTTAGGCCGCATTTATGGGTGCTGATGTTACTGTATTTATGGGTGCTGAAGTTACTGCATTTATGGGTGCTGAAGTTACTGCATTTATGGGTGTTGGTTAGGCCGCATTTATGGGTGCTGATGTTACTGTATTTTTGGGTGCTGGATAGGCCGTATTTATGGGTGCTGATGTTACTGCATTTATGGGTGCTGATGTTACTGTATTTATGGGTGCTGAAGTTACTGCATTTATGGGTGTTGGTTAGGCTGCATTTATGGGTGCTGATGTTACTGTATTTTTGGGTGCTGGTTAGGCCGCATTTATGGGTGCTGATGTTACTATATTTTTGGGTGCTGGTTAGGCCGCATTTATGGGTGCTGATGTTAATATATTTTTGGGTGCTGATGAGGCCGCATTTATGGGTGCTGATGTTACTATGTTTTTGGGTGCTGGTGAGGCCGCATTTATGGGTGCAGATGTTACTGCATTTTTGGGTGCTGGTGAGGCCGCATTTGTGGGTGCTGATGTTACTGTATTTTTGGGTGCTGGTTAGGCCGCATTTATGGGTGCTGATGTTACTATATTTATGGGTGCTGATGTTACTGCATTTATGGGTGCTGGTGAGGCCGCATTTATGGGTGCATTTTTTGTGTGATGGTGAGGCCGCATTTATGGGTGCTGATGTTACTGTATTTTTGGGTGCTGGTTAGGCCGCATTCATGGGTACTGATGTTACTGTATTTTTGGGTGCTGGTTAGGCCGCATTTATGGGTGCTGATGTTACTGCATTTATGGGTGCTGATGTTACTGTATTTATGGGTGCTGATGTTACTGCATTTATGGGTGCTGGTGAGGCCGCATTTATGGGTGCTGATGTTACTGTATTTTTGGGTGCTGGTTAGGCCGCATTTATGGTTGCTGATGTTATTGCATTTATGGGTGCTGATGTTACTGTATTTATGGGTGCTGATGTTACTGCATTTATGGGTGCTGGTGAGGCCGCATTTATGGGTGTATTTTTGGGTGCTGGTTAGGCCGCATTTATGGGTGCATTTTTTGGGTGCTGGTGAGGCCGCATTTATGGGTGCTGATATTACTGTATTTTTGCGTGCTGGTTAGGCTGCATTCATTGGTGCTGATGTTACTGTTTTTTTGGGTGCTGGTGAGGCCGCATTTATGGGTGGCTAGGCCGCATTTATGGGTGCTGATGTTACTGTATTTTTGGGTGCTGGTTAGTCCGCATTTATGGGTGGCTAGGCTGCATGGGTGCTATTTTTGGGTGCTGGTAAGGCCGCATTTATGGGTGCTGATGTTACTATATTTTTGGGTGCTGATGTTACTGTATTTATGGGCAAGTAAGGACCCCTCTGCACTGCGCAGGCATATCGCTTGCGCAGTACGAGCCGGCAGAAATAGCCGAGCTGGGGAACCTTTCGGCAAGACACTGGCGCCGTGTGTTCAGTGGAGAGGGGAGGGGCCGATCTGTGCAGCTAAAGAAGCCGATTCATTGGCTGCATGGATCGAGCCCCCTTCCTCTCTCCACTGAACACTAGGGGGAAGATCTAGCAGCGGCGCTGGCAGCCCTTTTGCTGGAGCCAAAAATAAAAAAAAACAACATTCCCGATTTTCCTGATGGAAATCCTGATTCGGGACAGCCTCCAATCGGGACGAGGGTCCCAAAATCGGGATTGTCCCGGGAAAATCGGGGCTGTTGGCAACTATGCATTATGGTTGCCCTTAAAGAGCCTGTTGTATCTGTAAGACTACATGTCCACAGCACCCCACCCCCCTTACATCAGATATCAAGAGCCCCCCCACCACCAGAAGAAAAGGACCAGAGAAGGGTGGGAGTCAGCTGCTGGAGTCTGCTGAATGTTGAGACCTAGGGAAGGCAGAGGTGAGGGGATTCTGCTACACAGAGAGGCACATGGTCTGTAGGACAAGTTCTGTCCTCCTTTCTGCTGCTGACCGCTGAGATAGGGGATTAGGGAAGAGCCTCTCTGCAGCTGCATGGAGAAGCACAGAATTTGGCAGAGGAATTCTGTCCTCATGTTTGCTGCCGACTACCGAAACAAGGTGGAGGTGGAGACGAGGGGGGTGCCACAGCTGCAGGAGAGGTACAAGAGCCACATGAAATGTTCTGGTGGGTGGGATTTGGCCCAAGGGACTTGTGTTTGACACATGTGGACAGTGGAATAAACCTTCTTTGTGAGGGTCTCAGACATTCAGGCTGTACCCTGCAGTTACTGAGGGGAGAATTATACTAGAAATGAAATACTGACATGCCGGACTATGGAATAAACTTTTTTAGGGTGGCGCACATCTGGGCTGTACCCTACAATATGATCAGTGTGTAGTGGTTACTCCCGCGCTATCACTGTGTGTAGACTGGGTGGTCGGGGTCCAGCTGCTGCGAGGAATCAGTAACAACAAAGCCTGGGGAATGCCCAGGAAAAAAACCCAAGCCTACTTACCACCAGCTCGCAGACAACCGAATAAACCTGTTTAACAGTATGCATTAAAAACAGGGGTTTAGTCCGCATGCATTTGCAAACGCATGCGTGAGCTACAGAGCCACGTCACGGCACCCTGGTATCTGTGGTCCTAACACTAAAATATGAGTGTCCCCACAGTGGAGGCACATGCATTCTGATGGATAAATGAGGGCAGGTGGACTGAAGGGGAGCCCGCCCCTTCTTAAAGGTACAGGAGCACACCAAACACCCAGCAAATAGCACAATGGCTGCAAAGGTGTTGGTGCGCTGCTGGACCAATACAAACACCAACGTGATAACAAAAAGCAGCGCACCAACACCTTTGCAGCCATTGTGCTATTTGCTGGGTGTTTGGTGTGCTCCTGTACCTTTAAGAAGGGGTGGGCTCCCCTTCAGTCCACCTGCCCTCATTTATCCATCAGAATGCATGTGCCTCCACTGTGGTGACACTCATATTTTAGTGTTAGGACCTCAGATACCAGGGTGCCGTGACGTGGCTCTGTGGCTCACGCATGTGTTTGCAAATGCATGCGGACTAAACCCCTGTTTTTAACGCATACTGTTAGACAGGTTTATTCGGTTGTCTGCGAGCTGGTGGTAAGTAGGCTTGGGTTTTTTTCCTGGGCATTCCCCAGGCTTTGTTGTTACCTGTTTTAGCCTTCCAATGCCGCTTACTGTGATAGCCAGCTATAGATGAGGGTGGTGGCAAGTTTTTTGTTATTGCGAGGACTCAGTAGCCTATCGGTAGCTATATGAATGAGTAAAATGTATTATGTGAGCACTACTGGGGACTTACAAGGGGGGGAGACTCCCACATGTAGCCAGTTCTCCCTGAAGACAGCGGTGTGCTTAAGTCTTCATCCCTTCCCTGGGAGATCTTCTGAGAGTCAGCTGGGTGGGCTGGTGAGGGCTAGTCTGGAGGACTGGAGTGGAGGAGTTAGCCTGGAGGGCTAGTGAAAGGGGCAGCTGCAGCCAGGTGGGTTGGCAGTGCCTGAAGAGGTGGTGCTGGGATCAGCAGCCACAGGAAGAAGAGTACAAGCTGGTCACTAGTTTTTTTTGACAGAAATAAAAAAGATGTATCTCTGTGCTGTGGTGGGGCGGCAGCTGACACAGATAAGTAATATACCAAACTTATAAATAATCTTAAGAAAAAGTGTGTAGTGCCAAAAATAAATGAACAGCGATGAGATGTGAATACTGTGTTATAAATGGACAGCACAAAGTCCAAAAAAGTGTTACAGTGAAAAATGCTAAAGTGAAAACAAATAATATTATATTTTTGTCAAAGGGGTCCCTCCTCAGGACCCCTTGATAACGTCCTATTGGACGAAAAGCTTTGGGGAGGAGACACTAGTGCCAACATCAGGCCACTCACTGATACCAGGTCAGCAGTGGCACCCATTGTCATATGTTTTATGATTCATTTTATTTTGGCTTTTAACATACAAACCCAATAAATACTACACTATGGAGACTTCATCTGGCTCCGGTGACCTTTATTTACTACAGCTACATCTGGATGGTGCGAGTTGCTGAACAGCCTTCCCCACAATAGATGGTGGATCTACACTGAGTGCGTGTTTTGCTGCTGTAATGGCAGCCAGCTTTTCCGGTGAGTGTCCATTTCACAGGGGTGCGGTGGATGAATCTGGAGCACTGTACTGGATCACCTCTTCACTTTTCAAGTCACCACCAATTATTTGTGCACATCTTTGCACTGAACTATTGTGTTTTCATCAATAAGTTTATATTGCTGATCCTATTATGGGACTGTGCATTTAAACCTATATTTTTCACTATATTGTTTTTCCATCCGCAAGATTGGCCTTATACAGTATATATATATATTTTTTTTTTTTCACTTTAGCATTTTTCACTTTAACACTTTTTTGGACTTTATTTCAATGTGCTGTCCATTTATAACACAATATTCACATCTCATCGCTGTTCATTTATTTTTGGCGCTACACACTTTTTCTTAACTGTATTTTTTTTGCTACACAACAAGGGGCCTTGGGTTCCTGTTTGTATTGGGACATTGCTAAAAATCGGACTGAGAACCTGTCAGATCTACAAACATTGATTCAGCTGGAGCAAGCAAGTGTGTGCAGGAGGAGTGTAAAGGATACTGTCTACATGTGGTAGTCTCCCCCCTTGTAAGACCCCAGTAGTGCTGACCTACTCTTGCTGTTCTCTCCTACTCCTGTGCCTCCAGGAAGGGCTTCCTCCGTGTGTTGTGGCATAATCCTTCCAGCATCTGAGCCCCGGCACAAAGTCACCCCCCCAAACTAGGGGCACCCCTGAGGGCCACCGACAGCTTCCTCAGCACTATATCTCCATCTTCCACCCGACTGCCCGTGCTGGCATGGCCCATGTCTATTTATGAGGTGAACTCTGCCCCCTGCCAGCCCACAACTGGGGATTGTCCGAGGCCTCATAAACATAGCTCCCAACTGTCCCTGATTTCAAGGGACTGTCCCTGATTTGGAGCAATGTCCCTCTGTTCCTCTTTCCTCCTCATTTGTCCCTCATTTTGGTCTGATCTATATAGACCTTTCATCCAAATTCTAAATTGCTGCATTTGTTAATTTTAAAAGTCAATATAAAGGAATATTAGTGGTAAAAAAAGCACTTGTGGATTTTATTAACCTTTTTTTTTTTGGTTATGTCCCCTTTTAACCACTTCAGCCCCGGAAGGATTTACCCCCTTCCTGACCAGAGCACTTTTTACAATTTGGCACTGCGTCGCTTTAACTGCTAATTGCGCGGTCATGCAATGCTGTACCCAAATGAAATTTGCGTCCTTTTCTTCCCACAAATAGAGCTTTCTTTTGATGTTATTTGATCACCTCTGCGGTTTTTATTTTTTGCGCTATAAACGGAAAAAGACCGAAAATTTTAAAAAAAATAACATTTTCTACTTTTTGTTATAAAAAAAATCCAATAAACTCAATTTTAGTCATACATTTAGGCCAAAATGTATTCGGCCACATGTCTTTGGTAAAAAAAATGTCAATAAGCGTATATTTATTGGTTTGCGCAAAAGTTATAGCGTCTACAAACTAGGGTACATTTTCTGTAATTTACACAGCTTTAATGCCGTGTACACACGGTCTGACTTTTCGTCTACAAAAGTCCGACGGACACCGATGGACAAAATACGGCTGACAATCTGATCGTGTGTGGGCTTCCCCGGACTTTCAGCGGACTTTTCCAGCCGCAAATCTGACGTACTTTAGATTTGAAACATGCTTCAAATCTTTACGTCGTAACTACGCCGGACCCAGAAATCCACTCGTCTGTGTGCTAGTCCGACGGACAAAAACCCACGCTAGGTCAGCTATTGGCTACTGGCTATCAACTTCCTTATTTTAGTCCGGTGTACGTCATCACGTACGAATCCGTCGGACTTTTGTGTGATCATATGTAGGCAAGTCCGTTCATTAGAAAGTCTGCCGCAAGTCCACCGCAAGTCCACCAAAAGTCCGCCAAATGTCCGTCGAAAGTCTGTCGGACAGGCTGTCGGACTTTTGTAGCTGAAAAGTCCGACCGTGTGTACACGGCATTAGTTTATGTCTGCCTATGTCATTTCTTGAGGTGCTAAAATGGCAGGGCAGTACAAACCCCCCCAAATGACCCCATTTTGGAAAGTAGACACCCCAAGGAAATTGCTAAGAGGCATGTTGAGCCCATTGAATATTATTATTTTTTTGTCCCAAGTGATTGAATAATGACAAAAAAAAATTACAAAAAGTTGTCACAAAATGATATATTGCTCACACAGGCCATGGGCATATGTGGAATTGCACCCCAAAATACATTCAGCTGCTTCTCCTGAGTACGGGGATACCACATGTGTGGGACTTTTTGGGAGCCTAACCGCATACGGGGCTCCGAAAACCAATCACCGCCTTCAGGATTTCTAAGGGTGTACATTTTTGATTTCACTCCTCACTACCTATCACAGCTTTGAAGGCCATAAAATGCCCAAATGGCACAAAACCCCCCCAAATTACCCTATTTCAGAAAGTAGACACCCCAAGCTATTTGCTGAGAGGCATGGTGAGTCCATGGAATATTTTATATTTTGACACAAGTTGCAGGAAAGTGACACTTTTTTTTTGCATTTTTGAACCCCCAAAAATTAAATATTTTTTTAAAACAAATGCCCTACAGATTAAAATGGTGGATGTTTTATTTATTTTTTTCACACAGTATTTGTGCAGCGATTTTTCAAACGCATTTTTTGGGGAAAAAACACACTTTTTTAAATTTTAATGCACTAAAACACACTATATTGCCCAAATGTTTGATGAAATAAAAAAGATGATCTTAGGCCGAGTACATGGATACCAAACATGACATGCTTTAAAATTGCGCACAAACGTGCAGTGGCAACAAAATAACTATTTTTAAAAGCCTTTAAAAGCCTTTACAGGTTACCACTTTAGATTTACAGAGGAGGTCTACTGCTAAAATTACTACCCTTGATCTGACCTTCGCGGTGATACCTCACATGCATGGTGCAATTGCTGTTTATATTTGATGCCAGACCGACGCTTCCATTCGCCTTAGTGCGAGAGCAGGGGGGGGGGGGACAAGGGTGCTTTATTTTTTCCTTTTTTTTTGCTTTTTTATCTTATTTTTAAACTGTTCCTTTCATTTTTTTTAATGATTTTTATTGTTATCCCAGGGAATGTAAATATCCCCTATAATAGTTATAGGTAGTGACAGGTACTCTTTTTTGAAAAAATTGGGGTCTATTAGACCCTAGATCTCTCCTCTGCCCTCAAAGCATCTGACCACACCAAGATCGGTGTGATAAAATGCTTCCCCAATTTCCCAATGGCGCTGTTTACATCCGGCGAAATCTAAGTCATGAAATGCTCATAGCTTCCGGTTTCTTAGGCCATAGAGATGTTTGGAGCCTCTCTGGTCTTCTATTCAGCTCTATGGTCAGCTGGCTGAATCACCGGCTGCATTCTCAGGTTCCCTGTTGAGACAGGAGGGCCAGAGAAAAATACGGAAGACGGTGGGGGGGGGGCATTCCCTCCCACTGCTTGTAAAAGCAGTCTAGAGGCAAATTAGCCTCTAGGATTGCTTTTACATGAAAGCTGACCGCTGGCTGAAAAGAATCATACCAAGATGATACCTAAACCTGCAGGCATCTTTCTGGTATAACCACTAAAAGTCGTGAATTGCATACCTGAAAACAAAAAAATGGTTAACAATAAAACACAGTAAACGGTAAAGTATAAAAAATTGCATAACTGAAAAGCAAACATGATAAAACATAATAACAATAAAACATTGCAGAATAGAATACAGTAAAAAAGAGCAAAACAATAGAGAGAGAATAGAGAGAGAGAGAACAATGAAACAACTATTTTTTTTATTTTATATATTTTTTTGTGTTTTTGTTTTTACACTTTTTTTTGTAACTGTAACTTTTATAACTGTAACCGGTTCCAGGTTCGGGTCTCTCAAAATGCGATGGCATCTTGGGAGACCCTGTGAAAGTGTGTCCTAGTCTGTGCAATGCTGTACCCTATGCTAATACTTAACTAGTGAATGGTAGCATTCAAAACATTCACCAATGCAAAGACCAGGATTGTCAGGACAGGAGGGACAATAATAGCGGGTGTCACACCTATATCCGCGCTTTCTGCAGACACAACATCTTTTTGGGGGGGTTAGTTGGGTAGGGGTACTCAGGAGGACATAAAGAAAATGCCTCTCATGCAGCCGACTGCATTTGGTTGGGGATGTGAATGGGGGAAGTACGGGAGCTGCAGAAGTGGTGGGTTCCCAATTAGGATTGGCGAATGCAGCAGGAAGGGCATTATGGGAACGACGGGCCTGTTTGTCTTCTTGGTGGCAGTGGGACACTACTTGTGCTTGCCACCTCACCAGCTTGAACTGCACTTATGGGACTCGCCACGTCACCAAGTGTTACTGCAGTGCTGGTTTGACTATGACTGGGGTGTACTAGGCTGCTGGCGCTTGCCAGTTCGCCAAAACACTACAAAAAAACTGTTAGCGATCGCAGGGACCAGGCCTGACTCTGCGAACGCTGCAGTTATGTGTTTAGTGTTTTGTAAGTGACAGTGATCGATCGAAACTGCACTTGGGTGGGCTGGGCTGGGCCGGGCGGAGGGGCAAAACGCAGGTGCTAGCAGGTATCTGGGCTGATCCCGTTTAACACTGCGTTTTTGGGAACCCTAAACTGCGGGGGTTGCTAGTATAGATCTGATCGGATCAGATATTGATCCGTTCAGATACTATACCACTAAGGGAGGTCTATGGTGCGTGCGTGGGTGTTAGCTGTACTGGCGCTAACCTGACGCTGCCTGGGGCTGGTGCTTGCCAGTTCACCAAAATGCTACCAAAAAAAACTGTTAGCGATCGCAGGGATCAAGCCTGACTCTGCGAACACTGCAGTTATGCGTTTAGTGTTTTGTAAGTGACAGTGATCGATTGACACTGCACTTGGGTGGGCTGGGCCGGGCGGAGGGGCAAAACGTAGGTGCTAGCAGGTATCTGGGCTGATCCCGCTAACACTGCGTTTTTGGGAATCCTAAACTGCTGGGGTTGCTAGTATAGATCTGATCGGATCAGATATTGATCTGTTCAGATACTATACCACTAAGGGAGGTGTATGCTGCGTACGTGTATGTTAGCGGTACTGGCGCTAAGCTGACGCTGCCTGGGGCGACGCATATCACCGCCGGGCGATCAGGGGGCTAAACCTTTATTCGGTAATAAACGGCGGGTGCCCTGACACTATAAAAAATAAACGAACTAACCAGCATCACCCGTAACAGTTATACGGTGATCACTGGTGAAAGGGTTAACTAGGGGGCAATCAAGGGGTGAAAACATTAATTAGATAGTATATGGGGGTCCCTGTCGCTATAAAACACTGACGGCGAACCTAAATATTTACCTCCCTAACTAGCGTCCCCAGTGACACTAATACAGCGATCAGAAAAATGATCGCTTAGCGACACTGGCGACGGGGGGTGATCAAGGGGTTAAAACTTTATTAGGGGGGGTTAGGGGGGTACCCTAGACCTAAAGGGGGCTAACACTAACTGCCCTACCACACTAACTGTCACAAACTGACACCATGCAGTAATCAGAAAAAAAAAAACTGCTTGGTGTCAGTGTGACGGGGGGGAGGGGTGATTGGGGGTGATCGGGGGGGATCGGGGGGTGATGGGGGTGTAAAGTGTGCCTGGCATGTTCTACTGTGTGTGTGTTTTACACTCACATTGCAGTCTTCTCTCCTCGGCGCCGGAACGGAAAATACCAAGCCGAGGAGAGATTACATCATTTCCTTTGCTGCTGTTTAGCATACAGCAGCAGAGGAAGATTCTCATTGGCTGGGAGCGATCGCGAGGGGGGGCCACAAATGGATGGTCTCCCCTCACCTCTCATCGCTCCCAGACACAAGCCGACCGCCTCGGGCACCGGGGGGTCCAATCGGACCCCCCGCCCGCGGGAGGCAGATCACGTACAGGTAAGTGATTCTGCCTGCCTGCGCCATTCTGCTGACGTATATCAGCGTGAGGTGGTCGGCAAGTGGTTAAGGGGCATGGCAGGGGGCATGTCCTATGCCTACATATGTTTGCTAGTAGGTGTCCCTCATTCCCACCTTGAAATGTTGGGAGGTATGCTTATAAATATTCCAGGCAGCTCCTCCTAACCTCCACCCACCAGCTTTAGAAGATTCTACAACCTTCTAGATCAGGGGGAAGCACCAAAGGAGCTGTCAGGATGAGTCATCCAGCCCTGAGTCACTGAACCCTGACCTATATTCACAGCTCGGGCTTAGCCCTGAGCTAACTAAATTTTGCCTACACTAACAAAACCTATACTACATCTAGCACACACTAGAGGGTTCTACACAGAGGAGACAGAGAAGAGGTGGAAAGAGCAAAAAGGCTCAAATAGACCACAGTCCTGTCCCTGACACAGTGAAGATTTTTAATTTAGCTTCTCATGCCTTTACTCAAGAAACATCACTCTTGAAAAATGGTCTTAATTTTGCGCCCACCAGTTTACCCAATTCTTTCACACGTCTTAAATTTTCATAAACCAGTTATTTCATTAAAGAACTTTCAGCCCTCAAAACATATAACCCCACACCTGTTCCTGAGCTGATGTCAGCCCCCTGAAGTGATGACGACAATACGGCCTTACATATATTAGGGGAGTTATGGTCTGATACATCCCCATAGTACATACTGATTTCCCCCCCATCAACTTTCAGTCCAGTTTATGCTAAAGTGACATTTATTGATACAGTCTACCAAGTCACTTTTTCAGATATTCTTGAATTTTGTTCCACAGCTCATTCTTCTGACCCTAGACCCCTTAAAGTGGAGCTCCACCCTAAAGTGGAACTTCCGCTCGTCTGATTCCTCTCCCCTCCGGTGCCACAATTGGCACCTTTCAGGGGGGAGAGGGTGCAGATACCTGTATAATACAGGTATCTGGACCCACTTCCGGGCTAAGATAGCCGCAGAATATCCGCAGATACCCACCCCCCATTATGTTCTGGGAAACACACAGTTCCCAGAACACAATGGGGACCAGTGAAGACGCGCAACATGACTCGCGCATGCGCAGTAGGGTACCGGGCAGGGAAGCCGCAACACTTCACTTCCTGATTCCCTGACTGAGGATGGCGGCGGGGGCAGCTGAAGAGACGAGTGATTGCTCGTCTTCTGCTGCCGACATCGCTGGACCCTGGGACAGGTAAGTGTCCATTTATTAAAAGTCAACAGCTGCAGTATTTGTAGCTGCTGGCTTTTAATATTTTTTTTAAGGTGGAGCTCCGCTTTAACCTCACCCACCTGCAGAGAAGATCCTTAAAATCTCTAGCTGAGAATAATGAATTCATTGTCAGACAGGCTGAGGGAGGTGGCATAGTCCTACAGAACAAATCCGACTACCTCGCTGAAGCGGTTTGGCTACTTTCGGTTGATGCTATCTACCTTAAACTTCCTCAAGATCCTCTACCAGGGTACTAAGCAGAATTAAAACCTTTATTAGATTTGCCCATGGCTAATAATGTTATTGATAAAAGGGATTTTCTGTTTATTCTGTTTATCTATAAGGATTTATAGGGCACGCTTACTTTTACCACCTTCCTAAAGCACATAAGAATCCCCTCAATCTTCCAGGAATGCCCATTGTGGCCTCCATAGAGTGTTACCAGCAGGCTCTCCCAGTATATTGATTTTTTTACAGCACATAGTGCAGTCATATCCTTAATATGTGAAAGGCTGTTTACAATTATGGGATACCCTTAGTAATTACACATGGCAATCCTCCTACTACTTGCTTTCTTTAAGACGTTCAGTCATTTTATTCTTCTATCCCTCATAAAGTGGGGCTTACTGATCTGCACTATTTCCTCACTAGGGAGTCCCAGTTGAATATTGCCCAGGCCCAGTTTATCACAGAGGGTACTTGCTTCTGTTTGGAGCATAATTATTTTACCTTTCACAGTGGGGCACTGTAATGGGTGCATTCTTTGCACCTTGCTATGCCAACCTCACCATAGGTTGGTGGGAGGAGTCCCGTATCTGGAGGAATAACCCTTTGCTGCCCTTATTACCTTTTATGGATAGTACATTGACAATGTCATTGTTATGGATCTCCCACCATGATTGAACCTTTTGTGCAGCATTGCAATGACAACACCCTTGGTCTGTCTTTCACACATGTGTGGGACCCCTCCACCCTGGTGTTTCTTAAGCCCACTTCGGGAAAGTCTTATCTGCACTATCAGAGCTGTCATCACCCAAAATGAGTTCAAAATATTCCTAAGGGACAGTTTAGCCAGATTTGTAGGAAGTGTACTTTAGATGAAGACTACTCCACCCAAAGCCAAATCCTCAAGAATAGACAGAATTAAAAAAGATGCTCCAGGACTGGGCGCAACACTCTACATGAAAGCTGCTGCATCGTCCTGCCGTCCCCAGCCTGCCTCCGCTTCTTGTACAGACAGGTCCGCACTTGGTGATGATCCTGCATATTCAGGCTGCCTAGTAACCGCTGTAGTAGTGGGCGGCGCCACCTGCTGACTCCCTCCACGCGCGCCGGACCTGCCTCTTCTTTCCCTCTGCTCAGTCCACACTGAAGGAGGAGCTGGGGCCCGCCTCTTCTGCCCTGCCTGTCTGTGCGCTCCACCCTCCAAGCTGGGCACACTCACGCTGCCTCCCGACTCTCTTGGCTTCGCCTCCTCGTCCTGGCTTCTTCCAGGTGGCTTGCTCCTCTTCACACGCCGGCGCTGTCTCCTCCGTGCACCTGCAGCTGGAACCCCCACTGTCTTCTGTTCTGGTAAGACCGCATCAGGTGCGCCTCTGGCTTCAAAGCTCCCGGGTTCCTCCGCTGTCCCTAGGCTGGGCATCCAGCTCCAAGCAGCTTCTCAGCCAAGCCTCTCCACCACTGCTCTCTGCTTTCTGAATAAACTGTCTCAACAGCGACTCCATCTTGAGGCCCACTGCTCAGTGCTGCTCAGCTACTTGCTAGAAGGTCCAAAGAGGACCATTTCCTGTTCTGGCCCCCTTTTAACAGCTCCCTGCCTGTTCCAGCACCTTCCAGGTGTTCCCATTGGCCATACCTGACTCACCTGTGAAACCTGCAATCTTCTTAAAGGGGCAGCATACCCACCAACCCCTTACCCTATACCTGTAAATGAAATGAAGGGAAAAGGGGGGGTAGCTGCGGACCCATGAAGGAGGGTCCAAAAGGTTGTGCCCTCCTTTTACATACCTCCTTCACAGCAGGACAAAGGAGCAGATGCAGGAATGTCCTTCCCAATCCGGGATTGTTGGGAGGGATGTCTACAGGATTTAGGAACAAACATTGTTTGTGAGGGCCTCAAACATTCACACTACACCCTGCCACAGGTGAGGTCAGGATTATAGAATAATGTGTATAATAAATTGCAGGACTCTGAATAAAACTCATTTCTGAAGGTCTCAGACATTGACTGTACCCAGGCAGTCAGTCATCAAAACTCCTTTTCAACCACTGTTAGAAATCACGGGCCCCGTACAGCCTACCTGATGGGGTCCCCCTAGACCCCACCCCTGACCCAGTCCTGCCAGCTACCAATGTTTTCTTGGGACTAAGAGCTGTTTTTGGCGGCTCAGTCTTTGTGCACAGGGGGCGCTCTCTTACATAAACATGACCTGCCAGGCGAGGCACATGTGCGGCGTGTGAGTGTTAAAGCCCAGCTTTTTGCCCCTGCACATATGGGTTACTGGGGTATAAAGGGGTTAAAGGACAGTGGTTAGCACCCCCAATACAAGTGTACAGTAGTGTCTCCCTATACTTGTCATCAGCATTATGGTAATCACTCAGCACAGCAGGTGCTGTATGGCTCTGTCAGTGTCCATGGCTGTTGTGTGCTGACTCTCTTACGGCTAGGGTTGTCACCTTTTCTTCAAGACAAACCCCAACACTTTAGAGGCACACAGCAATTTTTATTATACATATATTTTGCTAATAAATAAAATTTCTAATTATATGAAGTAAATAACAAGAGTCCCTCTTTACATCAGAGTCCACAGAGTTTACCTTTTATATCTGAACTCGCAGAGTTCCCTTTCACTGTAAGGGGGGACTCTGCAGACTCTGATGTAAGGGAGAACTCTGGGGACTCTGAAATAAGGGATGCTCTGGGAACCCTGATTTGGGGAACACTGAGAACTCTGATGTATGGAGAGGACTGTGATGTAAGGGGGAACACTGTGGCCTCTGGTGTAAAAGGGAACTCTGAGAAACCTGATTTACCTTAGTGTACTCACTCAGAGGCAGGAGAGAGAAGGGGGAGACTTCAGTCACAGACAGGGATGGATGGTGAGCTCACTCACCCCTTGGCAGTCAGCACTTCTCATCCAGATGTATCTGAGGCTGCTGGACTTCAAATTTCCGGCCCCAACTTTCCTTTTCTTAGACACATCCCTGGGCATTGGAGTGTGGGCAGACACAGAGGGGTAGGGGTGGGAGGAAGAGGTGCAGATTGAGCCCTCTCTCATCTCCTGTCTGTGTGTGTGTTTGGGGGGGATTGTAAGTGATGGCTTTGGGCAGCATGAAAGAGAGTGTAACAGACACTCTCAGCTTAGACAACTGCAGCCAGAAACCCTGTTGGGAAGCCATAGTCCAGTCTGAATAAGGTGTCTGGGTTTCAGGCAGTCTGAAACCCGGACGCATGATTCCAAACCCGAACTGTCCAGGTGAATCCCGGACAGGTGGCAACCCTAGTTACGGCTGTACTGTTACACTCTGAAACACACAGTACAACCATAAGTTATCAAAGCCAGCACCCAACAACCATGAACACTGACAGAGCCATACAGCGCCTGCTGTGCTGTGTGATTACCATAATGCTGATGATCATAAAATAAGCACAGTGAGACATCTGGGGACTCAGAAGCAGATATTAGTGTAACTCACAGTGCAGCCACAACATCCGCCGCTGACGACATTAGACTTGCTGGTCCCTGCTGTCAGGCACTTCACATCAGGGAGGGAGCGGAGCACTTACATGCAATCACTCCACCAGGGAGGACAGTGGGCAGCTGGTCGGAACTACAACATGCGGCACAGAATTATGTACCTGCACCCCGCAATAGAAAAAAGTCCCTCTTCTGCACTCACCTACTGGGCCCCACTGTTGGGCCGATGGGACCCATAAAAATGTAATTATACAACCCCCCTAAGCAAGTAGAAAGGTGGTGTAGTTTAGGAAGCCCTTTTTCTTATTTGGGAGAAATGAACTGCCCGAGCCCCCCTGTTTAGCTGATGGGGCCTGGGCCCACTACAACAGGACCAGTTGTACTGCCTTATCAGCGGCCCTATTTGTGAGGGTCTCTGACATTGACTGTACCCAGATGGAGCTGAGCTGAGATTACACTGTAAATGTTTTTCCTCTACAGATTGGAATTATGTTCATTGACTCCTTCATGCTGTGATGTCCTCCGCTCTCTTCTAATCACAAACCGATCTCTCATCAGTCTGGATTTATCTGGGAACATATTGAAGGACTCTGGAATTGAACTTCTGTGTGAGGGACTCAGAGATCCACGCTGTACCCTACAGGAACTTAGGTAAGAATTACACTATAAACTAAACTTTTTATCAATTTGCAGGACTGTGAATTAAATTTCCACTGTGAACATTTCAGACAACTGAGTGGTACCATATAGGAATGTTTGTGTGTTTTGATTTTTCTCTGCAGCATCGACTTTTGTAGTTTGACTTCCTTGAGCTGTATTGACCTCCGATCTGCCCTTATTGCCAATTGATCTCTCACCATACTGGATTTATCACTGAATCCTCTAGAGCAGGGGAGTCAAACTCAATTTCATTGCAGACCGGATCAGCATTATGGTTGCCCTCAAAGAGCCTGTTGTATCTGTAATGCCGCGTACACACGGTCGGACTTTTCGTCTACAAAAGTCCGACAGCCTGTCCGACAGACTTCCGGCGGACTTTCGGCGGACTTGCAGCAGACTTTCTAACGAACGGACTTGCCTACACACGACCACACAAAAGTCCGACGGATTCGTACGTGATGACGTACACCGGACTAAAATAAGGAAGTTCATAGCCAGTAGCCAATAGCTGCCCTAGCGTGGGTTTTTGTCCGTCGGACTAGCACACAGACGAGCGGATTTCGGGGTCCGTCGTAGTTACGACGTAAAGATTTGAAGCATGTTTCAAATCTAAAGTCCGTCGGATTTGAGGCTAAAAAAGTCAGTTGAAAGTCCGGAGAAGCCCACACACGATCGGATTACCAGCCAGCTTTAGTCCGTCGGCGTCCGTTGGACTTTTGTAGACGAAAAGTCCGACCGTGTGTACGCGGCATAAGACTACATGTCCACAGCACCCCACCCCCCTTACATCAGATATCAAGAGCCCCCCACCACCAGAAGAAAAGGACCAGAGAAGGGTGGGAGTCAGCTGCTGGAGTCTGCTGAATGCTGAGACCTAGGGAAGGCAGAGGTGAGGGGATGCTGCTGCTGCACAGAGAGGCACATGGTCTGTAGGACAAGTTCTGTCCTTTCTGCTGCTGACTGCTGAGATAGGGGATTAGGGAAGAGCCTCTCTGCAGCTGCATAGAGAAGCAGAGAATTTGGCAGAGGAATTCTGTCCTGTTTGCTGCCGACTACCGAAACAAGGTGGAGATGAGGGGGTGCCACAGCTGCAGGAGAGGTGCAAGAGCCACATGAAATGTCCTGGTGGGTGGGATTCGGCCCAAGGGCCTTGTGTTTGACACATGTGGACAGTGGAATAAACCTTCTTTGTGAGGGTCTCAGACATCCAGGCTGTACCCTGCAGTTACTGAGAGGAGAATTATACTATAAATGAAATATTGACATGCGGGACTATGAAATAAACTTTTTTAGGGTTACACACATCTGGGCTGTACCCTACAATATGATCAGTGTGTAGTGGTTACTCCCACGCTATCACTGTGTGTAGACTGGGGGGTCGGGGGTCCAGCTGCTGGGAGGACTCAGGAGCCTATGGGTAGCTATATAAATGAGTGAATTGTATTATGTTAGCACTACTGGGGACTTACAAGGGGGGGAGACTCCCACATGTAGCCAGTTCTCCCTGAAGACAGCGGTGTGCTTAAGTCTTCATCCCTTCCCTGGGAGATCTTCTGAGAGTCAGCTGGGTGGGCTGGTGAGGGCTAGTCTGGAGGACTGGAGTGGAAGAGTTAGCCTGGAGGGCTAGTGAAAGGGGCAGCTGCAGCCAGGTGGGTTGGCAGTGCCTGAAGAGGTGGTGCTGGGATCAGCAGCCACAGGAAGAAGAGTACAAGCTGGTCACTATTTTTTTTTACAGAAATAAAAAGATGTATCTCTGCGCTGTGGTGGGGCAGCAGCTGACACAGATAAGTAATATACCCAACCTATAAATAATGTTAAGAAAAAGTGTGTAGCTCCAAAAATAAATGAACAGTGATGAGAAGTGAATACTGTGTTATAAATGGACAGCACAAAGTTCAAAAAAGTGTTACAGTGAAAAATGCTAAAGTGAAAACAAATAATATTTTATTTTTATCAAGAGGTCCCTCCTCAGGACCCCTTGATAACATCCTATTGGACGAAAAGCTTCGGGGAGGAGACACTAGTGCCAACGTCAGGCCACTGACCGATACCGGGTCAGCAGTGGCACCCATTGTCATATGTTTTTATGATTTGTTTTATTTTGGCTTTTAACATACAAACCCAATAAATACTACACTATGGAGACTTCATCTGGCTCCCGGTGACCTTTATTTACTACAGCTACATCTGGATGGTGAGAGTTGCTGAACAGCCTTCCCCATAACAGATGGTGGATCTACACTGAGTGCGTGTTTTGCTGCTGTAATGGCAGCCAGCTTTTCCGGTGAGTGTCCATTTCACAGGGGTGCGGTGGATGAATCTGGAGCACTGTACTGGATCACCTCTTCACTTTTCAAGTCACCACCAATTATTTGTGCACATCTTTGCACTGAACTGATGTGTTTTCATCAATAAGTTTATATTGCTGATCCTATCATGGGACTGTGCATTTAAACCTATATTTTGCACTATATTGTTTTTTTTATTGTTGATTTCCATCCACAAGATTGGACTTTTATATATACTGTATATTTTTTTCACTTTAGCATTTTTCACTTTAACGCTTTTTTGGACTTTATTTCAATGTGCTGTCCATTTATAACACAATATTCACATCTCATCGCTGTTCATTTATTTTTGGCGCTACACACTTTTTCTTTAAATGGTTGTAAACCCTTTACAACCACTTTAAACTACAGACAAGCCTATAACTAGGCTTACCTGTAGCTGCACTGGATATCTCCTAAACCTGCACAGTTTAGGAGATATCCCTATATTTGCATGTACCAACGTCATCGGCACATGTGCACTTAAGCCAACTGAAGCAATGGCACGTACGTACATGTACATTCGCGGGAGTGACGTCATCTCAACTCTGGCCAATCACAGCGCCGGAGCTGCGATACCCGGAAGTAACCCCAGAGAGATGTGGCTGGCTGGAGGGGGGGACAAAGGATGGCTATGCATACTAGCTCATTATGCCTTTTGTCTTGCAGGTTTTTTTTTTTTTTTTACCCGGGTTAATAACCACTTTAAAGCGGGGGTCCACCTATCTATCGTTTTTTTTTTTTAAATTCATTTACAAACTTTTCTTCTCATGATTATCTACTCACATGTTCTGTGTAATTAGTCCGCCTGTGTCTGATTTCGTTGTAAAGAATAATTTATAAAATTCATTGAAGGCGGTTTCCATCTTCATTGTGGGCATTTGAAGCCCACAAGCATGTATTTCCTGGATGCTGTGAATGCTGTGCTCCCAGAATTCACCGAGATGTTGTGATGACGCTGTTGCACAATGCATGCTGGGAAGCCTGAGACTAGCTCCCAGGGGACTGTGGGAGGTCTGGGAGAGGCTAGAAACACGCCTACTCCCATGGGAGGAAAACCAGGAAGTGCTAAGAAGATTAGAAAAAAAAGGTAATTACGGCGATTTAAATTTTTTTACACAGCATGTCAGCATCTAGACAAGGAAGAGAATGCATAGAGATAATGTTCAAAATTTGGGTGGAACCCCGCTTTAACTGTATTTTTTTTTGCTACACAACAAGGGGCCTTGGGTTCCTGCTTGTAATGGGACATTGCTAAAAATCTGACTGAGAACCTGTCAGATCTACAAACATTGATTCAGCAAGCAAGTGTGTGCAGGAGGAGTGTAAAGGATACTGTCTACATGTGGCAGTCTCCCCCCTTGTAAGACCCCAGTAGTGCTGACCTACTCTTGCTGTTCTCTCTTGCTCCTGTGCCTCCAGGAAGGGCTTCCTCCATGCGTTGTGGTATAATCCTTCCAGCATCTGAGTCCCGGCACAAAGTCACCCCCCCAAACTAGGGGCACTTCTGAGGGCCACCAACAGCTTCCTCAGCACTATATCTCCATCTTCCACCCGACTGCCCGTGCTGGCATGACCCATGTCTATTTATGAGGTAAACTTTGCCCCCTGTCAGTCCACTACTGGGGATTGTCTGAGGCCTCATAAATATTCCAGGCAGCTCCTCCTAACCTCCACCCACCAGCTTTAGAAGATTCTACAACCTTCTAGACAAGGGAAAGAACCAAAGGAGCTGTCAGGATGAGTCCTCCAGCCCTGAGTCACTGAACCCTGACCTATATTCACAGCTCGGGCTTAGCCCTGAGATAACTAAATTTTGCCTACACTAACAAAACCTATACTACATCTAGCACACACTAGAGGGTGCTACACAGAGGAGACAGAGAAGAGGTAGAAAGGACAAAAAGGCTCAAATAGACCACAGTCCTGTCCCTGACACAGTGAAAATGTTTAATTTAGCTTCTCATGCCTTTACTCAAGAAACATCACTCTTGAAAAATGGTTTACCCAATTATTTCACATGTCTTACATTTTCATATACCACAGTTATTTCATTAAAGAACTTTCAGCCCTCAAAACATATAACCCCACACCTGTTCCTGAGCTGATGTCAGCCCCCTGAAGTGATGATGACAATACGGCCTTACATATATTAGGGGAGTTATGGTCTGATACATGCTCAACTGATCTTACTCTCCCTTCTGATTCTATGGACATCCCCATAGTACATACTGATTTCCCCCATCCACTTTCAAGCCAGTTCATGCTAAAGTGTCATTTATTGATACAGTCTACAAAGTCACTTTTACAGATATTGTTGAATTTTGTTCCACAGCTCATTCTTCTGACCCCTTAACCTCACCAACCCGCAGAGAAGATCCTTAAAATCTCTAGCTGAGAATAAGGAATTTGTTGTCAGACAGGCTAAGGGAGGTGGCATAGTCCTACAGAACAAATCAGAGTACCTCGCTGAAGTCCAAATATGAAAAACAGGTTTGCCCCAGTAAATTACCCCCTCCAAAAAAAACTACATCTGACTCTCTAGCCATCTTCTATAACATAGTGGGGATGTTCCAATGTAGGAAATTTAAATATAAAATTTGCAAATTTGTCAATCATGGTTCTAAAAAATGTATTTAACCACTTACGGACCGCCGCACGCCGATATACGTCCTGACTTTGAAGAGGAACATCATTGTTATGACAGCAGCTAGCTGCCATAACTTCGGTATCTTCTTCTTCAGCCGGTGGTCCACTTTCCGATAAGAGTGGTCTCTGCAGCGGATTCACCATGAGATCACTTTTATCGGCGGGGGAGAGGCCCCGTCCAGCCGCGTTCCGGTTCTCCCCGCCGCTTACCGGAGCCATCGGCAGTGGTGGAGGCAATCGGATGTTGCTCCTTGCTGGGTATGGAGATGAGTGGGGGAGATGGCCTCCACCCATCTCCATAACATTGTTGAGCGGAAGCGACATCAAAATGTAACTTCCGCTCATAGCTCTTAAAGGGCCATTTTTTTTAAATGACAAATTTTTTTTTCTTTTAATTGGATTTTAGTGTAAACATGAGATCTGAGGTCTTTTTGACCCCAGATCTCATATTTAGGAGGTCCTGTCATGCTTTTTTTTCTATTATTAAGGGATATTCACATTCCTTGTAATAGGAATAAAAGTGACACTTTTTTAAAAAAGAACAGTGTAAAAATTAAAAATGAAAGGTAAAATAAATAATAATAAAACATTTTTCTAGCCCTAGGCCTCCTCTGTAACTCAAAACATGTAACCGGTAGAATTTGTTTAACGTCGCCTATGGAGGTTTTAAAGGGTAAATGTTTGTCGCCATTCCACGCGCGGACGCAATTTTGAAGCGTGACATGTTGGGTATCAATTTACTCGGCGTAACATTATCTTTCACAATATAAAAAAAATTGGGCTAACTTTACAGTTGTCTTATTTTTAATTCAAAAAAGTGTATTTTTTCCAAAAAAAAAGTAAGACCGCTGTGCAAATATGGTGTGACAGAAAGTATTGCAACGACTGAAATTTTATTCTCTAGGGTGTTAGAAAAGATGTTTGGGGCTTCTTAATAAATTTCTAGCAAAGAAACCTGTTTTTAACTTGTAAACAACAAATCTCAAAAAGAGGCTCGGTCCTTAAGTGGTTAACCAGTTCCTTTTTGTCCTGTGCCACCGAATACGTGATCTACTGCCTCACAGGCCCCTGTGGTCACCTTTACATGAGCCGGACAATATGCACTGTCCAGGGACGTTTTGGCGAATATAGGAGACTAATTGGGGAGGGCAGTACAGATCACAGCATCCCCGACACTTTTTTAAGAACAAAACATAGCTTCTCTATGGAGGACCTTCAAGTTTACATCATACAGCATATTCCCTTGTGCATAGCTGTGCGCAGCCTATTGCATTAGGATGTGCACCCCAAAGCTCAAACACACATGCGTATATATATATATATATATATATATATATACACACTGTATTACCAGAAGTATTGGGACACCTGCCTTTACACGCACATGAACTTTAATGGCATCCCATTCTTAGTCCATAGGGTTCAATATTGAGTTGGCCCACCCTTTGCAGCTATAACAGCTTCAACTCTTCTGGGAAGGCTGTCCACAAGTTTCACAAGTTTTAGGAGTGTGCCTATTGGATATGTTTGACCATTCTTCCAGAAGAGCATTTGTGAGGCCAGGCACTGATGTTGGATGAGAAGGCCTGGCTCCCAGTCCCCACTTTAATGTGAAGGCCAGTCAGGTTCCTCCACCCTAAACTTGCTCATCCATGTCTTTATGGACCTTGCTTTGTGGTCCAAATCATTTGGTGGAGGGGGGATTATGGTGTGGAGTTGTTTTTCAGGGGTTGGGTTTGGCTCCTTAGTTCCAGTGAAGGGAAATCTTAAGACATCAGCATAACAAGACATTTTGGATCATTTTATGCTCCCAACTTTGTGGGAACAGTTTGGGAATGGCCCCTTCCTGTTCCAACATGACTGCGCACCAGAGCACAAAGCAAGGTCCATAAAGACATGGATGAGCGAGGGTGGTGGAAAATTAACTTCAAGCGCAAAAATTCACATTATAATCGTAACTAAAACATATAAAATTAAGTGTAACAATCTAAACAACAAAAATTCCAAAGTGCTATAATGGTGTGAACCTCCCAACTAAAAAGTTGTTGCACTTGAAGTTTATTTGTATTGTATTTATCTGTAGAGGGGTTTCCACCATCCCTGCTAAGTAAAAAAATGTCTTATTCTCATTTTGATGTGTATTACATGTGAAATCACATATCACTGGAATTATTGCACTTGTAGTTAATCTGTATGGCAAATATCTATAGGAGGGGTTTCCACCATCCCTGCTAAGTTTCATTTTTTATTTATTTATTCAGTTTTATGTGTATTATATGTGACGTTACATATCACCGGTATTGTGGTAATATTGACGTTTATTGAGATTTACATACATTGGAGGGTTTCACAATTATTGTTAAGTTATTGATTAGTAAGTTAGCGCTGCACTTTTTTTGTGGTGTGGGAACACATAACAGTGCTTAGTGGAAGGCCTTTTACTGACCGTTTTTTAATTTACCTCCTGTAGTTTATTGTAAATAGTAGTGTGGTGATTACGTAATATACTAAAGATCGGCGTGTGGCATTAATAAACAGATGGATTTCAGTTGTGCCCCACCAGGCCAGCCCCCATAGACAATGTGCCTATCGGCTGAGTTCAACTGCCCATCCCTGCTCTCACTGCACTGATTGGAAGCACTGATAGGCAGCACTCATAGGCACTGATAGGTGACACTGATTGGCACTGATAGGTGACACTGATTGGCAGCACTCATGGGCACTGATAGGCAGTACTGGTTGGTAGCACTGATTGGCAGCACTGATAGGCACTGCATGTTGGCACTGATAGGTGGCACTGATTGGCACTAATTGGCAGCACTGACTGGCACTGATAGGTAGCACTGACACTGATGGGCGGCACTGATATGCAGCACTGATAAGTGGCACTGATGGGCATTGATAGGCAGCACTGATGGGAACTGATAGGCTGCACCGATAGGCAGCACTGATGGGCACTGATGGCACTGCTGGGCAACACTGATTGGCAGCACTGATAGGCACTGATAGGCAACACCGATGGGCACTGATATGTGGCACTGATTGGAAGCACTGATAGGCAGCACTGATTGGCACTGATAGGCAGCAATGATTGGCACTGATAGGTGGCATTGGTTGGCACTAATAGACTTCACTGATTGGCAGCACAGGTGGACACTGATAGGCAGCACTGATGGACACTGATTTATGGCATTGGTTGGCACTGATAGGTGGCACTGATAGGCAGCACTGATGGGCACTCATTGCAAAACTGATGGGCACTGATTGGCAAAAATGATGGGTACTGATAGGCAGCACTGATGGGCACTGATAGACAGCACTGATGCGCACTGATAGGAAGCACTGATAGGTGGCACTGATTTCAAGCACTGTTGGGCACTGATTGGCACTGATAGGTGGCATTGGTTGGCACTGACTGGCAGCACTGATTGGCATTGACAGGTGGCATGGATTGTCTCTGATAGGTTGCATGGATTGTCTCTGATAGGTGGCATTGGTTGGCACTGACAGGTGGCACTGATGGGCACTGATAGGTGACACTGGTGGGCACTGATAGGAGACACTAGTGTGCACTGACAGGTGGCACTGGTGGGCACTGATTGGCATTGACAGGTGGGCACTGATGAGCACTGACATGTGGCACTGGTGGGCACTGATTGGCACTGAAAGGTGGCACTGATGGGCACCTTGTACCCACTAGTTTAAAGGGGCTTTCCACATTACGTAAAGCCCCCTGTCTGCAGCCCCCCACAACCCCAGCCTAGGGTTGTGTGGAAGAGGCCCTTGTCTCTCTAAATATATGAGAACAAGGTGGTTGAGATTTGGGGTGCCCGAGCCTCTCCTGCCCCCAAGCATCCACCCCCCTTTCATGGGCTAGCTTGCTGTGTGTTTGGCTAGGAGTTTGTTAGTGTTTGGAAGGGGCACAATATTTTTTTTGTTTGGGGTGGGATTTTTCACATGGGGATGGACCTTGTATGTATTTGTGGGGGGCAGGCTATTTTTTTTTCTTTTTTTTTAATCTTGCAGTTGCAATGTAGATTTGTAACTGTTCTCTAAAGCTGTACATCTTTGAAGCAGCATTTTGGATAAATGCTACAGATGCACCACTTTACAAGCAGAGTAAGCTCTAGCTTTTCAGCAATTTAGCATTTTTAAAGGCACTTTTCCTTGTTTCGTTTTTGGGGTTGTTCAAATTGGTGACATTGATATATGTCCCTTAGGGTGGTTCCTGGGCCCCCTTACCCATTTTAAGGCCAATAACTAGAAGATAAGCCAGCCAAGTGGGGACTAGCAAAATTAACAAGTCAGTTCCCATACACTGCAATGGTATTTGTTGTATAACTTTTACCCATGTTAGGCTCTTTGTTTGACCCCTCGGACTGGGGGGTGTTTTTCCCATCTGTAGTTTTGTAGCATGCTGGATGATGTGCTTCATTTTGGACAGGGGGGGGTTTATTTTGTGTTAGCTGCATTTGGGTTGGTTGGGGATGCTCAGGGACTTTGCATTTTTTCTTCTTTTTGTGTGTGAACAGCACTTGGTTGTTTCTGGGCATGCTCAGAGAGTGTGTTTTTTGGGTTAGTAATTTAAGGACATCCTTAACAGGTGTACCCACTTTGAAGTTCTGTCTCTACATTGGGTGAACTTGCATTTTGTGTCTTTCATGGACTGTGCATGTCTTTTCAATTGCCTCATTAGCATGCAAACCTATGTTATATAAAGCATGCAGATAGCATTCTTTACCTTACCCAGCAAAGAGGTGTGTGTGTCCTTATAGAGTTTGTAACACATGTCTTTTCTCTTTGTATTTTGTTTGTTATGTATTTGCAAAACAGATGTGTTTTAGAGCAAGTTTTTTCTTTTACTTTGGTTTATTGTATTTTTTGGGGGGGATATTTTTCCCCCTGAAATATTTTTGATGTTGTAGATTGTTTCACTTTTCACTTTCATTTAATTGTCTGTTCTGCATTATTTTGCAAAATCTTCCTCAAGATGTTGTGACTAATTGTTTAACCGGTTCAATACAGGGCATTTTCACCCCCTTCCTTCCCAGGCCAATTTTTAGTTTTCAGTGCTGTCGCACTTCAAATGACAATTGCATGATCGTGCAACGTTGTACCCAAAAAAAATTGACATGCTTTTTTCCCCACAAATAGAGCTTTCTTTTGGTGGTATTTGATCACCTCTGCGTTTTTTATTTTTTGCGCTATAAACAAAAGAAGAGCGACAATTTTGAAAAAAACACAATAGTTTCGGCTGATACGTATTCTTCTACATATTTTTGGTAAAAAAAATCACAATAAGTGTATATTGATTGGCTTGCGCAAAAGTTATAGCGTCTACAAAATACGGGATAGATTTATGGCATTTTAAAAAAAAAAATATTTATTTATTTTTACTAGTAATAGCGGCGATCGCGATTTTTTTTCGTGACTGCGACATTATGGCGGACACATCGGACACTTTTGACACATTTTTGGGACCATTCACATTTATACAGCGATCAGTGCTATAAAATTGCATTGATTACTGTATAAATGTGACAGGCAGTGAAGGGGTTAACCACTAGGGGGACACAAGGGGTTAATTATGTTTCCTAGGGAATGATTCTAACTGTAGGGGGCGGGGACGTACAAGGGGAGGAGACCGATCAGTGTTCCTTTGTACTGGGAACACAGATCGCTCTCCTCTCAACTGACAAGACGTGATTCTCTGTGTTTACACACACAGATCCATGGTCCGGCCCGGTTAACGGGCAATTGCGGGTGCCCGGCAGACATTGCGGCCACCGGGCACACCCACCGAGTCCTGAGCAACGCGGTGGGCGCGCGTGTGTGCCCCCTAGGTGGCCTGGAAGCCCAGCCTGTCATATGACGTCCACCCAGGATGGGAGATCCCATCTGTGTACGTCATTTGACAATGGCCGGGTAGCGAAGTGGTTAAATCCTTAATAGATGTCTATTTGTGGGTGCACTCCTGTTAATTTCCTTTGAAAAATGGTCAGACCTCAAAACCATATTCTGTTAGTGCCTCAAATTAACATACATGTGTTTTTTGCTTTCCTTGCTCTTTTCCAAGTCCTGTTTTGTTGACCAAAAAAATTTCTAGCAAATTGTTATGTTTTTATGTGTTTTGTTAATTTTCATGCAACAGATTTCCCAGCTGCAGCTTAACTAGGCTGAAAGATGTGATTTGTCTACAAGCTACTTTCCTGGTGCCTTCATGGTAGCATATGCATGGATTGTGCGTATGTTGCCATGGATAGTCACCAGGAAAGGAAAATTACAGAGCGGTAAGTATTCAATTTTCCATTATAGCGCAGTGGTTCTCAGCCTCAGTCCTCAAGTACCCCAACAGGACATGTTTTGGGAATTTATCTTAGCTAAAATAGCTGTCCAAAATACAAAGCCATTGACTGTGATTTGAAGCACCTGGGAAAGATGAAGGAAAACCTGCAAACATGGCCTGTTGGGGGTACTTGAGGACAGGGTTGAGAAGCACTGATTTAGAGCACTGAGCTAAAATCTAGCTGAAGACAATCCTATTCTAATTGTCAGCATTTGACGGAAACCAAGTGAGTGTTAGAACCCCTGCTTGTCTTTTTTAGGTTGGGCTTTGTGTCCCTTTTCTGAAAATTGGCTTCACTTCCTGTCACATAGCCAAACAGGAAGTGAGGGTGAAACCCTACCAATGTCTTTCGTTGGGGACATACAGGTCAATCTAACTAGTGTCCCCATTAGGCAAATTGCACTCTAGCACTTTGTTGTGTACACCCCAAATTATTAGGTATTTCGGGCTTTAGTAAAGGCAAATCCACTCTGCAATACCAGTGTACTCGCTGTAAATCTGAGGGAAAGCACTGGTGAATTTATCATCCAATCATGTAGAAGCAAAGATGCTGTTTTTTATTTTCCTTGCATGTCCCCCTCAGATCTCCAGCAACTGCACATCCAAGTGCACTTGTAGTGCAAAGTGGATTTGCCTTTAGTAAATAAACCCCAAAGTCCAATATACCTAATAATTTGGGGTGTACAGAACAAAATGCTAGAGTGTAATTTACCTAATGGGAAACTATTTAGATTGACCTGTGTGTCCCCAAGGAAAGACATTGGTAGGGTTTTACCCTCACTTCCTGTTTGGCTATGTGACAGGAAGTGAATAAATTTGAAGGAGAAAAAGGGAAAATTTGAGACGTGTCTTCACCCTATCAGGGGTGCAGACATCCCCAAAAACTGACAAGACTTCTAATCCCTCTGCACTCTATCCCCAAGCAAAAATAAGAAAGGATTTCATTTAGTTTAACTTTGCAAAGACACATTCCTAAGTTCAACCGTGATGCATGTCAATGGCCCATTTAGACCTTGTTTAATAGACAACACCAGTTGCCTTTCACTAGAAACATTTGTCAGTCCAGTCCTGGAAATTTGCCTCTGCTTTACAATTAATTTCCATAAAAATTGGGTTCCTGCAGCTAGATGCGCCAAATGCATTTATATTAGTGACCACTGTGTATGTGAGATGCGCTACTGTGTGCGCAAAGGTATGTACCCGTGCCGCATATCTGGGTCCTGGAAGCGGTGGCCAGCACACAGGAATGACATCATGCCCCTACAGGAAGTTGCTTGTACTGCTGTTAATTTATTCCCACCACCATGCCCCGCTCACTGTTCTCTGAGGAAGAGATAACCTTTTTTTTTTTTTAACACGGGGTGGTGTTTGTGTAGGTCCCTAACACACCTTCAGACATATTAGGGCCAATTTAGACAGGATCCGATTTACCTACCAGCATGTTTTTAGAGTATGGGAGGAAACCCACACAGGCACAGAGAGAACATGCAAACTCCAGGCAGATGGTGTCATGGGTGGGATTTAAACCAGCTACCTTTTTTGCTGCTAGGTGAAGGTGCTAACCACTACACCACTGTGCTGCCCAAATATTTATCTATAGATGTAGGTTCTTGTGTCCACCAGCAGAGAGAAGTTGGGTAGATGCCACACTCCCAATTCTGGAGACATAATAATGGGCTAGCACAGGGGTCTTCAAACTACGGCCCTCCAGTTGTTCAGGAACTACAATTCCCATCATGCCTAGTCATGTCTGTGAATGTCAGAGTTTTATAATGCCTCATGGGATATGTAGTTCTGCAACAGCTGGAGAGCCGTAGTTTGAAGATTCCTGATCACTTTAGCATGTCATGAAAAAAGGTGGTTTTTCATGTGCCTTGTATAATGCCCAAGAAATATCATTAGGAAAATACAAGTGGGTCATGGCACATCTACATTCCAAATTTGGCACTTAAGATGGTCATGCACTATGCAATCTGATTGGCCAATCTCTGTACAACTCGATATTTCAGCAAAATAGTTAATAGGAAGACGCACTTGAACAATTTATTCAAATGATAGGAAATCAAACAGGCTCTTGCACTAACTCTAATTTTTTGAAGATCTAAGTGATTGCAGTGTATGGTGTTAGAATATCAAAATTTATGAATGGTTGAGTTCTTGTGATAATTGAATCATATATATAAATATATATATATCTTCTATGTATGGAAAAGGTGAAGTTATATAGGTTTTTATACTCATGAAAGTTTATGCTGGTTTAGGCTTAGTATGCATTTCTTGGGAGAGATTCATCTCACATATGGATACAATTTAGTGTAGACCATTTCACCTCCCCCATCGTAAGAGGTAAAGTTACAACTTTTTGCCTCCGGGGATTCTGAACCCCCATCCCCATAACCAAGAAGTGAAACATTTTAGAGGACATCCTACATCTCATGTTCATTTTTTGATGCTCGCCCCCCCCCTTATCCCCTTCCTTCCCCCTCCCCTGGTCCCCTCTCCCCCCTCTTCCCCCGTCCCCCCCCGCCATTCCTACTAGGTTTGACTGCATATTGGTTGCCTACTTTATTCCACCTAAAGAGGTTATTACGCTTTAATGCCATAAGAAGTATTGCTGGGTGTAATTTCTGACGTTTGCATAACTGACATGTCTGCTAAATAGTGGCTTTTGATTGAAGGCAGATCCTACTGTCACTTTTCTCATCGCATTGACTGTACTAATTTATTGTATTGTAATGCTGATTTGTTCAATAAAATCTTCTGTTAAAAAAAAAAAGTTACAACTTTTTACAAAGACACAAAGTTCTAGTATGTTAAGAATAAGCTGTTTCTTTACATTATTATATTTCTTGATTAGGATATTAATAAGAACACTGCATTTTAAATATATGTATACTAATATGTAGGATTTTATATGTTTAAAGGAAATGTATATATTGTAAGTTAAATGATTCTTTAAGATAGCTTTTCTCACTTAGTTCATAGCCCCACCCTTAGGAATGTTGGAAGGAGTAATTCAAATTTCCCGGTCTTTTCTGTGGGACTATAAGTATAATGAACCTTTTTTAAGCCAGCCTCTATGGAAAAAGGTGGGAGTTAATTGTAGGAGTACAGACAGGCTGTGGGGAGAGGGACACTTACACTGCAGCTCTCCATCAAGACACACACAGACACACATCTCAAGATATACACACAGACATATCTGATTTAAACTTTATTTTAAGAATAATCTATTTTTGTATTCTACATTTTGACATCGTTTTTGTAACATTTTGCTAACTGATCATTAAATCAATTTTGGAGGTTTTACACGAGAACTTAACAGATTTTTCTTGGAACTTTTCTCATCAATATGAATTATTGAAATATAGTTATTAATACAGTATTAACTCGATTTCTACATATGGTCACCTTTAAAGATAAAGATCTTAAAATGTTAATTTATTGGGTTTAGAAACACTTCTCTTTTCTTTGTAATGTATTGAAAGATTTGGGTAAAAATAGAAAAAAAAAAACACATTTCAAAGATATATTAGAAGTGATAGGAATGAGATTAGCATCAAAAGGATTAATTAACTTGGAACACCTACTAATTGCCTAACAAGACACATCCAATGAGATGAAATTACCCAAATTTTATTGGGCGTGCGCTATTATCACTGAGAAAACCACAGTTACCCTAGCACCAGTTGCAGTTTGCATATTTATTATTGTTATGCGCTTCAAAGTGCGCCGGTTCACACGTTCGGTTAATGACTATTCCGGCGCACCAATTAAGGTATGAACCGGCGCAGAGCATTCGTCTTAGTAAATCGCCCCCATTATCTTTTTTACTTTTTGCTATAATAAATATCCCAATTTAAAAAAAAAAAAGAAAAAAATGTTTTCCTCAGTTTAGGCCGATATGTATTCTTCTACATATTTATGGTTAAAAAAAATCACAATAAGTGTATATTGATTGGTTTGGGCAAAAGTTATAGCGTCTAAAAAATAGGGGATAGATTTATGGCATTTTCATTATTTTTTTTTTTTTTTACTAGTAATGGTGGTGATCAGTGATTTTTATCAGGACTGCGATATTGCGGCGGACAGATCGGAAACTTTTAAAACATTTTTGAGACCAGTGACAATTATACAGCGATCAGTGCTATAAAAATGCACTGATTACTGTATATATGACACTGGCAGGGAAGGAGTTAACACTAGGGGGCGATCAAGGGGTTAACTGTGTTCCCTAGGTGTGTTCTAACTGGGGGGGATGGGAGTGACCAGGAGGAGAGAGAGATCAATGTTCATACTTAGTATGAACACACGATCTGTCTCCTCTCCCCTGAGAGAACCGGGCTCTGTGTGTTTACACACACAGATCCCAGTTCTCGCTCTACCACGAGCGATCGCAGGTGTCCCCCTGGTGGTCAAAAGGTAAACCGATGTAAGGTAACGTAGTTTCGCCCAGGGGGGCCAACCTGCCGCAGTACAACTGCGGCAGCTGGTTGGGAAGGGTTTAACAAATTTTTCAGAAAATTCGTAAATTTGAAAATCCAAAAATTTGAAAATTCGAAAGTTAGAAAATGTGATTCCTCCTGTATTGAATTGTATTGTGACTGTACTGTCTGCCCTCATGTTGTAAACTGTTGGCACTATATAAATCCTGTATAATAATAATAATGTACCTTTTATTGTACTAATTCAATGAAAGCTGTTAACCATTGAAGACCATTCACAAAAAAGGAGGGGTTGGATGTAGGGGGTGACAAGTTTCATGGGGACATTTGGTTAGCCCCATGTCCTCAGCAGGAGGCAGCTGCTTTATATAAAAAATCTATTTACATTGATGTTGAAGTATAGTTCTGGAGGCCAGTTGCTGCTTTGTATTTTCTTTTTTTTGTATTTTCTGTTTTTTTGTATCTTCTTTCTGTTTTTTTGTATCCAGTATATTATTCTTGCTTTTTAAAAATCTCAATTTTAATTTCCTGTTTCTCCAACAAGATTTGATTATTGTGAGATGACATTACTGTGCTGTGATGATGCCTACTCAACTATCTCTACAAACCAAACTCTGAACACACTGGAGACAAGATTTGATATTGATGAGGAGATCTCAGAATCAGATGAAAGATTTGAGGGTCTCCGACGTCTGAGCTACACTGTGGAATTAATCAGGTACCATCAATGATATGAGTAATAATAACCATTATATAAGGAGTAACATCCATTCCATGAGAAGTAACATCAATTATATGCTAGTCATAGAGTGCCAAGAAGATTATAAGCTATTATCAGTTTTGAGTTTAATCACGCTAAGCCTTCATACTGTACAATAAAGCTCCACTCTGGACAATCTTGAAGATAAATCCATTAAAGTTTTAATTCCCTATTATGCACCACACCAAAGGAACCCCTTAAAATAGGTTCTTTTACATGGTCTCTGTTTAGTATTACGATTTGTATTACATATTGTGTGCCTCTAGGTTTGTCCAAGTATCTTGTGTATGTTTCAGGGGAGGGTCATGTAAGATGCACCTCAACTGGCAGCAATTACAGTACATCCGTTCTTCACCACACCTGGTAAATGGGAAATCCTGAACCCCAGATAAATTGAAATCGAACATCTCGTCTCCCGATGTTCATAAGTTTCTAGTTCCTCCACATAAAGGGGTCCTGGAAATATAAGAGGGACTTCCCCCTACGACTACCTTGTCTCCAAGTAAATCACATTTTTATGGCAGCAGTAATGCAGGTCCAGACATGAATGTAGTTCTGATCCTTTAATTTAGCTTGGTAGGTTAGAAGGACAGAATGAGGAAGGATACTGAAAATCTTCAGAGGGGCTCTCACACTCCTTGGCTAGTAGTCACAGGGTGGGACTCGGCATCTGGGATCATCTGGCAGCTTCCTTTTGAGTGCAGCAGCTATAAAATGGGAGGTTCAGGTTTTCCTCTGTTCCAGGGTGATTCTAGTAGGACCTCTTAGGTCTGCATTACCTCTAGGCACACAGTCTTCTCATGGAGGGGATGTATTCTCTAGGGGTCTGGGGCCTTTCTCCAGACACACAGCCCAACCACAGAATCTCTTCCCAGGGTGAGAGGTAGGGCTGGCAAAAGGCCCTTCTAGAACAGTGCCTCCCTGTTTTGTCATAGCTGGGACATTGCACTGGGGACAAGCTTACCATGGGTTAGTAATCCCACCAGATGTGCTACCGGCGCAAAACTAAAAATATACTAGTTTGCTGCAATCATGTAAGCCTACACAAAAATGGTAGAGTATCAATATAATATAAAAGTGGATTGCGCTAACTACTGTGTATGATACCACTGCTGAAATATGCAAAAATAGAATATCTATCCTATGTAGTGTGCTTTTCTGTATCAATTAATATTGTGCCAAAAATATACTGTCCACTTAGTGTTTACTAGTGACAAAATAATATTCCAAAAAACTATTTAAAGTGCTAAAAAATGACAAATATTAAAAAATGTGCAATGTGCCAATGTTACTTAGTGACCATCAAATATCACATATCAACATTCATATATAATACTTGCTGCAAAAAATGTGCTCAGCATGTGCAAAAACACTACAGCCCACTAGATGTCCTCAGTGGGTAATTACTTCTGTGCAATGACGTAGATGCTACCAAAAGCTATTAAAAAATTATTACTAAACAATGTGCCAAAATTACTAACAAAATATCACATATCAACATGCATATGTACTACATAGTGCAAAAAAATAATTATATGTCCTTGACATTTGCAGAAACACCACAGTACACTGGATGTCTTCAGTGAGTGATCACTTCTGTGCAATGACGTTCCTTTTCAGTATATTGTCCTCCTAATTCACCACTTATGGTGACTTCACCACCACCTTATTAAATAACTGCTGGATTTGCTTGGTGCCGGCTTAAGGGCACCATAACATGTGAGTTTTACCATGTTTTTAACTTTTTTAATAAAATGAAATGACATACTATACCATGATGACTATCCATATGTCTCTATGAGCACTGAACAGAGCAAGAGATACAAATACATTGCTTGGAAAGGCTGCTATTGGACCATCACAAACCGACTGGTTATCCTTAATGAACCAAAGGCATTTATTCTTACTACATCTGGTGAGTGGCCATTGTATGAGGTGGTGGTGAAGTCCCCATAAGTGGTGAATTAGGAGGACAATATACTGAAAAGGAACGTCATTGCACAGAAGTGATCACTCACTGAAGACATCCAGTGTACTGTGGTGTTTCTGCAAATGTCAAGGACATATATTTTTTTTTTTTGCACTATGTAGTACATATGCATGTTGATATGTGATATTTTGTTAGTAATATTGGCACATTGTTTAGTAATACTTTAGTGGGCTGTAGTGTTTTTGCACATGCTGAGCACATTTTTTGCAGCAAGTATTATATATGAATGTTGATATGTGATATTTGATGGTCACTAAGTAACATTGGCACATTGCACATTTTTTAATATTTGTCATTTTTTAGCACTTTAAATATTTTTTTGGAGTATTATTTTGTCACTAGTAAACACTAAGTGGACAGTATATTTTTGACACAATATTAATTGATACAGAAAAGCACACTACATAGGATAGATATTCTATTTTTGCATATTTCAGCAGTGGTATCATACACAGTAGTTAGCACAATCCACTTTTATATGATATTACCATGGGTTAGTCAGCTCATAGAACAAAGAGGACTCTCGGTATACACTCCTGATTCAGCACTCCAGACATTTCTAGTCTTCTCTTTTTGCTCCCTTTGGTCTGTTATGTATACAAATGAAAGTGATTTGTTCTTGATAAGTACAAAAAATACCTGTAAATCTTGTCAGAAATGTATTGTAGTCCTGTGTCCAATGCTCAGTTCCTGTGCTATCTCAGGAGAGTAATGAGCCCTTCCAGTCCCTATCCTGGGACTACAGAATAACAACCTCTTTATGTTGTGGAGATGGGAGAGTGGGTGTCAAGAGAAACCTGGGCAGGACTGACAACACCCAGTCCATGTTGTCAGCCCAGAACAGTACTTGGGACCTGAGTGCATTTTTGGAAGATCACCAGGTGTATTTCTGTACTTGTAGAATTACTTTCCATAGATAAAATAGGCAAAGTGTGCAAATGTTACACAGATGTACTGCATGGTTTTTTTTGTTTGTTTTTTTTTTCATTTTGCCCCGACCTACACTTCAGTTGCAAGTGAAGGAATATATAAATTGTCTGCAGAATATTTACTGGGATCCTACATCCTATTCACCAGAGATAATTCTCATCTTCAGAATGTCATCAAATCTGTATTCTTTTAGGGCATTTTTTTTATTTTAGAAACAGCCAAAAGCCACAAGGTACTAAGTCAGGGCAATACGGTGGTTGGTCAAGTTCTGGAATGGATTTCTAGGGCAGAAACTCATGAACACTTAAAGGAGTTGTAAACCTTGTGTTTTTTCACCTTAATACATCCTATGCATTAAGGTGAAAAAACACCTGGCAGTGACCGGCCCCCCAGCCCCCCCGTTTTACTTACCTGAGCCCTGGAACTTCACTCGGCGGGGATAAGCTGTCCCTCTGCCCGGGGTTCTCAGCTCTTGATTGGATAGATTGTTAGCAGTGCAGCCATTGGCTCCCATTGCTGTCAATCAAATCCAATGACACGGGCGCTGGGACCGAGTCATACACTCGGCGGCTATGGACACCGAATGATGGACTCGGGAGCGCACCCACAAGGAAACCCCCCGGGAGAGCGCTTCTCCTAGGGGCTTATCTGATGTGGGGAGGAGCTGCGAGAGCCACCGAGGGACCCCAGAAGACGGTGTTCGGGGCCACTCTGTGCAAAACAAGATGCACAGTGGAGGTAAGTATGACATGTATGTTTTGTTTTTGTTTTTTTAATAATCAAAGCTTTACATTCACTTTAACTCATTATGTGCAGGAGCATTGTCGTGGCGGACCACTTGTGGAGGAGTGTCATGGTGGAGCACTGTCATGGTGGAGGAGTGTCATGGCAGAGGAGTGTCATGGTGGAGCACTGTCGTGGCCCACTTTTCAGGCCAGAGTTCCGGTCTTTTCCTCCAAACATATTCCTGTAATCTTTTCATTTTCCACATTTGCATCTGTCCTTTGTGCTTTTGGCTGCCCACGTCTTGTGTCATCTTCCCGCCCCTCCTTAAACCATCTATGCCATTCAAAAACACTTGATTTCTTTATGGAATGTTCTCCATAAGCCTGTTGTAAACAGAGCTAACGTTTCACTTGCACTTTTACCAATTTTCACATAAAATTTGATGTATATCCACTACTCCAGATTCCTGTCACTCATTTTCTGCCAACATTGTACCGCACATACGTGTCACACCAGGAGAGTACAAGTTAGAACATGTCAGAAAATACTCGATCAGGATTGGCTGTGTGACTCACCACCATAGTGCTACGCCACGACCATTCCAGGAATTAAATTGTCACCCCTCATATTACTAAACAATTCCAAGATATACTGTTGCTGGCTATCTGTTGTGTCAAGACAAGAAGTTGTACCACAATCATTTATAGACCTTCAGAAATGCAAGTCTGACATTTCCGATGAGTGATGAATCTGATGGGTATTTGTGTGTAATTTTATGTGCGGCTTTTGGAGTATTATTATTGTTTTGTCAGGACATTGCCCTTTGTAATGACATCAGACAAGAAGGTGGAGTGGTAATCTAGGTGGCTCAGAGGAGAGAAGGCGTAGGGATGGGCAGACTGACTTCAGCAAATAAATGGCAGGGACTGTTTGTTGTGGAATTCAGACAAGACCACTTGTCTTATGGTGAACAGAAAGACGTTTTATTGGAACATACTGTACATGTGTAGGGACCTTCTCCACAGGAGGATGCCTAAAAGGTGTTATTTCTATTTTTATATAAATCATTTATGTGTATTTATACAGTGTAGAAAGCACATACAGGATTGGCCAACAGTAGACATTAGACATCAGCATAACTAATTGGAATAGATT
Organism: Aquarana catesbeiana; assembly: GCF_042186555.1. NCBI lineage: Eukaryota > Metazoa > Chordata > Amphibia > Anura > Ranidae > Aquarana > Aquarana catesbeiana. Next base: position 285,950,173 of record NC_133331.1, on the reverse strand, counting down.
GCCAGTATGGGATATCACACTATAGATAGACAACAACCAAAGTACAGGATAACTTTAACACATGATACCAGATGGTCATGGTAGTAAAACATTGCAAGTATCCTGGTTTATTATTATTATTGTTATTATTATTATTCCAGATTTATATATCGTCAACAGTTTGCACAGCGCTTTACAGTATAAAGAGGGACAGTACAATTACAATACAGTTCAATACAGAAGGAGTAGGAGGGCCCTGATCATGGAGCATACAATCTAAAGGGAGGGGGAGGTGGTACAAAAGGTAATAGCTGCGGGGGATGATCTGATGGAAGTGACTTAAGTACAGTTTTTAGATGGAGGTGGGGTAGGCTTCCCTGAATAAATGAATTTCAGGGATCGCCTAAAGGCAGACAGGGTAGGAGCTGACCGGACACACTGGGGTAGGGAGTTCCAGGGGATGGGAGAGATTCTGGAAAAGTCCTGGAGGCAAACATGGGAGAAAGTAACAAGGGAGCTAGAGAGCAGGAGGTCTTTGGAGGAGCAGAGAGGACGATTTGGGCGACATCTGCAGATAATGGGGGTGATGTAGCTGGGGGTGATGTTGTGGATGACTTTGTACTTTGTGGTTAGTATTATGAATTTTGGACTAGTGGAATCCAGTGAAGAGATTGGCAGAGAGGGACAGCAGTCATGGATTGGTTAGTAAGGTGTATAAGTCTAGCAAAAGCATTCATAATAGACTGAAGGGGAATAGCCTGTATAATGGTAGCCAGTGAAAAGGGAGTTGCAGTAGTCAAGGCGGGATATAACCAAGCCATGGATAAGTTGTTTTGTTGTGTCGCTAGTCAGGAAGGGGCGAATTCTGGAAATGTTGCGGAGGTTAAGGCGGTAAGATTTAGCCAGTGATTAGTTGTGGGGCCCAAAGAAGAAATCAGAGTCGAGGATTACACCCAGCACCCTGGTATGTGTGAAGGGACCAATGGCTGTGTTGTTGATCTCAATGGTAAAGTCATGGGGGGAGGGGATCGGGGAGGAGGAAATATTACAAGCTTAGTTTTAGAAAGATTGAGTTTGAGTTTATTTTATCTGGAAAGGTCTTGGAGAGTTCATGACACAAGAGTGAAATGTTGATTACTCAGGTATGTGTTATATTTTAATAATCAGGTTCATTTCTTTATCCGTAACAGAAAGCGATATCCTGATGATAATTTACCTAAAGAGGTTAAAATTAAATACAGAAGACCAAGTTTACACATGGGACCTTGTTGATCCATCTACAGATATGAAGGTAATGCAACGTACTACTGCAGATTGTAATAATAGTATGTTCAGACTTCAATTCATTCAGCCTATTAATAAAACAGTTTTGGATGTGGGGTGCTACACATCATGTCAATGAAGTATACAGGGTGTGTGTAGTATGCCCAGTTCTTCTGCCTCACTCCATCACATGTGCCACCAATACCCACCTGTCAGTGGCCGTGTTAGTGCACACACCCAATCACAGACTTACCTCCAGCTATCTCTATAGGGAGACTCACCCAAAACGTAGCTGGCTAGACACACACAGGCAGATGCAAATCTTGCATACAGTCTGGTGTACTCTGATGGTTATGTGGTAGTCAGTATTAAAGTGGAGGGCCACCCTGAAAAAAAAATTACACCAAAAATCATAAAAAAAATAAAAAAATAAAAATTTGAAAAAAAAATGATTAAACTTACCTAAACCCTTGTTGCTAGGCAGTCTTCCTAATCTGCCTCTTCCTTTTCCGCGGCGTCTTCTGCTCCTCGGTGAGCGGCCCCATTGTCTTCTGGGAACTGTGTGTGTTTCCAGAACATCACAGGGCCATTCACAGAGAGCTGCGCCGCTCGCGCATGCGCAGTAGGAAACTGGCAGTGAAGCCGCAAGGCTCCACTGCCTGTTTCCCTTAAGTATGAAGAAATCCTGGATAGCCGCACTCTGGGATAAGGACATCTTTATTGAAGTAAAATCCAACAATACAGGCAATTGCAGAGAAGTACAGGGTAATAACTGCTAACGCGTTTCACATCATTTGGATGCTTATTCGTAGCTGACAGGGCATAGTAATAATGTGATATAAATAGAGGAGTGAGAAAGTAAAAGAGGGAGGGTGGAGCATGAATGCCGGTGAAACAACCAATCACCGCGCTGCATAGCAGACCCACCCTCTCAGTGTAATTAAAAAGATAATGATCCCATTATAAAAAAGCTCCCTCCCCCACCTGAAAAATGAGGAGAGAAAGCATCCATTGATAACCAAAAAAATGTACATAAAGAAAAATATATAGAAAACTTTCATGCTAATACAAATCAGCACGGACCCATATAAATAACTATAAAAAGAAAAAACAGGTATTGGATGCCAAATCTCCTCACGGCAGGTGGAGCCGCAACAATGGAACAGTTTAGAGTAGTGGGAATACCTGAGAGTGTAGAACCATAAAACCGTGAAACCACAGAGTATGGCGCCCACACACGTGTAAAACAAGAATACATAAATGTGTGGGAACGCGATCCCAACATGGCGTACACGGACACTCCAAAGCGCTCGCACAACCCAAGAAAAGGAGTGTAGTTAAACAAAGAAATAAATGTAAATTGCTATAAGATCAAAAGTGTATGCATATAAAGTATAAGATCAAAATGTATGCACATTAAACATGAGATCAAAATATATATATATATATATATGCACAACACATTACAACACAATAAACAACTCCTCCGATTGTACTTAACGACTCATATTATATAAACAAAAACATTTTTTTTCTTGACAAAGATATACATAATAAGAATTAAGTCAAAAATAGGTTGCCAACTACTCAAAAACGTGGTTACAGATGTATCAAACATGTAAAGTCACATCCAAAACTCCAATGTCAGATAAATCTTTGCTTCCTGAAAGGAAAAAACAGTGAAAAACAAACAGAGACATGGAAATGGATTAGACATCAAATGTACCACAAAAAAGAAAGTATCCATTGTTATTAGTATTAGACTCTCATAATAATAATATCATATTAACTGCACGGTTAATCATGAAAGAGCGTGATCGAATGTTCAGGGGACATGAAAACCCCAACAAGAAGACCTCTAGCGATAAAACTGCTAGGTAAATGCAGTTTCTATGTGAGCCAACATAGTGACAGACTATGCTACAACAAATATACAGAGACCACAAGTCTCACTTCATATGCTGAAATATACTAAGTGAGGCAAAAACACAAAAGAAAATGATGACAGGCACATACAGATAGCATTGGGAAACTATGGGAATTGCATAAGCCAAAACCCAGACCTGCAACCTATACAAAAACCCAAAAAGAACAACAAAAGAAAAAAATTAAATCTTAAAACGGCCTTGCTGTGTTATACCATGCGTTCGGAGACTCAAAAAGTCTCACTTAAAGTGCTGCAAAACACCGCAGCTCGCTATAGAAGTTCCATAAATCAAAAAATTGGGACTAACAAAAACAAAACCAAAAAGACAAAAAGGAGAAAAAATTCCATGAGATAGCGTTTTAGAGACTGAAAAAACTCAAAGGGTCTCACTTAACTTGCTGCAGGACGCCACAGCTTTCCATAAGTCAAAAATGAAACCACCAAAAACAAAACCCAAAGCCAAAAGGGACAAAGAAGGACAAAATGTACCATAAGACAGCCTTACTGTGTTATGCCATGCATTCGGAGACTTATAGAGTCTCACTTAGAGTGCTGCAGTAATATCACAGTTTACCGTAGAAAGATTGTATATGAAGCTGTGACATGATATATCTAACTGTGTGGAACTGGTATGGTGAACCCTGCTTGATATTAGCAGGGGAACAACCACATAGTATCTTGCCGTGCACCTAGAGACAGAAAAAGTCTCCTACAAACTGCTAAAAAACACCGTTACTCGCTATGGCATGAGACTACAGCTTGAGAATGTCTAAATATGGAAGTTACATTTCTAGTCTACTAGTAATAAAAAATGTATGTATGGTAAATGAAATAATATATCTTCCTAATGGTGTACATGGAAAACATTTTTGAAAAGACTGATTTGTATTTATTAGTTCCAAAATAAGAAACTAGAGATGATATGGGTGACAGATGAAATCTTCAGAGCCCATTCACACAGGGATGACTTGTCAGGCGACCTAGTTGCCTGACAAGTCGCCTCCCCTTCTGTACAATGGAACCGTTCTAATCGGAGCGACGCAAGTCGCTCCGACTTAGAAAAAAGGTTCCTGTATGACTTTGGGGGCGACTTGGGGCGACTTGCAGAGACTTCTATACAGAAGTCGTTTTGCAAGTTGCCGCGGAAGTCGTTTGCAGGTCGCCTCGCTGAGGCGACCTGCAAGTCGTGTTGCCCCTGTGTGAATGGGCTCTTACTGCAAATGGGACCGCGGCACACGTGTGGGATCATTCATAAAAATGTGACACATCCCACTGGAAGTTGAGCCCGAGGGGTCGTCTCGTGTTGAGAGAAAAGATCCACTGGACTTTCCATTTGCATAAAATTCTAAATTTGTCACCCCCTCTCGGTGGTGTCCTAATTTTGTCTATACAAACAAGATATTTGGGGGGCACACCCTAAAAGATGCATTAAAGATGGTGCAGCCATAAGACCATACAGTAGAAGAAAATATTACAGCGCACACATGCCAAAAAGACATTTACCTCCAGCAAGGCTAGTTTAAAAACACCTAAACATTTAAAAAAAAAACATTATCAAAAAATCTGGGGATTTGGTCCACTTGTGTCATGGGTGGAGACCTTAAGATTCTCCCATATAGAAGAGTGTAGCTCTCATGGTTCAGAGATGTAGGATCTCCCAGTCCATGGATAGTGTAGGACCCACTGATTATGGGGTACTTTGTCACAGTAAGTGGGCTTAGCACCATAAAGCAATATAGTGTGACCAAATCCCCATATTTTTTGAAAATGTTTTTTTTTTAAATGTTTAGGTGTTTTAAACTAGCCTTGCTGGAGGTAAATGTCTTTTTTGCATGTGTGCGCTGTAATATTTTCTTCTAATTTTCTCTATGCCTTGTATAACAAGACGAGATGTGTCCTTTTGGTGGACTTCATTCCAGTGACGTGCAACGTTTGTGGCAGGATCTTTGTCAATGTCATAAAGGTGGTCATACAATCGATCTTTCAGCCTGCGTGTGGTTCTTCCTACATATTGGATGGAACATGTAGTGCATGTGATACAAGCAGGAATAAACATCTTTCTCTTTAGAGGTAAAGATGCCTATGGAGACCACTCTGTCCAAGAGACATATCAACTCTTTTTTAACTACTGCGACTACTGTCCATTTATCAAAGGTGGGGATATAGTGACATCTATGTCCACAGGAAAGTCCCATAAAATTAAATCTTTTCGTCAATTGCAGTACACGCTATGTAATATACGTCATCACATGCACTACATGTTCCATCCAATATGTAGGAAGAACCACACGCAGGCTGAAAGATCGATTGTATGACCACCTTTATGACATTGACAAAGATCCTGCCACAAACGTTGCACGTCACTGGAATGAAGTCCACCAAAAGGACACATCTCGTCTTGTTATACAAGGCATAGAGAAAATTAGAAGAAAATATTACAGCGCACACATGCAAAAAAGACATTTACCTCCAGCAAGGCTAGTTTAAAACACCTAAACATTTAAAAAAAACATTTTGAAAAAATATGGGGATTTGGTCACACTATATTGCTTTATGGTGCTAAGCCCACTTACTGCGACAAAGTACCCCATAATCAGTGGGTCCTACACTATCCATGGACTGGGAGATCCTACATCTCTGAACCATGAGAGCTACACTCTTCTAAATGGGAGAATCTTAAGGTCTCCACCCATGACACAAGTGGACCAAATCCCCAGATTTTTTGATAATGTTTTTTTTTTTAATGTTTAGGTGTTTTTAAACTAGCCTTGCTGGAGGTAAATGTCTTTTTTGCATGTGTGCGCTGTAATATTTTCTTCTACTGTATGGTCTTATGGCTGCACCATCTTTAATGCATCTTTTAGGGTGTGCCCCCCAAATATCTTGTTTGTATAGACAAAATTAGGACACCACCGAGAGGGGGTGACAAATTTAGAATTTTATACAAACGGGAAGTCCAGTGGATCTTTTCTCTCAACACGAGACGACCCCTCGGGCTCAACTTCCAGTGGGATGTGTCACATTTTTATGAATGATCCCACACGTGTGCCGCGGTCCCATTTGTAGTAAAGATTTCATCTGTCACCCATATCATCTCTAGTTTCTTATTTTGGAACTAATAAATACAAATCAGTCTTTCCAAAAAATGTTTACATGTACACCATTAGGAAGATATATTATTTCATTTACCATACATACATTTTTTATTACTAGTAGACTAGAAATGTAACTTCCATATTTAGACATTCTCAAGCTGTAGTCTCATGCCATAGCGAGTAACGGTGTTTTTTAGCAGTTTGTAGGAGACTTTTTCTGTCTCTAGGTGCGGGGCAAGATACTATGTGGTTGTTCCCCTGCTAATATCAAGCAGGGTTCACCATATCAGTTCCACACAGTTAGATATATCATGTCACAGCTTCATATACAATCTTTCTACGGTAAACTGTGATATTACTGCAGCACTCTAAGTGAGACTCTTTAAGTCTCCGAATGCATGGCATAAAACAGTAAGGCTGTCTCATGGTACATTTTGTCCTTCTTTGTCCCTTTTGGCTTTGGGTTTTGTTTTTGGTAGTTTCATTTTTGACTTATGGAAAGCTGTGGTGTCCTGCAGCAAGTTAAGTGAGACCCTTTGAGTTTTTTCAGTCTCTAAAACGCTATCTCATGGAATTTTTTTCTCCTTTTTGCCTTTTTGGTTTTGTTTTTGTTAGTCCCAATTTTTTGATTTATGGAACTTCTATAGCGAGCTGCGGTGTTTTGCAGCACTTTAAGTGAGACTTTTTGAGTCTCCGAACGCATGGTATAACACAGCAAGGCCGTTTTTAAGGTTAATTTTTTTTTCTTTTGTTGTTCTTTTTGGGTTTTTGTATAGGTTGCAGGTCTAGGTTTTGGCTTATGCAATTCCCATAGTTTCCCAATTATATCTGTATGTGCCTGTCATCATTTTCTTTTGTGTTTTTGCCTCACTTAGTATATTTCAGCATATGAAGTGAGACTTGTGGTCTCTGTATATTTGTTGTAGCATAGTCTGTCACTATGTTGGCTCACGTAGAAACTGCATTTACCTAGCAGTTTTATCGCTAGAGGTCTTCTTGTTGGGGTTTTCATGTCCCCTGAACATTCGATCACGCTCTTTCATGATTAACCGTGCAGTTAATATGATATTATTATTATGAGAGTCTAATACTAATAACAATGGATACTTTCTTTTTTGTGGTACATTTGATGTCTAATCCATTTCCATGTCTCTGTTTGTTTTTCACTGTTTTTTCCTTTCAGGAAGCAAAGATTTATCTGACATTGGAGTTTTGGATGCGACTTTACATGTTTGATACATCTGTAACCACGTTTTTGAGTAGTTGGCAACCCATTTTTGACTTCATTCTTATTATGTATATCTTTGTCAAGAAAAATTTTTTTGTTTATATAATATGAGTGGTTAAGTACAATCGGAGGAGTTGTTTAATGTGTTGTAATGTGTTGTGCATATATATATATATTTTTTGATCCCATATTTATTATGCATACATTTTGATCTTATACTTTATATACATACACTTTTGATCTTATAGCAATTTACATTTATTTCTTTGTTTAACTACACTCCTTTTCTTGGGTTGTGCGAGCGCTTTGGAGTGTCCGTGTACGCCATGTTGGGATCGCGTTCCCACACATTTATGTATTCTTGTTTTACACGTGTGTGGGCGCGATACTCTGTGGTTTCACGGTTTTATGGTTCTACACTCTCAGGTATTCCCACTACTCTAAACTGTTCCATTGTTGCGGCTCCACCTGCCGTGAGGAGATTTGGCATCCAATACCTGTTTTTTCTTTTTATAGTTATTTATATGGGTCCGTGCTGATTTGTATTAGCATGAAAGTTTTCTATATATTTTTCTTTATGTACATTTTTTTGGTTATCAATGGATGCTTTCTCTCCTCATTTTTCAGTTGGGGGAGGGGGCTTTTTTATAATGGGATCATTATCTTTTTAATTACACTGAGAGGGTGGGTCTGCTATGCAGCGCGGTGATTGGTTGTTTCACCGGCATTCATGCTCCACCCTCCCTCTTTTACTTTCTCACTCCTTTATTTATATCACATTATTACTATGCCCTGTCAGCTACGAATAAGCATCCAAATGATGTGAAACGCGTTAGCAGTTATTACCCTGTACTTCTCTGCAATTGCCTGTATTGTTGGATTGTACTTCAATAAAGATGTCCTTATCCCAGAGTGCAGCTATCCAGGATTTCTTCATACTTCATTGCAATTCAGCAAAGCCAGCACCTGCAATCAGTTCCTACCTGGGCGGTGTCATCCCAGAACAAGAGTGTTTGTGAGCTGCATTTTTCTTTTTGCCTGTTTCCCTTACCTAGGATGGTGGTGCCAGGACCCGAGAGCCGAGGGACGGGTCAGCCTCGGGCAGCCGACATCGTGGGCACCCAGGACAGGTAAGTACTTATTTAAAGTCAGCAGCTACAGTGTTTGTAGCGGCTGAATTTTATTTTATTTTTTTTACGGCCGGAATCCCCCTTTAGATAAACAATATACAGTGTTAATAAATAAATCAGTGCTGACATAATCTACTCTTCAAGTGAATGTGCATATCAAAATGACAAAGGAATCCACCATGAAAAAGTTAATTAAAAAATTCAACCCATGCCCAAACCAATACAAAGTCCAATGGAGTGTTGTCTAAAAATTTCCTCCTACAAGTACTTCTTCCCATGTGCTTGAGTTAGTTACAGGGGGTATAAAAAAAAATCACCCCCCTTCAAAACAATGAAGACAGATACAGTTTTTGTTTTATCCAGCTGTATTTTCTAGTGCAATTTATAACATCCAAGTGAAAGATATAACACCAACATGTCAGAAAAAAAAAATTCAAAAATAAAATCACTGAGTTGGAAAAAGGATCACCCTCCTTGTGTCAGTATTTTGTTGGACCACATTTTGCTTTAATTGCAGCCTTAAAGTGGAGGGCCACCATAAAATTAAAAAATTGCATGAAAAATCCTAATTTTTTTTTTTAAATTTTAAAATATTAGAAAAATAAATTTAAACTTACCTAAACCCTTGTTGCTAGGCAGTCTTCCTAATCTGCCTCTTCCTATTCCGTGGCATGTCCTGCTCCTCGGTGAGCGGCCCCGTTGCCTTCTGGGAACTGTGTGTGTTCCCAGAAAACCACGGGGCCATTCACAGAGTGCTGCGCCGCTCGCACGGGCGCAGTAGGAAACTGGCAGAGAAGCCGCAAGGCTCCACTGCCTGTTTCCCTTACTTAGGATGGCGGTGCCGGGACCCGAGAGCCGAGGGATGGGTCGGCCTCGGGCGGCCGACATCGCAGGCACCCAGGACAGGTAAGTCTACTTATTTAAAGTCAGCAGCTACAGTGTTTGTAGCTGTTGACTTTAAAAAACAATTTTCGCTGGCCGGAATCCCGCTTTAAGTCTGTTGGGATTAGGGATGAGCTGAACACCCCCCGGTTCGGTTTGCATCAGAACATTCGAACGGACCGAAAGTTTGCGCAAACTTTCGAACCCCGTTAAAGTCTATGGGACTCGAACGTGAGAAATCAAAAGAGCAAATTTTAAAGGCTAATATGCAAGTTATTGTCCTTAATAGGGTTTGGCAAAAAAAGTTTTAAAAACTGACGTTTTTTCGGGAGCAGTGATTTTAATGATGCTTAAAGTGAAAAAATAAAAGTGAAATATTCCTTTAAATATCATACCTGTGGGGTGTCTATAGTATGCCTGTAAAGTGGCGCGTGTTTCCCGTGTTTAGAACAGTCCCTGCACAAAATGACATTTCTAAAGGAAAAAAAGTAATTTAAAACTGCTTGCAGCTTTAATGTCATGCCTGATCCCGACAATATGGATGAAAATCATTGAGAAACCCCCCCAGCCCATTACCAGCCCCTTTGGGTCTTGTATGGATATTAAGGGGAACCCCGCACCCAAATTAAAAAAAGGAAAGGCGTGGGGCCCCCAGGCCCTATATACTCTGAACAGCAGTATAAAGGCGGTGCAGACAAGACAGGGACTGTAGGTTTGTTCTTAGGTAGAATCTGTTTGTAATTTTGAACTGGTACATTTTTTACGTGTAGCTCCAGCCAAAAAATCTATTTTTAAGCTTTTTGGAAAACATGGGGAAGGATTATTACCCCTGTAACTTTTTTTTTTGCTGTCTGTGCACCTGTTCAGAAGATTTCACCTCCCTTTCTGTCCCAATGACAATTGGATTTTGAAAATTTGGGGTTTTTAGTGAAACAAGGAACTCTTATAGGAGAGAATTTCCCTTCCTAGGGGTAGATTTCCTCTCACTTCCTGTTGTCTCCTTCCGTTTGCAAGTAGTTGTTTGTAAGTTGGATGTTTGAAAGTAGGGTCCTGCCCTATATACTCTTCAGGAATTTGGGCCTTAGGTGTTGGTGTTGCCACAACACTGTAAGCCCTCACAGTTACTCTTGGTGGGCGCAGGAATGGGCCCTGCTGTGAAATATTAGATCAAGAATTGTAATTACATGCCCCTATTAAACAGGCTGAAAAATTGGGCCTAAGGCACTGGTGCTGGTGCCACAACACTGCAACCCCTCAGAGATACTCTTATTGGAGCGCAGGAATGAGCCCTGCTGCAAAGTATTGCATCAAAACATTGTAATTACACGCCCCTGTTAAACAGGGGCAGAAAAATTGGGCCTTAGCCACTGGTGGCGGTTCCCAGAACCAAAAATGTTCTTACAATCTATCAGCGTGAACATTGAGGAGGAAGAGGATAGTCACTCAGCATAACAGGATAGTCACTCAGCATCAGCATAGGCAGTCTTGAAGGGATCTCACATTTAAAAAAAAAATATTCGGTTACATCAGCATCAGGTGCTTGGTAGCTGGTGATCCAAGACTGATTCATTTTTATAAAGGTCAGCTGATCGACCGATTCGGTGGACAGACGCACCCTGTGATTGGTTACAAAGCCTCCAGCAGCACTGAATGTGCATTCCGAAAGACCACTGGATGCAGGACAGGCCAGTAGCTCAATTGCATACTGTACAAGCTCTGGCCAGTGATCCATCCTCAAGACCCAGTAACCCAGTGGATTTTCAGTGGGAAAGGTGTCCAAGTCTGATCTTGCACCTAGGTATTCCTGCACCATGTGAATCAGGCGCTGGCGGTGGTTGCCAGAACCGATCATACCTTGGGGCTGCGGACTAAAAAATTGTCTGAACGCATCGGTCAGATGGCCACCTTCTCCACCGCTCCTTCTGTGAGTGACCGAAGCATCAGCAACACATTGTCCATGAGGACCAGGAAATTGTAACCTCCCAAACTCTGGAAACACGTTGCACAAACCTTTCTGCAAGGCCTTAGGATCCCCCCAGGTCACTAGAACTAGTGTCCCCAGTGGAAGATTGCCCCTCTACTACTGTTCTGGTGACAGTCCAAAATTTGGGATTTTTTTTATTTCACTTTGAATGATAATAGTAAACGGGACAAATAGAGAGGGTGAATCTCCCTAACAGGTGCACAGAGAGCGATAAAAACCTAATAGGTGTTCTAATCTATCTCCACTGTGTCTAAAACGAAAAATAAAGTTTTGCCTTTAGTTATACTTTAAGCCATAACTGGGGTGAGTCCCAAAAACAGCAACGGCCATTTTCTAGGCTAATAGGCAGGGGAATTGCACAGAGGCTGGACACTACCCTGGGGAAAAAACTCCCAGGAGATGTCCCATGATGTAAAACCATCAATCACGTCGTCCAGCGATGCAGATCTTCATCAATCACAATCAATGACCTCGCAGACTGACAGACAAGAGGGTTCCAGTCACTACACTCACTGCGACTGACATCTCTGGTCCCTGCTGCTAAATGCAAACAAAGGGACAAGGTAAACCCAGCTATGTCATTGACCAAATATGGGCATGGTCATATCTGGTCAATGTCTTTGCCTTAATATGGCCATATTTGAAAATGTACAGTATGTCAGCCAGCTATCCCTGCCTCTTTGTTTATATGACTGCGGATTCCCGGCCAGCAAATAAATGGGGCCATAAAATCAGATCAGACCAGATCACTGGTTGCTAAGAACACGGTAGGTGCCAGCACCTGCTGCTTCCTTAACAACCATCGATGGTGAAATTGATGGTGAAAGCTCATCCTTAGCTGTAACTTTCTCCATTGACCACACAAAACATCAGATACACAGATCCATATCTGGCAATGAGATCTGTCCCTGACTATAATAAGGTCCACACACTGGTACTTATTTGTCTGCAACCAGACTCCGTCAGCCAACTTCTGCAATACAGAAAACTCTGCAGTCTCCTACAGCATAGCAGTGATTTACAACCTAAGTTATAGGCACAGATGATATAATACAACTACACACACTACAGTCTCATCAGATACATGCAATACAGACAACAGTCTGGAACACACAGACCGTACTCCCCACCAGAACAAGTAGACCCATAAAAAGACCCACATATTAATACCTCCCCCATATCTTACCAAAAAAACTAGCATCTTCGATGTTGAGCAACCTCATTTTGTGACATCAGGTTTTTACAGAAGGTTTTATGATTGTGTGCTTCACAGGATGGAAATTATGGATTATTACTTTTTCTTTTACAGAGTTTGAAGATTGAAATACACAATTCTGACTCAAAAAAGCCCAAGTGAGAGTTTACACCGAATCTGTGCCAACCTGCCATTCAGACGCATTGGATGGTGTTCAATGATGAATACAGGGGACCCAAACCACCCCTTGCTGTGTGGACACACAGATAAAAACTTTTGGCCTTTCCATGAGCAATTTACTGTACAAAATTTTATATTGTAAATTTACCTTCTTGACATTTTATTGCTAGAATGTCCGACATTTTCTAAACTATCTTTTCCCTGGCTGGATCAAAAAATGTTTCTGCATATTAGGCCCAGACCTCTGGTTGGGTTAGGGTGGAGCATCGTACCATATGTATGCTAAACTTTAGGCGCAATGAAAGACAGACACAAAGTAACAGTGTTATATTGTATATACTTGTTTAATTCATCTGCAGATCAAAGGGATGAGCTTCAGTCTGCATATGATGTCAGTTAAAGCAACCTGACGAGTAAAAAAACGTAAATACAATTTGTACCTATTTAACCTATTTTTAGCCCTTAGTTTGCCATAATCAGACCCTAATTTACTCCTTCTCCCCATGGCTAATATTTTTATGCAGATTTTTTGTCTATCTCTATATTTCTAACAAATAATATTTTGTTGTTGTAAAAAGATCTAAAATTAAAAAAAACAACTTTTTTTTAAAATGTGTAAATAACTTTGCAATACTTTGTATTAAAATCATAATTATCATCACCATCATTTTATATAGGACAAATTATAGAATAAAATTTAGACTTTATCTACAGCAAATTTTTTATTTTTTTTATTTTTTTATGAACACTGATCAAAGTAGAAAAAAATGTATTATTTGTTTTGTTATATTCTCTGTTTATAGATTGCCTTGCCTGTCCTAAAGAAAAACATATACAGTGGGTATAGAAAAGAATCACCCCCTTTAAAATAATTTTGTTACTTTGCAGCCTAAAATGAAGACAGAAAGAGTTTTTGTTTTATCCAGCTGTATTTACTAGTGCAACGTATAACATCCAAGTGAAAGATATAACACCAACATGTCATGAAAAAATAAAAACATTCAAAAACAGAATCACTGAGTTGGAAAAAGAATTACCCCCATGTCAGTATTTTGTTGAAGCACCTTTTGCTTTAATTACAGCCTTTAGTCTGTTGGGATATGTCTCTACTAACTTTTCACATCAAAACTTTGCAATATTTGTCCACTCTTCTATGCAGAACTGCTCAAGTTCAGTCAAATTTGATGGTGACCGTTTGTGGACTGCAGTCTTCAAGTCATTCCACAGAATTTCAATGGGGATTAAGTCTGGGCTCTGACTAGGCCATGCAAGGACATTCGCCTTTTTGTCCTGTGTGCTTATTTTTGCTGTGTGCTTGGTGGCATTGTCATGTTGGAAGGTAAATTTTCTTCCCATTGACATCTTTCTGGCAGAGGGCAGCAGATGTTCCTCAAGAATTTAAAGGGATTTTGCCCCGTCCATTTTTCCTTCTATCCTGACAAGTGTTCCAGTCCCTGCTGCAGAGAAACACCACCATAACAGGATGTTACCGCCTCCATGTTTTACTATAGGAATGGTGTTATTTGGATGGTGAGCTGTATTGGATTCCAAATAACAACTAACGCAGAAAAATCAGAACACCATATCCCAATAATTGTCTTTAGTAAGAAATGGGGGAAGGGGGGGTAACAAACCCCAGGACTTTAACGGTGTTCAAGGATGGAAACAAGGTAAAGACACGATAAGAGCATCAATAAAATTAAATTTTTTATTATAAAAGTAAAAAACATGAGGAAATTGAACCATCCGTGTCAAGATTGTAAGTTTCACTAAAAGGCACATATACAGACAATACCACTTAACATGTTTCGCTCTTTGAGCTTCCTCAGGAGTTTCTGGTAGGATGTGTATTATGTTAGGAATAACAAAAAGACAAGGATGAAAATCTCATGCTGATTGTTTGACATAAACAAACAAATAAATGACTGTAGGTATATTGGCAAATTACAGATATGAAAATAATCATTACATATATAACAAAATTATATGAATAAGGAATATACAAGTATATAGGTGTGGCAGGGAGGCGAATCTTACCTAGGCTGCCAAAAAACTGCATATAAACTTTATTTAGAAACAGAAAAATGATGCGTCCCATATAGGTTCAGAGCGCCCCGCCTGAGTGTCCGATTCCAAGTGGTCACAGGAGGAAGTGAATTTATATATCCCTATTAAAAGGGAAAATAAGGAAAGATTTAAAAACAAAATCAGAATAAGATGTTGATCTCCAATGCTAAAAGATGCCATCGGTCGATAACAACTATATTGGGATGAAAAAATTACCTCTAAATGAATAAAAAGAAAATAGAATCAATAGATATCCTGCTGATTCAAAAATAAATCCAGCGCAGGTCTGAACATTTGAGTGAAGTGTCCAGCTGTTAAAGCCACTTAAGGACCAGCCTTGTTTTGGAATTTAGGTTTTTACATGTTTAAAACAGGTTTTTTTGCTAGAAAATTACTTAGAACCCACAAACATTATATATTGTTTTTTTTCAACACCCTAGAGAATAAAATGGCGGTCGTTGCAATACTTTTTTTCACACCGTATTTGCGCAGTGGTCTTACAAGCGCACTTTTTTTGGAGAAAATTCACTTTTTTGAATAAAAAAATGAGACAACAGTAAAGTTAGTCCAATGTTTTTATATTGTGAAAGATAATGTTAGGCCGAGTAAATTGATACCCAACATGTCACGCTTCAAAATTGCGCCCGCTCGTGGAATGGCGTCAAACTTTTACCCTCAAAAATCTCCATAGGCGATGTTTAAAAAATTCTACAGGCTGCATGTTTTGCGTTACAGAGGAGGTCTAGGGCTAGAATTATTGCTCTCGCTGTACCGATTGTGGCGATACCTCCATGTGTGGTTTGACCACCGTTTTCATACGCGGGCTCTGCTCACGTATGCGTTCGCTTCTGCACGCGAGCTCGTCGGGATGGGGTGCTTTAAAACAAAAATTGGGTCACTTTTATTCATATTACAAGGAATGTAAACATCCCTTGTAATAGAAAAAAGCATGGCAGGTCCTCTTAAATATGAGATCTGGGGTCAAAAAGTCCTCAGATCTCATATTTACACTAAAATGCAAAAAAAAATTGTCATTTGAAAAAATGACAACAGAAAAATGTGCCTTTAAGACATATGGGCGGAGCTGAGGTTTTGATGTCGCTTCCGCCCTCCTATGGTATGGAGACAGGTGGGGGCCATCTTCCCCTCACTCATCTCCATACCACAGACGTGACAGGTCCCGATCACCTCCGCCGCTACCGACAGCTCCAGTAAGTGGCGGAGGGCACGGGAGAGCGGCGGGAGGGGGGTGGCACCTCTCCCGCTGCTGATAACGGTGATCTCACGGTGAATCCGTGGCAGAGACCACCATTAACGTAAACATAACCACCGGCTCTAAAGATGGATACCTCGGTTGTGGCAGTAGCTTCTTCCGTTACCAAGATATCCATCTTCAAACTGCCAACATATATGTACAGGAGCCGGTCGGTAAGTGGTTAATGTGAGCACAAAACCCACAAGGCTGAAATAATTTGTTGTTGGCACCGATTTGTTAATTGTGCTCACAAAGGTATGAATCTAAAATCAAAGAGATAAAAAGGTAAATCACAATTGAAGCAATCGCTGAAGCTGCTTAAAATAAAGCAGAAATAAAATGGTAACTTACCAGCTTGGAAAGATGTTTTGGATGAGGAGAGAGATGGGAGAGATGTTCACTCTCCCTCTCTTCTGAAGCCTCTGACAGATGATTACGGTGAATCGCCGCATTCATGTAGTCCTCCCATCCCAGCGGCATCTGACATCACCGCCGGGATGCGGACGCATAGCGAGGATGCCCGTGCGCATGAGTGAGGTCCATCAATGGCGCACATGATTCAACATCAATCGTGTCATAATCATTCGTGCGCATGTGCCAGGTGTTGGGTGGCGCGCCCGGTATGACGCCATGGACACGACAATCAGCAGCGCCATTTTGGTGGAGGGAAAACCCTGCTGGAAAATGATTATGAATCCAATTAAGGATATAGCCATACAAATGAAAGGAACGGCAGCTAAAAACTGCCTGAACAAATCACTATACAGCATGGTAAAAATATTATAGATAAAAAAAGGGGAGAGAGGACCAAACCAGACGAGTCAGGGACTTAAATCTCTAGGGCTCAAATAGGCTGGATGATTGATTCTACACACAACCATATTTGTGCCCGGGGCGTCCGTACGGCCACTAAGGAAACGGACTAAAACTGCAAGGGCACCCCGAAGAAAAACATTATAAGGGAGCTATGCGAATAGTCAAACCTACATGGATAAAACTAAATAAAAAAAATATATATATAATGATGGAAACAGAATAATTAATTAATTTAGCAGGACAGTTTGTATACCACCCATACAAGAAAAAGGAAATATGTAGATATTGACATGGCATGAATATGACATGAATTTAACAGAAATTGATTAATTATTGCTAAACATTGGACATAAAATGTGGTATAGATTTGATCGGGAAAAAAAAAAATAAGGAATTAGAGTGAAAGAAGAGAGAAAAGAAACATGAATTAATCACTAGAGGAAGGGTTTGAAACTAAAAGCATCATTCAAACCGGGTTGCTTGAGCCAGCCAGACATATCATTTGGTGTTGAGGCCCAATAATTCAGTTTTAGTCTCATCTGACCAGAACACCTTTTTCCATGTGGCCTCAGAATCCTCAAGATGCATTTAAGCTGGTCAAATGAGACTACAATTGTTACCAGGGACGATCCTGGCCGGGGTGCACGGGGTGCACCGCACCCCGGCGCTGTCATTCTGTTCAGAAGAGGGGCACCGAGCAGCCCGAGCTAGAATCGCCGGCGTCTAGCTCAGCTGTGTAACAGAGTGACGTCACTCAGGGACGCTGCGGCCGCCCCAGCATTCAGAGCGCGCCGCGGCCGCCCCAGCATTTAGAGCGCCGCCTCCGCGGCCAGTAAAGAAGCTCAGAGAGCTGAGAGCTCCGCCCACCTCAGCCATCTTCTCAGACAGCGTGAGCGTGGCTAAGAGTGCAGCGGAGCTGGAACGGAGTAGACTAGTGCCTGGCTCTGGCTGGTTGGTCTGAAGAAGACAGAGAGAAGAGCAGATCTGCGGCTGCCTGCCTCCCTGTCCCTGCACTGCACCAGGCAGCGTCCAGGCCGGTCAAGGAAGGAAGTTGGAACTTGGAAGTAAGTAGTAGTCTGACTGTGATGCACTGCCATCAAACACAGCTACTGTTGTGTCCATCAAAAGCTGCCACTCTGCCTATAAAAAGCTGCCACTCTGCCCAAACACAGCCACTGTGCCCATCAAAAGCTGCCACTCTGCCCATCAAAAGCTGCCACTCTGCCCAAACACAGCCACTGTGCCCATCAAAAGCTGCCACTCTGCCCATCAAAAGCTGCCACTCTGCCCATCAGACACAGCCACTGTTGTGCCCATCAAAAGCTGCCACTCTGCCCAAACACAGCCACTGTGCCCATCAAAAGCTGCCACTCTGCCCAAACACAGCCACTGTGCCCATCAAAAACTGCCACTCTGCCCATCAAAAGCTGCCACTCTGCCCATCAGACACAGCCACTGTTGTGCCCATCAAAAGCTGCCGCTCTGCCCATCAAAAGCTGCCACTGCCCAAACACAGCCACTGAGCCATAAAACGCAGCCACTGTGCCCATCAAAAGCTGCCACTCTGCCCATCAAAAGCTGCCACTCTGCCCAAACACAGCCACTGTGCCCATCAAAAACTGACACTGTGCCCATCAAACACAGCCACTGTGCCCATCAGACACAGCCACTGTTGTGCCTATCAAAAGCTGCCACACTGCCCATCAAAAGCTTCCACTGTGCCCAAACACAGCCACTGTGCCCATCAAAACCTGACACTGTGCCCATCAAACGCAGCCAATGTGCCATTAAATGCAGCCACTGTGCCATAAAACGCAGACAATGTGGCATAAAACGTAGCCACTGTGCCCATCAAATGCCCCCGGTGCCCATCAAAAGCTGACACTGCCCATCAAACGCCGCCATTGTGCCATCAAACACAGCCACTGTGCCCATCAAAAGCTGCCACTGTGCCCATCAAAATCTGGCACTGTGCCCATCAAAAGCTGCCACTCTGCCCATCAGACACAGCCACTGTTGTGCCCATCAAAAACTGCCACTCTGCCCATCAAAAGCTGCCACTGCCCAAACATAACCACTGAATCATAAAACACAGCCACTGTGCCCATCAAACGCCCACCGTGCCCATGAAAAGCTGACACTGCCCATCAAAAGCTGACACTGTGCCCATCAAAAGCTGACACTGTGCCCATCAAACAGCCACTGTGCCCATCAGACACAGCCACTGTTGTGCCCATCAAAAGCTGCCACTCTGCCCATCAAAAGCTTCCACTGTGCCCAAACACAGCCACTGTGCCCATCAAAACCTGACACTGTGCCCATCAAACACAGCCAATGTGCCATTAAACGCAGCCACTGTGCCATAAAACGCAGACAATGTGGCATAAAACGTAGCCACTGTGCCCATCAAATGCCCCCTGTGCCCATCAAAAGCTGACACTGCCCATCAAATGCAGCCACTGTGCCCATCAAAAGCTGCCACTGTGCCCATCAAAAGCTGACACTGTGCCCATCAAAAGCTGACACTGTGCTCATCAGACACAGCCACTGTTGTACCCATCAAAAGCTGCCACTCTGCCTATCAAAGGCTTCCACTGTGCCCAAACACAGCCACTCTGCCCATCTAAAGCTGACACTGTGCCAATCAAATTGTGCCACTATGACAGCCCACTTGCCGTCTGCCCGGCACTTACCCTGTCTCGGTGGTGGTGGGTGACGGCGGTGAGCGGTGGGACCTTGCAGCATGTCAGACAGTGACTCCTGTGTCCTCCATGCGTCTCCACCCCTGATAGGCGTCCAATCGTAGCGCTTGTCATTTCAGCCAATCAGGTGACAGGTAACAGACCCACGCATCTGATTGCCTGAGAGGTGGTTCAGTGTTAGGAAAGCGAATATTCATTTGCTTTTCTAACACACCTAGGTGAACTGCTTAGCGCTCGCAGTTCACCATTTTTGAAGCCTATTAGAGCCTATGGCTCTAATGAGGTACTTCAAAAACTCCCCCCCTCTGCTGTAATTCAGGCGCCCGGGGTTCGAAAAGGGGCCAGGTGCCTGAATAGGGGGTGGCTACAGTGGCCATGGATAGATTCATTATACACAGAAGGGGGTGGCTGGAGAGAGGGAGCGGTACCCGTGTGCTCTTAATGGATGCACCGCCACTGAGGAGCGGTGTATACACTGCTCCTAAAGTGCCCCTGCCTTTTTTTGGCTGCTAGTGGGGGTTAAAAGCGCCCCACTAGCGTCTGAAAAGCCGCTAGAGCCTCAGTGTGAAAGTGCCCTAAGTGTTCACAACACAAAAAGGGAGAAACACAGCAACCCGGCCCAAAAGGTGAATCAACAAAAAGGCTTCAAATGAAGACTCCACCCAGGCCAGATCTCCAGAATTAAGGCCGATGGTGAAATGCATCAGGGGCCATGGCTTGGGTGGAGTCAGGCTGAAGTCGTCATGTTTACTCACCTCTTGGGCTGAGTTCCTGTGTGGCAGTGCTTTTCCCTTTCTAGTGTATGCTAAAAAGCCAATAGGTGGGCTCTGTAGCCACCTGCACCCTTGAGTAGGAGTCATCGGAGCTGAAAGTGTTACTAAACCCAGGAGCCTATAGAAACATAGCAATTTTATGGTCCTGGGGGTTGCTGTTATTCACAAAATGCAGTTACATATTTTTTTTTTAAACCTTATCTTTATTTAGAATGCATTAACCAATCCCTCCTTGCTTTTGCTTGGTAGTCTGCCCAGTTGAAAAATTCCTTTTGCATGCAAAGTAGACCCCCGTGCTGGAGGACGATGTACAGGAGGGGCACGCAGCATGCTTCTAAACCGCAGCAGCTTCAATCATGTATATATACACACATGACTGAGCCTGCATGTGCTACCCCGCTGCAGTATATCTTTTTGGGTACCAGTGGCACTAATACAGTGTTCGATGGTAATAATATGCACTGTCACTGTACTAATGACACTGGCTGGGAAAGGGTTAAAAAAAGGGGGCGATTAAAGGGTTAACTGTGTGCCTAGCTGTTTCTTGTGCGCTGTGTGGGAAGTGCTTTTACTAGGGGAAGGAATGGATCCTGTGTTCTTGCAAACAGACATAATGGCGGTCTGCCTTGTTTACATATGCAGAACGCCATTCTGGCTCTCTGCCTAATGATCGGCGGTTTCTGGTGGACATCAAGTCTGCGGTACCCGCAGATCAGCTCCCACTGCATGTAATCACAGCGGGAGAGGGTTGCCGGCGGTGCGTATGCACTCCCCAGACCCGGGAGTGTCAGATCATATAATACATAGATCTCTCCCCTCCCCCTCTCATTCCCATACTCCGTGTTGTATGTTGCATAGTCCTAACCAAAGTCTTCATTCTCTCAGCAGTTACTGATTGTAAAGAAGTTCTTCTGTAAGGTAGGCTCAGACAAAGGGATATCATTCTTTGTGCAGATGTTATTGAAAATGAAAATGTTATAAAAACGGATTGTGTAGCCCTAGGTGTACGTGTGGCTGTGAGGCTGTCAGTTGTGCTCAGTAATTAGGAGAATTTTGTGGGAAAATAGACTGGGGCATAGGAGTGCAGTGCAGAAAGTGACTAGGCCCAACTTCTGACCATAAGAACGCTTTATCACAGTGTGCTATATGAATCTTTGCCTGTCTTTTCCTTCCCCATCCAGAATTTTTCCGAGGTTTTTCATCATTTTAGTCACACTCCACTTTTTATCAAGCTGACTTTTCAATTGTAGCACCAGGCAGATTATTGATTACTGTATAGGTATTGCTAATGTTTACTGTAAACAGTTTACATATACCGTATATACTCGAGTAGAAGTCAAATTTTTCAGCACATTTTTTTGTGCTGAAAATATCCCCCTCGACTTATACTCGAGTCAAGCACTTTTCTGCAGCAAAAAAATTCATTTTCCGAACCGAGTTTGGGGCCCAGTATCTCAGGGCCACTTCGTGCTAGGAACCCCACATTTGGTGTGCAAACCCAGTGGAACTGGTACCATAACATATCCAAAGCTAAAGTTCCTGGCACTAAGTGGCCCTAAGATACGGGGCCCCAAAATTGGTTCAGAAAATGTCATTCTCTGCTGCAGAAAAGTGCTTGACATTTTCTGAACCGATTTTGGGGCCCCATATCTCAGGGCCACTTGGTGCTAGGAACCCCAAGTGTGGTGTGCTAACCCAGTGGAACTGGTGCCATAACATATCCAAAGCTGGGGTTCCTAGCACCAAGTGGCCCTGAGATATGGGGCCCCAAATCCGGTTCAGAAAATGTCATTCTCTGCTGCAGAAAAGTGCTTGACATTTTCTGAACTGATTTTTGGGGCCCTGTATCTCGGGGTCACTTGGTGCTAGAAACCCCAACTTTGGAAATGTTTTCGTGCTAGTTTCACTGGGTTTGCAAACCAAATTTGAGGTTCCTAGCACTAAGTGGCCCTGAGATACGGGGCCCCAAATTTGGCCAACTGTGTCCATCTGCAGCAATGTCATTTCGGGACCCTTTGGGTTCAGAGACCCCAAATTTTGGCTGCAGCTAGGGGGCATCTAGGAACCCTTAACTACCGAGTTTGAAGTTCAGGGGACCTATGGCTGCAAATGGGCACAGCGAGGCATGCAAATGGGCACAGTGAGGCTGCAAATGGGCATTGTTGACCCTCTTTTCCACTTACAGTAGCTGTGCATTTCTCACCCTCGTCTTATACTCGGGTCAATGAGTTTTTCCCATTTTTTTTGTGGTAAATTAGGGCCTCGACTTATACTCGGAACGACTTATACTCGAGTATATACGGTAGTTTAAATGTCAATAGTTGTGAATAGTTTGTCAAATTTCACGTTGTAAGTAACAATTGCATCTTGTCAGTGCATTTTCTAGCTTTTAAAAAAGTCGTAGGGGTTGGCAATACTGAGTACCGTGTATATATCATTTTCTATGGACAGTGTGGCCGTCAGTAATACTGAAATGGGGCACACAGCGGCTGTGAGGCCATTCACTCACCTGTTCTCATAGCTGCAGTATGCAGGACACAAATACACTATGATCTAGCCGGGGGCTTAATACAAAAAGGGATTTGGAAACCGCTGCTTGGCATTGCATCAGGGTGGATATAAATCAATGATTTAAAAAAAACAAAAGTTTTTTTTTTATTTAAACGATATTTTTTTTTTTTGGATTTTTTATCACGTTTATTTTAATAAAACGTTATTGGAGTAAAAACTGATCTAAAGATAGTTTTCTATTTAATATACATTAATAATTTTGTTTATTCAGCATGAAATGGAGCTTAGTTATGTAGCATGATGAGGCTGTATATTCTGCAATATTTGCATTTTTGGTGAACTCATTTAGCCCAGGTTCACACTAAAGCAATGCAGGAACCAGCGCAATTGCAGTGCCAGTTCCCCCATCGCATCTCTCCTCCCAGAGGGCAGTTCACACTGCCCTCTGCAAACTGCTGGGGGTGTCAATGCAATGTCAATGACACCCCCAGATCCGTTCACAGATCGCAGTGCGAACTTTTAATTTGATCCATGTGATCCAATTTCAGTGTGGGAAAAACAAAGTCCCTGCACCTTTTTGTGCAAATCCAATGCGAGTTCAGCCATACAACTGTATGGCTGAATTCGCATTGCACAGAAATCACATGTGATCCGCACCATCAACGCAGCCATTGTGCCATCAAACGAGATAAAATAAAGTTCAGGAATATTCCTTTATCCCATTGTTTTGCAAATCTAAGTACACTACAAACTGTATGATTGAATCGGTTCTGATATCAATGTTTTACTAACCTAACAGATTATTATTCTAAAGAGGAAACCTTTATTTTGTTTGCAAATATTAAAGATTTACTACCAGGAAGAATGAGTCCTTACAATAAAAGAGCACCTGTCATTTCAGATCCATCATGGCAGTGCCTGTTAGCGGGCGTCCACTCACCTGCTGCCGCCACGTCCCTCACCTTGTTCTGTCACCGCCGCATCACCAGCCGTCCCATTTAAGTGAATGGGACTGTCGGTGAGTCAACAGCGAGTCAGAGGAGAAGCTGGTGGGGGACAGAGATGACAGCTGCTCTTTAAAAATTATGATTTCTATCGAGTGGATTTAAATCAAGCCTTTTTACTAGTGATTTAAATCCAATCCACCCTGCATTGCATGCTATTATTAAGCTTATGATATACCAGATCCTTTACCACCATTGATCCCCAAGCTGATCTAGTATTTATGATACATGCATATTCTTAGACCCAAGTGCATAACTACATTTATCAACATGAAACCTCATTTTGCCACATAGTTGCCCAATAAAACAGAGCATTGAGGTCAGCTTGTAAGTTGGAGACGTCCTGTAAGGAGGTTATTCCACTGCAAGAACTGCTCAAGTTCAGTTACATTTGATGCTGACCGTTTGTGGACTGCAGTCTTCATGTCATTCCACTGATTTTCAATGGGGTTTAAGTCTGAGCTCTGACTGAGCCATGCAAGGGCACCACCTTTTTCTCCTTCAATTACTATGTGCTCATTGTTCTGTGTGCTTTGGGTCATTGTCATGTTGAAAGGTAAACCTTCTTCCCATTGACAACCTTCTGGCAGTGGGCAGCAGATTTTCCACTGCAGAGAAATACCCCCATACCAGGATCTTACCACCCCCATACCAGGATCTTACCACCCCCATACCAGGATCTTACCACCCCCATACCAGGATCTTACCACCCCCATACCAGGATCTTACCACCCCCATACCAGGATCTTACCACCCCCATACCAGGATCTTACCACCCCCATAGCAGGATCTTACCACCCCCATACCAGGATCTTATCACCCCCATACCAGGATCTTACCACCCCCCATACCAGGATCTTACCACCCCCATAGCAGGATCTTACCACCCCCATACCAGGATCTTACCACCCCCATACCAGGATCTTACCACCCCCATACCAGGATATTATCACCCCCATAGCAGGATCTTACCACCCCCATACCAGGATCTTACCACCCCCATACCAGGATCTTACCACCCCCATACCAGGATCTTACCACCCCCATAGCAGGATCTTACCACCCCCATACCAGGATCTTACCACCCCCATAGCAGGATATTACCACCCCATAGCAGGATCTTACCACCCCCATAGCAGGATCTTACCACCCCCATACCAGGATATTATCACCTCCGTGGTTTACTATAAGAATGGTGTTATTTGGATGGTGAACTGTATTTGGATTTCTGCCAGACATATTGTTTGGTATTGAGGCCAAATAATTCAATTTTAGTCTCATTGGACCATAACACCTTTTTCCATGTGGCCTCAGAATCTTCAAGGTGTGTTTTGACAAAGCTCAAGTAAATGCAGGTGGTTTTTCTTCGGGAGTGTTATTTTTTTATTGCAACCCTCCCATACAAGCCACATTTGTGTAGAATGTGTGATATTGTTGTCACATGCACACAATGACCACGCTTTGTTCTTTTAAATCAGGGATATGCAATTAGCGGACCTCCAGCTGTTGCAGAACTACAAGTCCCATGAGGCATAACAAGACTCTGACAGCTACAAGCATGACACCCAGAGGCAGAGGCATGATGGGACTTGTAGTTTTGCAACAGCTGGAGGTCCGCTAATTGCATATCCCTGTTTTACATGTAGTCTTTCATGGGGCCTGGAGAGGACTTTTTCTATCAGAGACTCTCCAATGGTTACAGAGAGGGCCTATGTTAGAGAGCCCCCTCCAGGATCCATTGGACCCCATTGTAGTTTGTAATGGGGCCTGGTGGGGGCTCTAAAGGACTCTCTAAGGCCCCTTTCACACGAGGTGGACTCCACTTCCACGGAGCCCGCCTCGGTCCGCCAGCTCAGCGGGAGATCTGTCCGTTGATCTCCGCTGAGCTGGCGGATGACAAGTCCCTCTCTGCTCACTGAGTGGGGAGGGGCTTGTCAGGGGCCACTGCCGCCTATGGAGGGATCGGATGAAAACGGACAGCATGTCTGTTTTCATCAGATCTCACCCGATCCGATCTGCCAGCGACGGACCTGGACGTAGGGCCATCCGTCTGCTTTTAGCGGATCGGACATGTCCCTGCTGACATCTGTCGCTCCATAGGCTAACATGGAGCGCCCGTTCAGGTCCGCCGTCAAAACTGACAGTCGGAGCTGAACGGTCCGATCGTGTGAAAGGGGCCTAATGGACACAAAGAGGGCCTCTGGTAGAGAGACCCCCCTCCAGATCCAATTAAACCCATTGTAGTTGCCTAATATATCCGACACCTTGACAGGTGCCATTGTAATGATCTAATCAATGCTATTCACTTCACCTGTCAGTGGTTTTAATGTTGTGGCTGATCAGTGTAGTGTACATTTGCTTTTCCCCTTAGATGGCTAGCAAAAAAACCAAAGTTGTCAGGACATCAAAACAAGCTACAGCGGATAAGAAAGGAAGAAGCTTTGAAAAAAATGACTTCTCCCATCACAAGCTTCTTACAGCCACAGTCTTTATTAAGCAGTGGTCAAGATTCCCTTTGCACAGATGCATCCACATCAAGCAAAGAGTTAGGGTCCAGTGTCACAGACATTTCACATGGTGGAGAAGGTGAAAAAAATACAGATTTAGGAGAGTCATCAGAATGTGATGATGATCTGGTCCCCGTGGATCCTGAGTGTGTCACTGAGCGAATAACAACTGGAGATGTAACTTCAGGTTACATTGTTTCAGCAGCAGAGCATTTTGACATTGAAGAGGAAGATGTATCTGAGGTTTCCTCTAATTCAGACACTGAGTCTATTGTACTTATGGATGAGGAAACGGAAATGGAACTTGAACAGCCATCAACATCAAGTGGAATCTCAAGTCATCCTGCTTTCTGGCCTGAAACTATAGATGACCAACACAGACTAACTTTGATAAAAATTGGTCCTGTTCAAGAAAAGTTATCTACGTTCCCAAAAGATGATACCAGCAGGAGCTTTTCTTTCTCTTACTACCAAAGAGTACTGGATAATGGAGAGAAGATACAGAGAAATTGGTTGATTTATTCCATATCTACTAATTCAGTCCAGTGCTTTGCTTGCCGGCTGTTCAACGGTGACAATATGGCTTTGGCCTCAAAACAAGGCTTTAATGATTGGCAGCATCTGTCAAGACATTTAAGCCGACATGAAAAAAAACACAATCCATGTCACAAATTATAAGAAATGGATGGATCTTTCAAGAGCTCTGGAAAAGGGAACAACCATTGATCATGTCAATCAAAAGATCATTAAACAAGAAGAGAAACGCTGGTATTCTGTCATACAGCGAATAATCTACATTATCCAATATTTAGCAGGACAAAATCTGGCGCTTCGTGGCTGTGATGCCCGTTTGTTTCAAAACAATAATGGTAACTTCCTGAAATTGGTTGAAATGATAGGGAAATTTGATCCCATCATATCTGAACACACTCAGAGAATTCAGTGCTCCATTTCACAGCATTCACAAATGCCACATTATCTTGGTTACAAGATTCAGAATGAGATAATTGCCATAGTTGGAACCAAAATACGAGAAAAAATGATACGAAGCCTGAATGAGTCCAAATATTTCTCCATTATCCTGGATTGTACTCCTGATGTGAGCCACGTAGAGCAGATTAGCATTGTTGTCCGATTTGTTGTTCTAGATCAAAGTGAAAAAAAAATTGAAATCCGAGAACACTTCCTGGATTTTTGCCCAGTATACAATACAACATCTGAAGGACTGACATCCTTTTTACTGGCCTACTTAAAGAACAATCAGATTGCAATTGAGAATATGCGTGGCCAAGGCTATGACAATGGCGCCAATATGAAAGGAAAACATAATGGTTTGCAGCAAAAAATACTCAATATCAACCCAAGAGCCTTTTTTGTTCCATGCAGTGCACATACTCTCAACTTGGTTGTGAATGACGCTGCAAAGATTTCATACCTGACAATAGATTTTTTTGGCATCATTCAAGAACTTTATGTGTTCTTTGTCTCATCCACCCAACAATGGCAAGTACTCAAGGAGCATGTTACAAATCTAACTTTAAAACCACTCTCCAATACCAGATGGGAAAGCAGAGTTGCAGCAATTAAACCCTTGCGTTATTTCCTACCTGAGGTATTTGATGCACTGTATGACATCTCAGATGATGACAACAGGGATATTAACACCAAACATCAGGCTCAGTCCTTGGCAACGAAAATTAAATCATTCAAATTCATTTGTTCCATTGTCATTTGGTATGAATTATTATCAAAGGTGAACGTAATCAGCAAAATACTGCAGCAAACAACATTAAATCTATCAGGCTGTGTACAGGAACTGGAAAAGTTGATCAAGCACTTGGTGGAATACAGATCTGATGAAGGCTTTGAGAATGTGCTATCTGATGCCAAAGAAATAGCTGAAAAGCTTGATTGTGAAGCGCGATTTCCTGATGCCGTTACAATTAGACCTCGACGGAGAAAGAAGATGTTTGACTATGAACATGAAGATGAGTCTCTTGCAGACCCAGCACAATATTTTAAAGTGAATTTTTTCTTTGCCATTTTGGACACATCCATCCAGTCCATAAATGAGAGATTTACGCTACTTCAGAGCCACTGTGACACATTTGCGTTTTTATATGAAATCCCAAAACTTGTAATGGACAGAAATTATATATTGAAGTGTTGCATGGATCTGCAAAACAAGTTGACTGACAGCCAGTTATCCCACTCTGACATTAGTGGAATAGATCTTTGTGATGAACTGGACTCCATTAGACCTTTTCTAAGTCAGGAGATGACAGTCACCAACATCTTGCAGTATCTAGTGGAGAATAACTTGACCAACACATTCCCTAACCTTTCTATTTCACTGAGAATATTGATGACACTTCCTGTAAGTGTAGCTGCTGGGGAACGTTCATTTTCAAAACTAAAGCTGATAAAAAAATTATCTCCGTTCCACAATGTCCCAGGCAAGACTTTCCAACTTATCCATAATATCCATTGAAAAATCCTTCTGTGAAGACTTGGATATACAAGATGTGATTAGAAATTTTGCTGTTGCCAAGGCTCGAAGAGTTAGTTTTGTTTGATTAAATAATCAAACAATGTGTACACACTGCATCCTTCCCTAGTGTCTCACAACTGGAAGGTAATGTACCAAAAATTTTTGGGAGACTGCAGATGTGTTTTTGCAATATTTTGCTGAGTTTGGATGTTTTTATTAAGAAAAAGCTTGCCACTCTACCCCATAATCCAGACATATGAATAATACGGGAGATTATTGTCACATGTAGCACACAGCCAGGTATTCCTGCAGCTCCTTTAATGTTGCTGTAGGCCTCTTGGCAGCCTCCCTGACCAGTTTTCTTCTCGTCTTTTCATCAATTTTAGAGTGACGTCCAGTTCTTGGTAATGTCACTGTTGTGCCGTATTTTCTACACTTGATGATGACTGTGTTCACTGTGTTCCATGGTTTATCTAATGCCTTGGAAATTCTTTTGTACCCTTCTCCTGACTGATACCTTTTAACAATGAGATCCCTCTGATGCTTTGGAAGCCCTCTGTGGACCATGGCTTTTGCTGTAGGATGCAACTAAGAAAATGTCAGGAAAGAACAGCTGAACTTTATTTGGGGTTAATCAGAGCACTCCGAGGCTAGGTTCACATCTATGCTGCTGTGCTTGATGCATTTTTCAGGCACATTTTGCACTTTTAAACCCTTGTTTTTGCATGCAGTTTTCATGTATTTTGCGTTTTTTTTTTTCTCTTTAAACACACTGTATATGGCTGGTTGCTAAGGAGGATGGGAAGCCAGCCGCTTTAACTTTATTTAATTGATATTTGCACTGTTTTGTGATTGTATGCATTATGCAAATCTGTTATTTGCACTTTAGTGATTGTATTTATTGAAAATATAAAAAGTACAGAATCAATCTATCTTGCATATTTTACATCTGTAGTTATATATTTTCTGCTACCTCATTTTCTGTTCAAAAGTTTAATATTGTTCAGTTCATATTTATATTCCAAGTTTTTTTTTTCTGATACACTTTTTGATTTACATGCACTTGACACAGAATTGTCAATAAATAAAACATTTATTTTGACTTGTCAAAGCCGTTAACCAAGTTATTGTCAAAGCAAAGTGGTGGGGCTTACAGATGGAGAGGTGGAGTTGTTGCCATAGAAACATTAGTAAAGGGGAGGAGTTAGTAAGATGACCACGCCCATGTGGGGGCGCCAGAAATATTTCTGCACCCAGGTGCCTGTGACCCTAGGATCGGCCCTGATTGTTACCTTGGATGTTCCTCATTATAAACCCAGTTCTCATACACAGGCAGCACAGTGGCTCTGTGGAAAATGTGAATGATTTCGCGCAAGGTGAATGTTAACAAAAAACAAAAGAAAAATAATGAAAAAGAAAAGAAAAGGAACTGCTGCCGCTACTAATTACTACCACCAGGTGGAGTATGTGATTAAAAAGAAAATAAAGTAGATATGGCGCCGTTCGATATCCGTGTTGGAAAACTCTCAACTAAATGGATGGTAAATATATAAGTATTGGTGCAATTAACTTTACAGTGTCCTATTGATCAAAAGAAATACACATATAATAGGTTCTCATTCTCTATTATGAACAAAGTGAATGTCCCTGTGCTGATATACTAAAATCAATGAATTTCCACAAAAAATTCCTATAAAACATTGCATAAATACATTTGTGATTTTAAAGTACTTTAGTGCAACCTTGTGGATTTATTGGAAATCTAAATATAAAAGTAAAATTGCAAATAAGAAATATAATATTGCAGATATGTGTGCAGTCCCAAAATTTTAGGTATCCAGAAATAAGGTGCTTCTGTGCTGGTGAAAAACAATATAGTTCACTTTATAAAGGTGATCACAGCATGCATGCTCCTTCCGGGCTCTTATTGTGGTCGCACTCACCAGAACTCCCCCCCCTCCGTGCTCTTATTGTGGTCGCACTCACCAGAACTCCCCCCCTCCGTGCTCTTATTGTGGTCGCACTCACCAGAACTCCCCCCCCGTGCTCTTATTGTGGTCGCACTCACCAGAACTCCCCCCCCGTGCTCTTATTATGGTCGCACTCACCAGAACTTCCCCCCTCCGTGCTCTTATTGTGGTCGCACTCACCAGAACTTCCCCCCCTCCGTGCTCTTATTGTGGTCGCACTCACCAGAACTTCCCCCCCTCCGTGCTCTTATTGTGGTCGCACTCACCAGAACTTCCCCCCCCTCTGTGCTCTTATTGTGGTCGCACTCACCAGAACTTCCCCCCCTCCGTGCTCTTATTGCGGTCGCACTCACCAGAACTTCCCCCCCCTCTGTGCTCTTATTGTGGTTGCACTCACCAGAACTTCCCCCCTCTTGGGGTATGAAACATTCACAGTATCTGCCACTGTGCAGCAATCTGAGGGCTGGATGTTTCCTTGTGTGTTAATAGTTGCCATTCTTGTCCCAAATGTCATATGAGGTATAGGAGAAAGAAATGCCAATAGTGTGATACTGCTTCAACCAATTTATTGTTTAAAATCGTGAAAAGGGTACTCACATTCAGTAAGATACAAACAAGCATTTGTTGCTGACACAAAGACCGGTGACCGGAAGTGATACAAAAGCGTGTGCTCTGTGGTTAGCCTTGCAGAAAAGGGGTTTCTGGTTCAAATCCAGACCAGGGCACTATCTGCATGGAGTTTGCATACTGTGCCTGTGCAGGTTTTCTCCCACACACCAAAGACATGCTGGTAGATTATTTGGTCTTAGTGTGTGTGTGTGTGTGTGTGTAAGTATGTATGTAAGACCTTTGACTGTAAGCTCCTTGAGGGCAGGGACTGATGTAAATGAATAGTATGTAACGCTCTGTATGAATTGTCAGTACAATATAAATGCCTGTAATAAATAATTCTATGTACCTTGGGTGTGCCTAGTCAAAATCCCCATTCTTGTACATCTCAGTAACTTGAGTGTACCTTATTAAAAGCCACGTTCTTCTACATCTCTGTAACTTGGGTGTACCTCATTATAAGCTCCCTCCTCATACAACTAAGCACCCCGAACATACCCCATCATAAGCCTCCTCATATGCCTAAGTATCCAGTGTGATAATAATAAGGTTTGACAAACCCCAACTGTGTGGAGCAAATGAGGAAGTCATAGCCATGCCCACCATAAAAATGCCCATTGAGGCCCCTTGCTGATTTGATGGAGCTATACACCACATAATACCTTGTATATACATTATTACAGACACAGTGATGGTAATGATTCAATATTACCACCGAGTACAATGTACAGGGTGGAGACAATGCTGAGTACAATGTACAGGGTGGAGACAATGCCGAGTACAATGTACAGGGTGGAGACAATGCACAGTACATGGACATGTTATGGACAATGGTGACTACCTTCTTCCAACCACCTTTCAGGCCCCAGAGCTTTCCTCTCATCTCACCCCTGGGCTCTGTGTTACAAATGTGCTACTTCCAGCTCTCTGCATTCCATGCTGCTGGGGTCGGGCATTGCCCAAGTCCAACATGACTGTAGGGCCCGTCTCCAATGCAGGGCACATGCACAGAAAGTAAACTCCTCCCTTTGGAATGCACAGACTGAAAGTAAACAAATCGGAGAAGGGAAGGATTTTTGTTATATTCTCAGGTGAATTGTGTGTGAAAAATAGGGTGGCTACTTGCAGCCCTGAAACATTAAAGGGGGTTAAAATAAGAGGAGGAGCCAACTTCTGAGTGGCAGGGATCATCTTCCTTAGGAGAGTACTGCACCCAAAGACATGACTTTGAATATACTGTATTGAATTTATATTTTATATAACTGCAAGTTTTATTTAGATTTGATATATTTTAAAATTTAATCTTAAGGCATTACATTTCTGGACAGACAGATTTTGGCATCGTGAGAGTCCATGGTGGATGGAAGACAACCCTAGTCTTATATAAATCAGTGTGGCTCTTCAGATTGGTAGAGCACAATGTCGTCTTGCAGATGTTTTTCAGAGTAAAAAAATTCTGTGCTCTATTTTCTATGAAGAAAAGATGATAATGATGTGCTGATAACACCTGCTGGCCAGGATTTTTGTCTGCCATGGCAGTGCATGAGGAGCTGTGTTCCAGGATAGGCAGATATCTTACGTCTCATCCTCAGAAACACATCTGACCTTCAGTGTTCAGGATCTCTTTAGGGACATGGTGGTTGCTCCGGGCAAAACTGGTGCAAAAACGCTAACATGACCAGAGAGTACAGACGGCACTCAAACACCGGCCACCGGAAGGGTTATACTGACACTTTACTGAGCACGTAACATTTAACATGATGACAGGTCCACTTTAAAGTGTATGGAGGCAATTAGAGCTTTCAGCAGAATTACGGAAGTATATGATTATTATTAACCTTTCCCTGTACTGAGCAATAAAAGGAAGTAGGTCGGTAAACCTAAAAATTGTTATTACTTCAACTAGAAAATGTATAATTTGAAGAGGAATAACCAGAGGACCATGGATTGGTCAGAAATACTGCCTGTGGTCTCCCTGCAGCTGGCTTTTCCCCCATTACTAATTTACCATGTCTTTATCTGCACTCTGGATAACATAACAAGGGCAGCACACTGATGGCAGAAAATTTTTTTATTCATCAATAAAATGTAATATACAACACGTTTCAGGGGCTCACACACTCCTTCATCAGGACTTTAATATAATGTGACTTCACTAATGCAATGCTTCAGCAGTGACTCTAAGTAATTTGAGCACATTATATTTAAGCCATGATGAAGGGGTGAACTCCCAAAACACACTGGATATTTATATTATTGATTATTATATAACATCTCTAATACCATTGGTGTGGTGCCCTTGCTATGTTTTGCCTATCTGGATTTTTCTCAAGACTCCTTCGTAATTTAGGATAATGTTTGAGGGTTCGAAGTAATTTTCTAGCAAAAAAATACAGACTTTTACTTGTAAACAAAAAGTGTGAGTATAGGCCTGGTCCTTAAGTGGATAATTAGATTCTCCCTTTTAAAACTGACTTCATGTCCCCCAGGTGCATACAGAAACTTCCCAGATAGTGAGCCTGTCTCCCCTCACGGCTTTGAGACAGATGAACACTTTGCTGAAGACACCAAAGGAGAATCTAACTCATTTCCGGTCTCCGCACACACCGGTTACTTCACCAGCCCTCCTGACACTGTGGTGCCCAGCATCGGCCGGGGCAGAGACCAGATCTACATCTGCACGGACTGTGGCGAATCTTTCCTGTGCAAGTCCCACCTCGTCTCGCACCAGAAGTTCCACCTGGGGAAGAAGCAGTACGTCTGCCCCGAGTGCAGCAAATGCTTTGCGTACAACTCGCACCTGGTCCGGCACCGGATCACGCACACGGGGGAGAAGCCATACTCCTGCGAGGACTGCGGCAAGTGCTTCACGCAGAAGTTGTACCTCACCTTGCACGAGCGCTGCCACACGGGCGAGAAGCCCTTTTCCTGCTCCGAGTGTGGGAAGTGCTTTGCGTGGAACGCCAGCCTCT
The DNA here is from genome assembly GCF_042186555.1 of Aquarana catesbeiana. Taxonomy (NCBI): domain Eukaryota; kingdom Metazoa; phylum Chordata; class Amphibia; order Anura; family Ranidae; genus Aquarana; species Aquarana catesbeiana. Next base: position 285,915,633 of record NC_133331.1, on the reverse strand, counting down.
GCATGCACCAGCGCATTCACACCGGTGAAAAACCGTTCTCCTGCTCGGACTGTGGCAAAAGCTTTTCCCAGAGGTCTTATCTGCTGCTACACCAGACATGCCATCGAGGTAACAAACCGTATTCGTGTCCCCAGTGCGGCAAGTGCTTCACCACTAACTCCTACTTGGCCAAACACCAGAGGACTCACATGGGGGACCAGCCTTGCCTATAGCACCACAGTGAACTAATGGGAAACAATCAGTCTGATTTTGGTTGGACAGTAAGGATGTTAACTCCCCATCCCAACTCCTTTTTTTTCTTGGGGACTCCAATAGTGAAATCTTGGCCAAGTCCTCACCCCTGAGTAATAACATTTTAACCAATACAAAGTGAGAAGAGTCCTATAAGCCGCACAACACTACAAAAACTTGTGCATGGAAAGTGAAAACAGCCCCAGCCCGGGCTCCATCCAGGCCACCCCTGCCAATGCGTTTTACCCAGCCCACAGAGCTTAATCATCCCCATGACAAAACACATTGAGGGGTGTCCTGGATAAAGCCCAGTTTGAGTCTGTTTTCACTTTTACACACAGGCTTTTCTAGTGATGTGCGGCTTATAGAACTCTTCTCTCTTTGTACTTTCCATGGAGCTGGCACGAGCTCCATCCTTTCCTGCACTCCCAACAGTTGATATTAGAACAGAACCTCTAGGAGCTTCAAGCAGCACCCATAATTTGGCACTGGTTTACAACAACATTGTAACGCCATTACGTCAAGAATTCCAACCTTAAGATCTTGGTACCACCAGGTTTTCTATGGATCATGGTCAAAATAATTTACATGAATTCCTTCCCCTGAGGAGCTTACAATATCATATTCTTACTTTGTGTTCTCCAGTTGGAACCTCTTTGGGGATGCTTTTGTTACATGGTAGCAGCCTCATCAAAGCAATTCAGGTTAATAAATAAAACATTCACTCTAAATCTTAGACAATAATAAAAGAAGACCCAGCCCCTATTATAGCTGTACCCCATTGCTCTGCATTGAGTCTCTGTGTGGAGGTGGCCATCTTGGTAGAGGCAGGTCTTTGCTTCCCCATGTCATTACCTCCAGCAAGGAGAACAGTGAGCAGCACAGTGGTGATATCATCAAATCTCACTCCAAATCTCCTGAGACCAGTATTCAGACAGCAGCGCCTTAGATCAGTGGTCTCCAAACTGTGGCCCTTTGCTTGCCTTTATCTGGCCCTTGAGGCAATATTCCTGCCACTGACACCAACAATGGGACATAATTCCTGCCACTGACACCAACAATGGGACATAATTCCTGCCACTGACACCAACAATGGGACATAATTCCTGCCACCAACACCAACAATGGGGCATAATTCCTGACACCAACATCAACAATGGGACATAATTCCTGTCACTGACACCAACAATGGGGCACAATTCCTTCCAACAACACCAACTACTTCTCCCCCTAATACCAAAGATCTGGCATTGTTTACTCCCACTGGGCACAGTCGGGCCCCCTAAAGTCTGAAGGACAGTGAACTGGCCCTTTCTATAGAAAGTTTGGAGATCCCTGCCTTAGATGATCTCACACTTCAGGTATACAGTATGAGGCTAAAGAACAGGGGTGTCTAGGCACAGGAAGTACGCTGCTATTTTTCAGCCAGAATTTAGAGAGAAGGTATTCCCCCTTCCTTATGTTTTCAGTATTGAGATTTAAAGGAAACCTCTGACAAATGTAGGTGGACATTGGTGACCCCTCCTCTGGAAATTCTAGAATTGCCTGCCTGTGACAGGTGTCAGTACTGAGTCACCGACCTGGAGGAAGTCAGAACTTTTTTATCTACATTCCAGTTATGCTGCAAGTTTGAAAATGACTTGCTAAGCTATTGCTAGACTTGCCGGGCTTCACAAGTTTGTTGCACAATTACAGCAAGTCTGCATTGCAAGACTCCAGATCAACTTTCTTTGCAAACATTCTGCAAGTCTGCTGCAAGTTCTGGTTCAGTTATGTTGTGCAATAGTCATCCCACCACAGGGGTCACTGTGGATGAATTATCATCATAGGTGTGTGCAGCCTATTGCATTAGGGTGTGCACCCCAAGGCTCAAACACACATGCGTGTGTGCGTATATATATATAAACACACACACATGTATAAATAAATGTAAAAAAATATTTTAAAATGTATTAAAACGTGTTTTAATTAAACACTTATCAAATTAAAAAAAAAAGAAGAAACTTGAATTTTAAAAATTTATTAAAACATTTAATTGTTCACACTAGCGGTTGAGGCGCAGTAAAAACCTGCTGTTGAGCTGTGCTTTTACTGCCCCTTAACCACTACCATCTTTTAGGTTTAGAGGCAGCGGCTGGGCTTGTTCACATGCCACAGCTGCAAATGTACTCCCTGTTGCTTTCAGCAGGTGTGGCACCCACTGACCATGACCCATTCAAGTGAAAGGCGGCACTCTGCAAGCAGCCTGCAAAGTGGAGTTCAAGGGGTTAAAGCAGGTTGTGTGGAGGCGATACAACCCCCCCTCACCACCTCTCAAATTCATTGCGGCTCCGGCCACCAGAGCTGGTACAAGGGGGCAGAAGGGGCGGATGCCCTGGACGGTACAATTTATTGGGGTGGGGGGGTGCAGTGAAGTGTCTTGCTCATCGCCGACGCCGTCACTAGTTTGCTGGGACCACAGGTTTCTCCAGCAACCAGTGACGCTGTGTGCGTGTGCCCGCCCCTGCTCCTCACTGCAGGTCTCGGAGATGAAGATGAGCTCGCACTCACAGGCCGCGAGTAGGGGCATGGCATTACGTGCGCTCCCTGCCCCCTGCTACTCACGGTTACCGGGTCCTGGCTCAGCCTCTCCATACCTTGCAGCTTCCGTAATCCGCCCCTTCGGTATTTCAGTTGTGCGGCGTGCAATCCTGCATTCAAGGTATGTGGGCCAACTAGTTATTAGTTCTTAGTTAGTTCTCACATGTCTACCTTATAAAGGAAAGTTCTGAAAAGCTAATGGTTGGGGGCATCAGTGGCTGGCACAGGTTTCACACTAGCACTGCTGCTGTTGTCTTTGGTCAGGAGGTTCTGGTGGATGAAGATAGGGCCACCCCACTGCATGGACAGCCTTTCCACACCGACTGTAGCAAAGTCCTCTCCAGTGACTATGGTCTTAGATAGATGCTGCTCACTGCTGGTGGCCCACACACCAGACTCAAGAATTGACATGTCCCACCACATACAATGTATACTAATTCTGGTCCCAGCATAGGTGGCCATATACATGATTTCTACAACCGCTCCTTTGTACATTAATCTCCAGTAAAAATGTAATTGTGGGGACTGTTCATTACAGAAAGATGATCCTAAAGTTAATTTTTTCCTTTTTTTTCTAAAGAGCCAGCATTGTTATTACATACCAAAGACCAGGCCTCCAAAAGTGACCTTGTGGATATGGCTACAAATATGAAGGTAATTGTCACGTACCTTGTGGCAGAGCCTGACACGTAGGGAGGCTTCTCATACAGCCCCGGCTCTGAGTCCACTGATGTTGCGACAATGACCGTGAGTACATGGCGAGGTATGAGTGCCTGTGAGATGTCCATCAGCTGTGTCAGTGGGTAGCAGGTGAGTCGCCAGAGATGGGTCAGAATGTTGGAATAGCAGATGGCAGGCACAGCAGAGACAGCAGACCCCAGATTGGGCAGCAGGCAGGTGCTTGACAGGCAGCTGGCAGGTAGCAGGTGTAGGACCAGCATGCAGAGCAGGATGGGTGGATAACTTGATGCAAGGTCAGATGAGCCAGGTCAGCAAAAGACAGTCAGGTATAGGCATATACGTCAGGCAGACAATGGTCAGGATACTGCAGAAGTCAGCAACGTAGAATCAGGCAGCTGAGCAGGAGGCAGAGCAAATCCAGAGACAGGCCAAGGTCAGGGCAGGTAGCATTCAAGCAAGGTCAGGGCAAGCCAGGTCAATAACAGAAGTCAGCACAGGAACAGATACAAGGACATGGGTAATAGCTGTAGATCAAACAGCACTAGCACAGTTTAAATAGTCCCATTGGTGCCAACATTAGCAATGGGCACGAGTGCTCGTGTGCGTTAGAACATGTGCATATGCATTTGGTTGTTCACAGGCAAGCGGCCAACTGCACATCTGCGCCTGTGCAACCTTGTATGGCTTGAGACTTTATCTGTACTATAACTAGTGCCTTCCTGACAGTAATAGTTTCTAAAAGCAGTAATATTTTCAGAGTTCCATACATTTTTACTTTTGATTAACCAGCTATAGACACTGGGCATGCTACACACCCCCAAAAAAACTTGTTGGAAGTACACAGAACATTTGTAGGAAGCCCTGTCCTTCTGCCCCATTTCCGCTCCCCACCCCTTCACAGTTACCAGAAATTCCTGGCTGTCATTTTGACGTCTGGGATCTGCTGTGCAAATACACAACTATTACAACTGCCGTTTTAGCAGAAAACCAAGAATCTGACACAGTTTTTATAAACATAGTTCAGAGGTCAGATACAGAAATACAAAGTAACATTATTACTTTTGTATCCACTCTGTTTCATTAACCACTTCAATACCGGGCATTTTCACCCCCTTCCTGCCCAAGCCAATTTTCAGCTTTTAGCGCTGTCACACTTTGAATAACAATTGCGCGGTCATACAACACTGTACTAAAATGAAATTTTTATCATTTTTTCCCACTAATAGAGCTTTCTTTTGGTGGTATTTGATCACCCCTGAGGTTTTTATTTCTTGCGCCATAAACAAAACAACATTGACAAGTTTAAAAAAACACAATATTTTTTACTTTTTGCTATAATAAATATCCAATTTTTTTTTTAAGCAAATTTTTTCTCAGTTTAGGCCGATACGTATTCTTTTACATATTTTTGGTAAAAAATATCGCAATAAGAGTATCTTTATTTTTTTGCGCAAAAGTTATAGCGTCTACAAAATAAGAGGATAGATTTATAGCATTTTTATTATTTTTTTTTTTACTAGTAATGGCGGCGATCTGCGATTTTTATCGTGACTGCGATATTGCGGCGGACACATCGGACAATTTTGACACATTTTTGGGACCATTCACGTTTATATAGCGATCCGTGCTATAAAAATGCATTGATTACTGTATAAATGTGACTGGCAATGAAGGGGTTAACCAGGAGGGGGCGCTGTAGGGTTAAATGTGTTCCTAAGGAGTGATTCTAACTGTGGGGGGAGGGGATTCACAAGGGGAGGAGACCAATTGGTGTCCTCTGGAACACACCATCGGTCTCCTCCCATCTGACAGGACGTGGATCTGTGGATCTGTTTACACATACAGATCCACGGTCCTGCTCGGTTACCGGGCAATCGCGGGTGCCGGGCGAACATCGGGACCCGAGTGATGCGGCGGGTGCGCGTGTGTGCCCCCTAGGGATCCTGGAAGGCAGCGCCGTCATATGACGGCGGCCCAGGATAACAGCTGCACCGTCCCGCCGTCATATGACGGTGGGCGGGCAGCAAGTGGTTAATCTATAGAAAAAAGGGATGAGCTCCAATCTGCATATGATGTCAGTTGGGATAGGTGTAAATTTGCATCTAAATCCATGTTCAGATCATTTTCAGAGATGTTTTGCAGGCAGTATGATGCCTTCTCACTGTTTTAACCCCTTTAATGCCACACCAACACACTGAAACAGCGGTTGCAGACAGTTGTAGTGCATCCCTGTTCACTTAAATGGTGGCGGTAAATCATTTTTTTGCTGCGGGAGCAAAGCATCACGACCTGTGAACACCCCCATCTGCTTGCCAACCAGCCGCCATCATTATACTGCAGCAGGTCGGCTCTTTCCCGCAAATCATTCCTTTAAGAGCCTTAGCAGGCGCACGAGAAAGAGAGCCAGAACTTGGATTTGTCAATGTAAACAAACAGATCCCCGTTCTATCAGGGGAGGAGTGATTGGGAACAGCGATCTCTCTCCTCCTCAAGTCAGTCCCCTCCCCCCCCCACAGTTAGAAACATCTCCCAGGGAACACATTTAACCCCTTGATCGCCCCCTAGTTTTAACCCCTTTCCTGTCAGTGACATTTACACAGTAATCAGTGCATATTTATAGCACTGATCGCAGTATAAATGTCAATGGTCCCAAAAAAGTGTCAAAAGCGTCCAGTCTGTCTGCTGCAATGTCGCAGTCCTGTTAAAAAATTGCAGATTGCCGCCATTAGTAGTAAAAAAATAAAATAAAAATTGCCATAAATGTATTACCTATTTTGCAGACGCTATAACTTTTGCACAAACCAATCAATAGACGCTTATTGCAATTTTTTACCAAAAATATGTAGAAAAATACATATTGGCCTATACTGGTGAAGAAATTTTTTATTTTTTTTGGGGGGGGGGATATTTATTATAGCAGACAGTAAAAAATATAGTTACTTTTTTCAAAATTGTCAGTCTTTTTTTTTTATAGCGCAAAGAATAAAAAACTCAGAGGTGATCAAATACCACCAAAAGAAAGCTCTATTTGTGAGAAAAAAAGGACGTCAATTTTGTTTGGGTACAGCGTCGCACGACCGCGCAATTGTCAGTTAAAGCAATGTAGTGCCGTATCACAAAAAATGGCCATGTCATTAAGGGGTAAAATCTTCTGGTGTGTAAGTGGTTAAGGGGGGTTGGGGGGTGGTAGGAAAAAAAAAAACTTAAGGCAATCTGAAAAGTAAAAATAAAATAGTATCAGTAATTAGTTTCTGTTTAGCCCCTTATTAACCCTTTCTTTACCTTAATCATGTTTACATAAGTCTTGCTTTACCTTCTCCCATAAGCTATTATTTTCCTGCAGATTTATTTAAATACCAGACACTTTTTGTTTAAATCAGTATTTTTTGCTAGAAAATTACTTTAAACCTCCAAACACTATATATATACACATACACTTTTTTTAGCAGAGACCCTAGAGAATAAAATGGAGATTGTTGCGATATTTTATGTTGCACTGTATTTGCGCAGCGGATTTTCAAACCCATTTTTTGGGGAAAAAATACACTTAAATAAATTATAAAAAGCTAAACACAATATTTACTACAATTTTTTGTATAGTGTGAAAGATGATGTTATGCCTAGTAAATAGATACCCCGCATGTCATGCTTTAAAATGGCACATATTAGTGGAATGGCGACAAACTACGATACTTACAAATCTCCATAGAGGTCGCTTTAAATTTTTTTACAGGTTACCAAATTAGGAGGAGGTCTGGAGCTAGAATTATTGCTCTCACTCTGACGTTCATGACGATACCTCACATGTGTAGTTTGAACGCCATTTACATATGCGGGCGCGACTTACGCATAAATTCGATTCTGCGTGCAAACTCGGAGGGATGGGGGCACTTTAAAAAAAAATTCTTATTTAAAGTGGAGCTCCACCCACTTTTACAACTCTTCAGCATCCCTCACTAAACTTTGCACTGTAAACAAATTGGATATTTTTTTATTTTTTTTCTCAGCACCTACTGTATATCTGCTGTGTTCATTTTTCACTTCCTCCTCCCTGGCCGTGGCCCATCGCATAATTTCCTGTTTGCAATGCCTCCTGGGAAGGAGCGGTAACTTCCTCTGAATCTGCCGTTGCTATGGAAACCTGACCTGAAACCCATTACACTGCTTGTGCTGCACTGAGCATGTGTGAGATCTGCAAGAATGAGATCCAGGAAGAAATACAGTCTGGCTTTAGATGCCCACACTTAAGATGGCCACGGCCTGCTGTAAGTTTATAAAATAACAAACTACTGCTATAAACTAACAAAACAGACCTTAGTTTACAGACTAACTTTACTAGAATACATTAAGCTTGTGTATTATAGGGGTATTTTTATTTAAAAAGTATAATTTTGGTCGGAACACCACTTTAACTTTTTATTTTTACACTGTCCCTTTATTTATTTTTTGTTATCAGTTTTATTCCTATTACAAGGAATGTACACATATATACTGATCCTGTGCACAGCGGCCACCCTGTAGCAGTCAAATTGCTATAGGGCGGTCAGGAACTGGTTAAAATACAAAATCCCTTGAAATCCCCTTAACCTGAGTGTGAAGTGGCACATCTGTACTATGTTTACAACCTACTGCAAGAAACTGACATGTACAAAGAACAAAAATGCCGGTACATCCCCGTTCACACCGATGCCATTCGTAATGCGATTTGACAGTTCAAAATCACATGACAAGTTGCCCCCCTACTTGTGTCTTTGGAACCATTGAAATCAGTGGGACTGTGACTTGTACTGATTTGAAAATGGTTTCATGTGCGCCTTGCATTGACATCTGTGTATTCAGTCGCACAGATTTCAACAAGCTGCACATGAAGTCGCACTGACTGACGGCGTTGAAATCGCGCTGAAGTAGTGCAATTTCAAAGCCACATTCAATGTGAATCAGGGCTAAATGACAATTCCCAGATGATTACTTCTGTTTGTAAAGCAGCTGGGGATTCTCTTCATCGATACCGGACCCTTATCCTACACAATGGCCTGATATACTGTAAATGTTAATGGGGACCCCACACACATGGGTTCCCCTCATTCTGAACCATACCTGGCCACATGCCCTCCAAATGGGGTGGTACCTTCAGAGGGGACCCCCCCTGGAAAAGCACCTTGTCCCCATGATGAGAAGAACAGGGGGCTCTTCCCATAACCCTGACCCCATAATTATGGGGGACTGCAGATGGGGGGCTTATCGGAAATTGGAAGCCCCCTTTAAAAATAAGGGGGGCCTCCAGATCCTGCCCCCCGTGTGAACATGTAAAGAGGTACATAGTACTCCTATTCATTCACAAAATAGTCAATGTAAATAATGACACACTTTTTGACAAGTCCTTTGTGAAACCCCCCAAAAATGTCTCATGATGTAGAACCATCATCAGTCACACTGTCCAGTGATGTGGATCCTCATCAATCACGATGAATGACGCCTGTTAAGTTGACAAAATAAAAAACCTGCAAACCAATGAACATATCCGCTCTAGTCACTACACTTTCCACGATTAACGGCTTCTCTATCCGCCACTAAATATAAGCAAAGGGGCGGGGTATACCCAGTGATGTCACTGACTAAATATGGCCAGTGACCATATTTGAAAAATGATGTCACCCACAATCCCTGTCCCTTTGTTTATATGGCCGGGGATTCCTGATCAGCAAATGAATGGGGCAGGAAGGAATTCACTGGTTGCTAAGAAGGCGGCGGGTGCCAGCACCTGCTGTTTCCTTGGCAACCATTGATGATGAAAGCCCATCTCTAGCTATAACCTTTCCCACTGCCCACACCAACATCAGATACACAGATCTGCCTCTGGCTATAAAAACTTCCACACACTGGTTCAAATCTGCATGTATTCAGACTGGCTGTTCTCCATCAGCTAAATTCTCCAATACAGAGAACTCAGGATGACGTCTCTAACAGCATAGCCGTGATTTACAACTTAAGTTCTAGGCACAGATGAGACAATACAACTACACACACAAGTCTCATCAGATGCACACAATACATAAAACAGTATGAAACATGTGGATGTAGACCATACTCACCACATCGATAGCACCCCTCAGTTACAGTGGGGACGGAAAGTATTCATATCCCCTTAAATTTTTCACTCTTTGTTATATTGCAGCCATTTGCTAAAAACATTTAAGTTCATTTTTTCCTCATTAATGTACATACAGCACACCATATTGACAGAAAAACACAGAATTGTTGACATTTTTGCAGATTTATTAAAAAAGAAAAACTGAAATATTACATGGTCCTAAGTATTCAGACCCTTTGCTGTGACACTCATATATTTAACTCAGGTGCTGTCCATTTCTTCTGATCATCCTTGAGATGGTTCTACACCTTTATTTGAGTCCAGCTGTGTTTGATTATGCTGATTGGACTTAATTAGGAAAGCCACACACCTGTCTATATAAGACCTTACAGCTCACAGTGCATGTCAGAGCAAATGAGAATCATGAGGTCAAAGGAACTGCCTGAAGAGCTCAGAGACAGAATTGTGGCAAGGCACAGATCTGGCCAATGTTACAAAAAAATTTCTGCTGCACTTAAGGTTCCTAAGAGCACAGTGGCCTCCATAATCCTTAAATGGAAGACGTTTTGGACAACCAGAACCCTTCCTAGAGCTGGCCATCTGGCCAAACTGAGCTATCGGGGGAGAAGAGCCTTGGTGAGAGAGGTAAAGAATAACCCAAAGATAACTGTGGCTGAGCTCCAGAGATGCAGTCGGGAGATGGGAGAAAGTTATAGAAAGTCAACCATCACTGCAGCCCTCCACCAGTCGGGGCTTTATGGCAGAGTGGCTCGACGGCAGCCTCTCCTCAGTGCAAGACACATGAAAGCCCGCATGGAGTTTGCTAAAAAACAACTGAAGGACTCCAAGATGATGAGAAATAAGATTCTCTGATCTGATGAGACCAAGATAGAACTTTTTGGCCTTAATTCTAAGCGGTATGTGTGGAGAAAACCAGGCACTGCTCATCACCTGTTCAATACAGTCCCAACAGTGAAGCATGGTGGTGGCAGCATAATGCTGTGGGGGTGTTTTTCAGCTGCAGGGACAGGACAACTATTTGCAATCGAGGGAAAGATGAATGCGGCCAAGTACAGAGATATCCTGGATGAAAACCTTCTCCAGAGTGCTCAGGACCTCAGACTGGGCTGAAGGTTTACCTTCCAACAAGACAATGACCCTAAGCACACAGCTAAAATAATGAAGGAGTGGCTTCACAACAACTCGGTGACTGTTCTTGAATGGCTCAGCCAGAGCCCTGACTTAAACCCAATTGAGCATCTCTGGAGAGACCTACAAATGTCTGTCCACCAACGTTTACCATCCAACCTGACAGAACTGGAGAGGATCTGCAAGGAGGAATGGCAGAGGATCCCCAAATCCAGGTGTGAAAAACTTGTTGCATCTTTCCCAAAAAGACTCATGGCTGTATTAGATCAAAAGGAGCTTCTACTAAATACTCAGCAAAGGGTCTGAATACTTAGGACCATGTGATATTTCAGTTTTTCTTTTTAATAAATCTGCAAAAATGTCAACAATTCTGTGTTTTTCTGTCAATATGGGGTGCTGTGTGTACATTAATGAGGAAAAAAACAAACTTAAATGATTTTAGCAAATGGCTGCAATATAACAAATAGTGAAAAATTTAAGGGGGTCTGAATACTTTCTGTCCCCACTGTATGCGTAGAATCAAAACACTGATGCTTTACACCTACCAGAACCAGTAGACCCATAAAAAAAACAAAATTTATGAAACTCCCCCATATTTTACCAAAAAACTAGTAACTACGATGTTAAGCAATCTCTTTTTTGTGCTGTCAGGCTTCTACAGAAGATTTTATGACTGTGTGCTGCATGGGATGGAAATTATGGATTGACACTTGTTTATTTTACAGAGTTCGAAGATTGAAATACACAATTCTGTCTTAAAAAAGGCCAAGTGAGAGTTTTCACCGAGTCTGTGCCAATCTGCCATTCAGAACCATCGTCTGGTGTTCAGTGGGGAATACTCGGGACCCAAACCACCTCTCGCTGTGTGGACACGCAGAGAAAACATTTGGCCTTTCTATGACAATGTACTGTAAAAAATTTTATCGTATTCTAAATAAACTTCTTGACACTTTATTACTAGAATGTCCAGCATTTTCTAAACTCACTTTTCCTTGGTTGGATCAAAAAATGTTTATTAGACCCAGACCTCCTCCCACTTGGCTGGACCATGTCATGGACATATGAATCTGCCCCAAATAGATCTACAGAAAGGGGCTCCTACCCATGTAGGCACTATTAGTAGCTGAAGGAATGAGACCTCACCAAGAGAGGCTTAACCTGGATGGACACCACATGAGGGCAGTAGGTAGGAAAGTTAGACATGAGGCTTATTTTTGGCCTATTAGTTATTAGGGACAAATGAGAGAATGGAGATGGTGTTCTCTAGCCTTCATTTTTTGGTTATCCCAGATCCTATGGGTTGGGTTAGGGTGGAGCCTAGCACCATATGTATTCTGACATTTAGGTGCTCTGAAAGACAGACACAAAGTAACATTAATTTGTTGTATTTACTCTGCTTCATTCATCTTCAGATCAAAGGGATGAGCTTCAGTCTACCTATGACAAGTAAAAAAAATGCAAATAAAATTTGTCCCTATTTAGCCCTTTTATAGTCCTTAGTTTGCCATAATTGGCCCCCAATTAACTCCTTCTTCATCTTTTCCCATAAGATATCATTTTTATGTAGATTTTTTGTTTATTTCTCTTTTTCTGAAAAATACGATTTTAAATCTGTATTGTAAATAAAATGTAAAATTGCAAAAAATCCTTTATTTCATCTGTAAATAATGCTGCAATGTTTTGTACTAAAATCATAATTGTCATCATCAGGACAAATTATAGAATAAATTATAGAATAAAATGTATACTTTTTTATCTAGAGTTCCCACTGGTGCGATGTCTGAGATCGGATGTGATTCGCAGGGTTCCCGCATCTCAGCAGTGTGAACCGGCCCTAAGACTATTTTTTTCCATGAATTCTGATCAATGTAGATAAAATGGATTTCTTGTTTTGTTATATTCCTATGGATTACTTTACCTGTCCTAAAAATAAACATATATTTTAAGGCCCCTTTCACGCGGCAAGCCCGCTCAGATACACCTGTCCATATTTCAGGCGGATTGGAGCGGGCCATCCATTGACTTCTATGGGAAGACGGATGTCAGTGGTGATGTGTCCGCTGACACCCGTCTGCCCTCCGATCCGCTACAATCAGACATATGGTGATACGTTCGCCATCCATCTTGGCGGATCAGAGAGGAGAGAAGGGCGCTCTGGTGGAGGTGGGTAGCTGGTCAAACAGATGATAGTGATGAGGTGGCTCTTCTGGCAGCACTTTGGTTAGAGGAGAAGAAACTCTGAAGATTTAAAAAAGGAAAAGAAAAGCGCCTCTAAGTGCAGTATGCAAAATGGAATAAAGTGCACAAAGGGTTAAAAGCACTTACAAGATTGTTGAGTGTTAAAAGACATGATAAAATCAGGAGTCGTCATCTGTGACATGTGTCCATCCTCAGCATGGTGGTAGAGAGCCGTGTAGAGCCGTCCAGCAGCTGTAAAGCTTTCTCATACGTGTTGGAAAGAGGAGGCAGCAGGGAAGCCGGTATTCACTGCGGGACACATGAGGCTGATGGTGTCAGTGGAGAGAAGGGGGCGGATAATGCGTTTCGGAGCATGTGCAGCTCCTTTGTCAGACCTACACCCATACTTCTCAAGCTGGCTTATGAATGGTGAGGGGGAGGAGTAAGGGGAGGAGTGTGGGCAGATGTTGAATACACAATGATAAGGGAAGTGACAGATGTATTACGAGGACAGCCAAGATGACCGCGCACCCGCAAATTGCATCATTAACGTCAGTGCTATATACAATGAAGTCCTGAAGGAAGTAGACACAGGGGTACAGGACACAGATGGCAGTGGTTAAATTAACAATAATAAATAAATATACAAACGTAAAGTTGATATTGAATGAATATACAGGTGTGTTACATGGTCGGCCGGGTGTTTATATGCATGTGTTACAAAGGCGGCCGGGCGTTTGCACACATGCAAATAGGGTCGTAAGTATAATGTTGAGTTGACAATGAATAAATATACAGCCGTGTTACAAGGGCGGCCAGGCGTTTATACACATGTGTTACAGGGGCAGCCAGGCATCTATGTGCACGTGTTACAAAGGCAGCTGGGCGTTTGTACACATGCAAATAAGGTCGTAAGTCTAATGTTGAATTAACAATGAATAAATATGTAGCCGTGTTACATGGGTGGCCGGGGAGCTATACACCTGTGTTACAGGGGCGGCCAGGCGTCTGTACACATGCAAATGAAGTAATAAATCTGTTGTAAGGGGAAAAAAAAGGAATAAGTGATAGTATATAGTGGATGTTATGTGAATTGTACTTATTATGTCTGTAACAATGATAAAACAATGCTGAATATTACTTGACTATGAATAAGTGTATAGGTGTGTTACAAGGGCGGCCGGGCGTCTACACACTAAAGACAGATAGAGGAAAATAGTGGATGCTTATACAAGTTGTACGGATTGTGCAGATTATGCCTGTAGCAATAATCTCACGGTGAGAGGTATTACTCAACTGTGTACCAGTATATAGAAGTGTTACAGGGGCGGCTGGGCGTCTATAAACTACAGAAGGGTAATAGGAGGTGGTGGATGACTTATGCAAATAGTACAGATTATGCCTGTAGCAATACTCTGACGATAATAGATAATAATAGACTGTAAATAAGTATGCAATTGTGTTACAGGGGCGGCCGGGCATTTACACACCCGCAAATAAGGTCACAAATCTACTATAAGGAATTAACTTCTAGGAATAGGTAATAAGATGTAATGGATGCTCTACAAATAGTACAGATTGTGCCTATAGTTGTTGATAATAGATCATATTTGATTGTGACAGATGGCAGATATGTACATGTATAACAGGCAAACACCATGATGTATGGATATGATAATAAGGAGGGATGAATGATAAATGTAGTAAATCATATAACTTACTATAGTAAATCATATAACTTACACAAGATAAAGTTAGGAGGTTAGAGGTGGATAGTATACTAGTAGTGGATAACAAATAGACACCATAATATCACAGTTTGTATGTTAGATGTAGTATCATCTAGAGTAAGGTGCTAATTTCCAATGGGATTGTACACCCCATTAACACCCATCATACCATAAGAACATACCTAAAATATAAAATATACACACAAGGATTGTGGAAAATCTTAGGCTGCGGCCCCTTTATTGGGTTTAAAACTATTTTAATTATGAAATGAACTTTAACCTTTAATACCAAACAGAACCGCTGTTAACCATTAACAGACCAACATGCTTAGTCACTAAGACTCGATCAGCAATATCTTATATCAACCAGTTAACAGTTTACCAACCACTGGCCACCCACAAAGTGGGTGACATAACCCAAAAGCCAGTTTACCAACCTCGCCCCACCCCACCACCGTGGCCTAAAACAATCACTTTTTACAATCCAGCATTGAAAATGCCCTTGCCAATGACTGAGAAAATGCATCAAAAACATACCTCTCAAATTTGAAATGATAAAGAGGGACACCCTTCTACACAGTACATAGCAAAGAACATGTCCCTGGTTACAGGGACCTCAAAGATCTAAGATGCAGAAATGATTGGCTAAACAACACAAGTGCTTTTTTCTTACCTCTACTTTACCTTTTATAATGGCTTTTCAAAAAAACAAATGCCGTAATCTGGATAAAAAGTTTAGTGCAGCATAACACTTTTGGCAGTAAAATAGTACATTTTGTATAGAGATGAACACCTCAGACCAAAACGAGGGACAACTAAAGCTGTATGAGGGACAGAGGGATTTGGTCCCAAAGGAGGGACAACTGGGCACTATGCCAAACACTGCTAGACCTCTGATGTAACTCTCCAGTTCACAATAGGGAAAATGAAGTCACTAATAATGAGTATACAGTAAATCAGCATATCCGTCAATTCACATTTTATGGTAAGCTGTACCATAAACTGAAGCCCAGGCCTAGAAAACCACTTATTTGTAGACAGAACAGTTCCTATTTTATTTAGAAGGTCTGAGATTCTGAATCCACCTAAATAAATCCCTTTCAGGTGATCAAGCATATCCAATACAGCCCCCACTTGTAAATAGGGAAAAAGATCAGCCAACTATTCCAAATACCTTCCCCATATACCCTGCAAGAGAAAGGGAATTTTAACAGGAGGATAATAAAATCCTTCGCACCAAAAAAACATATGAATGTCGACTATTCATACTATTATTTTATTTATTTATTTTTATATATTTTTTTTATTATTAATTAATTAATTTATTTTATTTTTTTTATTATTACTATTATTATAAAAGGCAGGGACATAAGCAATAAATGCAAAGAGCAGGATGGACATAAAGAGCAGGATGGACATAAAGAGCAGGATGGACATAAAGAGCAGGATGGACATAAAGAGCAGGGCACCCATCTACATTCTGATGCATTCCTTATATAGCAGCTGCATATCCTGCACCATCAACATCTTTTAGGGACAGATATAAAATTATGACTGTGATAAAAGACAGCCATTCAAATGTGACAGAAAAAGAAAGGAAAGCCCTGCGAATAGTTAAAATTGCTGAATCAGCTCTATTGGGCAATGAGAATGGCCTAAGGCATGAAATAACTGCCTATCCTTGTCTTGCTAATCCAATTCTGCAAACACTTTTGTCCAGTAAGTTATCAAGTTACTTCAACTAACCAGACTGAGTTTAGTGGGAAAGCAGTTCTAAAGTATTTTACATGCAGAAGAACAGATTGATTCCATAGCAGTAGAGAAATTACATGACACGTTGAATGCAATTTGTGACTCAATAGTAATATAAACATATCTTCTGAAAACCTTTTCAGAACTCCTCACCAACAGCGAGAATTGTATGCAAAGTCATTGTGTCTCAAACTCCTACAGTTTTGATGAGAGTGTGGAAACAACCACTTTTATACATGTCATATAAGGCCCCTTTTACACGGTCACCATCAGTTTAGCCACGTTAAAAACGTATCAGTTCTTATCCGTTGTTTCATCCATCTTCTGTTCCGTTAATCTCCATTTTCATCCGTTAATGTACACCTTTACGTCCGTTTTTTCATCCGTTTTTGTATCCATTTTCATCAGTTTACAGCAGTTTCTATGCCTTTAAGGAAATTACCCAGAAAGCATTGCTCCTCCCATCCTACATTGCCATGAGTGAACAATTTGCCGACTACTTTCTATCTCCATCAGGAGAAGATCCATGGCAGTACCAATATATATAAATAATGCAGTGCAAATTTAAATGTATTAATTAATTAATTTGGTTATTTCCTTGTGTTTTGATAGCATAAAAAGACACAAAAAGCACATGATATGTTCAAAACCCTTTTAGTTTTATTATTCTGCATAACCCTTTTAAAAAAAGTTTTTTTCACTTTGTTTTTTTATTTGTCAAAGTATGAACATTGAATTATTTTTTCAAAACGGATCTTAACTGATCGGATGTTGACGGACATTGTCAGTTAATATCCATTTTGACGGATCTGGATGTAGCCTTGTACGTTAAAAAAAAACGGATAAAAACGGAAGCGGAGGTTAACGGATGGTAACGGATGGTCATCCGTTTGCCCATAGGAATGCATTGTCGTCCGTCGACGGATGGAAGAAAAATGGATAGACATTCCGTCCGTGTGAAAGGGGCCTAAAGGCCAAAAGAGTTCTGCAGAGTCCTCAAAGGAGAAGCAACCAATGACATAGATAATGCAGGTTGTTTCAGCAAGGGAATGGAATATAATATCGGATATAACTGCAAGCAGAAAACTGGTTTTAAGGACATTGTAGGCCTTTGAATAGCGCTGGGGTAACCAGTGTCCTGAAACAGTGGAAACATAGCAAAACAAAACATCAGCTAATAAATGTTTTGCTACCCTGAAAATGTCCTACTTTAACCTAAATATTAAATGAAGACCAGGAAGAACCATATATCTTAGACAATTAATTGCATAAAAATGCTTTTCTAACATTCATCGATAAGAGGCTCTGGCGGGTGAACTGCTTTCTCCAAAGTGCAACAACAACAGGGAAGAGCCCAAGTGAACAATATTCTAAGGGATGCCATGTAAATATAATATTCTGGTCAAAATGCTGAACACTATTCACCCTGCCACATAGAGCCAACATTTTACGTTGAAATAAATTTGCACCAAAACCAGTAGATACTCTTTTACCTTCTAACCAAACCAACATGCCAATAAGAGAATGTAAGGCCTGAGAGGAGAAGCACCCAGTCCACTAGTAAAATTCTGCTCATAGACATAATGCCTGATATAAACAACACAAAGCCCAAGGACGACCGAATCACATAAATAGTATACTAGTTTCTGATAAGGTGGTTCTGAAAAGATAACCATGTCTTTTGTAGGAGTCTAAAACTCCATCCTGGCCAACTCTATAACAAGACCCAGGAAATAATGTGGAGCAAAAGGCAGAACTGAGATTCAGCAACCAAAAGAGACATGATAAGATTCATTGACCATCAAACTGGAAGACCAGGGGATCACTTTCCCCATCATCACTGGACTATGGCTTGGAGAACAAACTTCCTACCAGGAAACAGTATTTTGCAAAGCAGATTTCTGCAGCCCTGTAGTAGAAATACACTGTGATTTACTAAAAGAAAAGCAGAACTCTGAACTGAATTAAGAGGAAGAGAAGCATTGGAGAATACAGATCTCTTTGGCTGAGCCACAGAGGGGATCATGGAGCTACACCAAGAGCCTTACAATGCTTCACTATTTCAATCTTCATGCTGCTTATCAAAAAAAAAATACATTTGAGATAAAGCAAGAAGAGAATGACCAGGGAGTTGCACGTTCCTGACCAAAGGCATAGAATAAACAAAAAAGATTTAATGTCAAATTTGACTAAAAGGGCATCTGACCAAATGATCTAATCACAAAAAGAGCTTGATATATTGTAGATTTAGGTATATCAATGAGAATAGGCTAATCACCAATTGGATCAATAAAGAACAGGAACCCTTAGGAACTGACAAATGATTAAACTCATTGGATTCTTCAGGAATCACAGCTAGAGGTGATCGATAAACAAATGGAGGAACTATATGAGGTGGGATCCTCTCTTCATAAGTTTCTTTTGAAAATTTTAAACAGTATCATGCTAACAAGTCATATTCTGTGACACACGTGGTGTACTGTATTTGTACTGCTCTTTAACTTTTCATAATAAAAAAAAATAGAAAAAATGATGTATAAAAAACAATATTTAGGCAACTCATTCACTAATTTAAAACTTACACGCCTTAAACAGCCAAATTCCTGTGAAGGAAGTAAATAAAACCCTCAGAAAAGCCAATGATGAGAAGCTGACTGATCAGCCTGTTAGGGGAGATTTTGGGGTTACATGAGTGCCTAACAACCCTGTCATGTTGTAATGCTGTATGCTGGACAGGATCACTACCATTCTAACACAGTACCTGCAATAACTGCAGCAAATGAAAACCCAATAAAGACATTTCACAGTTCAGAAATGTTATAAATGAAATATAAATGAAAGTACTAGAGAGCTGAAAGTGAACAGGAGAGATGACTAAAGGCTGACAGACAGAGGAGACTGAGCAGGGAAGACACTGACACAGAGGACACTGATCAGGGAAGACACTGACACAGAGGACACTGATCAGGGAAGACACTGACACAGAGGACACTGATCAGGGAAGACACTGACACAGAGGACACTGATCAGGGAAGACACTGACACAGAGGACACTGATCAGGGAAGACACTGACACAGAGGACACTGATCAGGGAAGACACTAACACAGAGGACACTGATCTGGGAAGACACTGACACAGAG